>NC_059105.1:69713708-70018708 GCF_020740685.1 Jaculus jaculus
ATCCATTCAGTGAGGTTCTTGTTTTTGACCATACAAAGCCTCCTAAACCAGAACTTTCTGGAGATTCCAACTCAGACTTGTGTCTCTGTGGACATCAGAAGAAGGCTATGGGCTTTTTTGGAACCCAAACCGCAGTGGGCACTCAATAAGTGCTTTAGATGACTATACCATTTGCCTGTGGGACATCAGGCCATTCCAAAGGAAGGAAGAATTGTGGGTGGGCACACAGCAGTAGTAGGTGTTTCCTGGCATCTGCTCCATGAGTCTGTGCTTGGGTTTGCTGCTGATGATCAGAAACTTGACTTAGATAATAGTTCAAACAATATTTCCAAACCAAGCCACTCAGTTGATGCTTACATTGCTGAAGTGAACTGCCTGTCTTTCAATCCATACAATGAGTTCATTCTTGCCATAAGATCAGCTGACAAGACTGTTTCATTGTCCCATCTGAGAAATCTGTAACTTAAGTTGCATTCCTTTGAATCACATAGGGATAAAATGTTCCAGATTCAGGGATCACCTCACAATGAAACTATTTTGGCTTCCAGTGGTACGGATCATAGATTGAATGAGATTTAAATAAAATTGGAGAAGAACAATTCTCAGAAGATTGGAAGATCCCAAGGGGGCATCTGTAGTTCATTTGCAGTGGCTGGAAGCCCTGACAGGCCCATTCTCTCTCTCTCTATCTGCCAAGCTCAAATAAATAAATGAAAATGAACAAAAAAATAAAAAAACAAAGAAAAGCATATGCCACCATACCCATCTCAGAAAACACTTAAAATGATGCCACGTTGACACTACATAGAGAATTCCAAGTCAGCCTGGACTAGAGTGGACCTACTTCAAAAATAAATAAATAAATAAATAAATAAATAAATAAATAAGAGAAGGAGGAGGAGGAGAAGGAAAGAGAAAGAGAAGGAGAAGAAAAGAAGACAACGATGACCTGAAGGAAGAAGCATGGATGCAGAAGGAGTAGGATCTTGGATGTGTCTGCGTCTGCATTTGTGAGTTTAGACTCCCCTTTTTACCTCTCAACCCTGAGATTGATTTACCACTGGTTATCAGACATAGACTTTGTTCAGCTATCCCTCTTGAATAGGTACCACTAACAAAGCTATTAGCCCAAACAGTGAGTGTTTTCTTAACTGGCAGACTTAATTTAACAAAGCCACAGACTTATATTTAAATTTTCTATTAAAAACAAACAAACTGGGCTAGGGAAATAGCTTATCGATTAAGGCGTTTGCCTGCAGAAGCCTAGGGACCCTGGTTTGATTCCCCAGGACTCACATAAGCCACATGCACAAGGGGGCACATGCACTGTTTGCAGCGGTTAGAGGCCCTGGCATGTCCATTCTCTTTCTTTTTATCTGCCTCTTTCTCTCTCTCTCTCTCTCTCTCTCTCTCTCTCTCTCAATTAAATAAATAAAATATTTTTTTAAAAAAACAGGTCTAAAGTAGCTACAAGCAGGCATGGCGGCACACACCTTGAATCCCAGCACTCAGGAGGCAGACATAGGAGGATCACCGTGAGTTTGAGGCCACCCTCAGACTCCATAGTGAATTCCAGGTCAACCTGGGCTAGAATGAAACCCTACCTCGAAAAACAAGCAATCAAACAACAACAACAAAAGTAGCAGCAGAAACTCCTATATTATGTGAATATTTTCTTCTTAAACTATGTACACAAGCTTTTCAGACTCATAAGTAAAGGCTAGAGTGAGTTAAGAAATAGAGCCAAGTGAGGTAGGTATATGAGCATGAAGTATAAATATTGCAAGATGTCCTTTTTATTCAGGAGTTAGTGGAGACTCAAGTCATAGATTTGTTACCCTAAAGTCTTCACACCTGCCTGTCCAGGATGCACATTTTTCTATATAGACAAGTGTCCTCTATTTTTTTTTTTTTTTGGTAGGGTCTCACTCTATGTAGTCTCAGGGTGGTCTTGAACTCATAGTGATCCTCCTACCTCTGCCTCCCAAGTGTTGGGATTAAAGGCGTGCACCACCATGCCCGGCGGGACATGTTCTTATTATTTTTAATATTCATTTTTATTTATTTGTTTATTAGAGAGAGGGAGAGAGAGATTGAGAGTGAGTGAGAATTGGCATACCAGGGCCTCTAGCCACTGCCACCATGTGCATCTGGCTTACGTGGGACCTGGAGAATTGAACCTGGGCCCTTTGGCTTTGCAGGCACGTGCCCTAACCACTGAGAAATCTCTCTAGCCCACAACATGTATTCTTAACAGAAAAATGAACAAACGAGAGTCGGGTGAGAGTGAAACCTTACCTCAAAAAAAAAAAAAAAAAAGAATATATGTTCCTCTTTCATGATGTAATTTTGCTCATTAGTGTATTTCTTGAGCTTTTTAAAAATGTTTTAATTTTTCCCAAATGTGGATCCTAGCTACAGATGACTGGACTTCTGTGTAAGTAGGAAGAAAACTCAGTAGCAAAGGCCAGTAAGCTAGAAAAGAGATATAAAGGGAAGAGAAATGGAGGCGTTACTTAATAGGCTGGTATTGTATATATGTAAGTAGAAGAATAGATTAATGGGGGGTGAAAAAACCTAAATGAGGTCAGGGGAAGAGATTGAGTAAAGGAAAGGTGGAGGGAGGGCTAATCAAAATCTAAGAGGATATAAAAGAAAATCATATGGAAACCTACTATTTTGGACAATGGAACACTCAGGAGCCGCAGATCGTTACTAGAAAATTTTCAGTGCCAGAGATGGGATAACTTCCAGTGAGCTGTTGGCCAAGGAGGTCCCTGATGCCTCCAAAACATTATAGGCCATTGCTGAGGCCCTTAGTTTCCCACCAGGAATAGATGGTAAGATCCTATTGCTGAAGACTCCACATACTTGGGTTGCAAGGCCACTGAAAAATCCTGCTGGAACTGAGCTAATAACCTCCTCCATGCAGACCAGCTGACAGAAAGCTGAAAAAAGCCATTCTGCCTGCAGTTCAATGGGAGAGAGAGAAATCATCACTGAAGATACTCAACAGTGGACACTGCAACTCTTGAGTTTTTCCAGTCAGGCCAAATGAGCCAACGGGTGCAATAGTGGCATATCTGTCATGGTGGAAACCAACTGCCCTCTAATTGGACTGGAGTCCCACTCCATGGGAGGGAATACATCCCTGATACTGAAAACATAAAACAGGGTAGTCATGAGTCCTAGAGGTGTAACATCTGCTGCTGTCTGGCTAAATATATATACTATGCTCATCACACTGCCCAGTAAGCACTTCTTTTAATGTTCATACCTATATATTAATGCTACTCTCACTTTTGGTAGAGAACCTTCTCTTTTCAGATGGCAGTGACCTTGGGATGACTCAGAAGACATCATGGTGCTGGGAAGAAGTGACAGAGGAGTGCTCTGCACTGAAATATCTCTATCACACCTTCCAAGGCTCAGGGTCCATTGTGGAAAAGGTGGCGGAAAGAATGTAAGAGCCAAAGGAAGGGTGGGACTCTTTACAACGTGCTCCTCCAGGCACAAAATGGCCTGGATATCCTCACAGTGCCTAACACCACCTACACAAGACAATCATAATAGGAGGAAAAGATCATGACATCAAAAGAAAAGAGACTGATTAAGATGGGGAGGATATATGATGCAGAATGGAGTTCCACAAGGGATAGTGGGGGGTAGGAAGGGCTTTACTGTGGGATATTGTTTACAATCATGGAGGTTGTTAATAAAAAATAATAATAAATTAAAAATAAATTTATTTTTATTTATTTGAAAGATAGAAAGGGAAAGGGAGGGGGGAGAGAATGGGTGTTCCAGGGGCTCTAGCCACTGCAAACAAACTCCAGACACATGCACCACCTTGAGCATCTGGCTTTATGTGGTTACTGGGGAATCAAACCTGGGTCCTTTGGCTTCTTGGGCAAACAACTTTCTTGCTAAGCCATCTCTCCTGCCCCTCTTGAGCTGTTTTCATATTATTCCTTCCTTCCTGTGACGTGGTTTTTGCTGTGTTGTTTGTTTTTTAAACTTGAGAACACCAGGTTGTAAAGATGTATTTTTTTACCTGAGTATTACACCACAGGTGAACTATCAAGTTGAGAAAGAGCGGCTAGATACCATGCATTTGTTTTTAATATTAAATTAATCCTTCATATGATTTACTTTTTATAGGGGTTAGTTCTTGACCAGTAGTTTCATACCTTCTGCATTTTGGGTGACCTGTTTCATCATCAGACTTGACACTCTCCATAACTGTAGGAAGTCCTTATGATGAAATACAGTGCTTTTATAAATAAAAAAAGATACTTCAGGAAAGAGGAAGGAATTACAAAGAGCAGAGATGCTTGATATTTTAAATTCTTGTTTTGTTTTATTTTTCTTTTTTTCTTTTTGGTTTCAGGCAGGCCTGGAATTCACTATATAGTCAAAGGGTGGCCTCAAATTCACAGTGATCCACCTACCTCTGCCTCCCAAGTGCTGGGATTAAAAGCACGCACACCTGGCAATAATAATTTCTTTTATTACAATAACTTACTTTGTACAATAAATCCATATCAATTCAACATGGGAAAGTTTGAGAGTTCACAAGCCAATAAAATGTCTATAGTCTATATCATAAGATTGCTGTAAAAAATAAAACAGTCAGGCATGGTGGTACATGCTTTAATCCCAGCACTCAAGAGGCAGAGGTGAATTCAATGACACCCTGAGACTACATAGTGAAATGCAGGTCAGCCTGGACTAGAGTGAGACCCTACCTCGAAAACCCTAAAACAAATAAATGAATAAATAAGCATAAAAAGGGCTGGATAAGAAGCTCAGTGGTGGGGCTGGAGAGATGGCTTAGCGGTTAAGGCGTATGTCTGTGAAGCCTAAGGATGTAGGTTTGATTCTCCAGGTCCCACATAAGCCAGATGCACATGGTGACACCTGTGTCTGGAGTTCAAAGCAAAGGGGGCTGGAAGCCCTGGTAGGCCCATGCTCACTCTGTCTCTCTCCTTCCTCTCTATCTCTAATAAATAAATAAAATAAAATAAAGCTCAGTGGTTAAGGCACGTGCCTGCAAAGCCTAATGACCTAGGTTCAATTTTCCAGTATCCAGATAAAGCCATATAAAGTGGCACAAAGTGGTGCATGCATCTGGAGTTCATTTGCAATGAATGTAGGTCCCCTGTGCCCATTCTGTCTGCCTGTCTGTCTCTCTTTCCCTCTCTCTGCATATCTCTCTTCTCTCTGTCTCTACCTGCTCACAAATAAAATAAACTTTACAAATTTTAAAAATAGTTTTATTTGCTGATTTATTTATTTGAGAGAGAGAGACAGATACAGAGTGTGAGAGAGAATGGGTATGCCAGGACCTTCAGCCACTGCAAATGAACTCAGATGCATGCACCACCTTGTGCATCTGGCTTACATGGGTCCT
Source organism: Jaculus jaculus (assembly GCF_020740685.1). NCBI lineage: Eukaryota > Metazoa > Chordata > Mammalia > Rodentia > Dipodidae > Jaculus > Jaculus jaculus. The sequence goes on from NC_059105.1 coordinate 69,719,122, forward strand.
GGTGAATCGAACCAAGGTCCTTTGGCTTTGCAGGCAAATGCCTTAACCACTAAACCATCTCTCCAGCCCCCAATTTTTTTTTCCTGGTGCAAGCTGACAGGCTAATGCTGAAGGCAGCTGAGTTTCTCCATCTCACTCTCTCTGCTTCTCTGCTCTTTTTTTCTTTTTCTCTTCTTTTCCCTGCTTCTCTGCTGCCACAGCTTGTAGCTTCAGTCTTTTATTTTCTAATCATGTCATGCAAGAACAAACTTCAAGAAAGGTACAGTTCCACAGAATTCATAGAAGCTTTTTGCTATTTCGTTACATCAAACAATCCCATAATTATTTACCTCAAGTACAGTCATCAGACCTCCATAATGATTAACTATTTTACACTTTCCCCATGTATGTGTGGTCAAGCTCTTGCACTTTCCTGAGCTCCTACTTTCAATTACTATAATAAAGGTGAGAGACAAAACAACAAAATGGGGTTTCAACCATTGATCATTGAGCCAATAAACCCATTTATCCCCCAATCATTTCTTTTGAATTTTCCTTTTCATGTCTATCCAATACTTAGACTTTGGTTCCCCCAACTGAACTCTTTCTGGCCTCGGTTATTTTTCCTGTAAGGATTCTTGGTAAAGAGTCATAGTTTGCTGCAATTGCCACCATTCAGAAAAATTAGTCATAGAATAATTCTTACACTGCTCCAGGAGGTTCATTGTTTCCTCCTCAGTGTACTGTACTCCATGCCTGGCTTTCTTTAAAGCCTTTAAGGAAAACAATTACTTCTGACCCATTTTCTTGTTTTTCTAATTCTATGCCAGAGCTTCTTTCCGATACATGGACCAACACTTCACTAATACCATTTTTTGCTGGGAAAGTAAACTTAGAGATTGATACACCAAGTGAAAGACAGAAAAAGACAAACATTATACAGAAAACCATAGGTATCTGTAGCATAGAGAGCCAAAGATGTTTCAATAGAGGGACCACATTGGACTTCAAGGAAGAGACAGCTGGGCTGGAACTGTGTCATGCAGCTCTTCATGGCTCGATTCCTCGTGATCCTGAAATGGCATGCTTGCCATCTCTAGCACAGATTCTATTGCCAACTCAGAGTGCCATCTCCAGAGTAGAAACCCAGAGCCCAGCTTCTTAGGATATCCTGTTGGGAGGCGCTCTCGCTCCTGTACAGACCCACCATGGCCGCCTCCTCTGCCATTGCGAAGGGTAGTCTCAGGAAAAGGAACTCCGCTGCTTCCTCCACACTGCTCACGCCATCCCCCTTTCAGTTTACAGTTTGGTGAGTGCTTTCCTTGGCCTCAGACATGCCACTGCCACCTCCTCCGCCCCGCTGAGCTGCTGGAGAATGGTTCAGGAGTTTTTTGATATAGGGTCTCACTCTAGTATAGGCTGACCTGGAATTCACTATGTAGTCGCAGGGTGGCCTTGAACTCATGGTGCTCTGGCATAGTGACACATGCCTTTAATCCCAGCACCCAGGAAGCAGAGATAGGAGGATTGCCATGAATTTGAAGCCACCCTGAAACTGTATAGTAAATTCTAGGTCAGCCTGGGCAAGAGTAAGAACCTACCTTGCAAAACACCAAAAAAAAAAAAAAAAAAAAAGAGGAAAAAAATCATTTGAGAGGGGAAAGAGGCAGATAGAGAGAGAGTAGGTATGTCATAGCCTCCAGCCACTGCAAATGATCTCCAGATGTTTGTGTCTCTTGTGCATCTGCCTTACATGGGTATTGGGGAATTGAACTTGGGTCCTTAGGCTTCATAGGCAAGTGCCTTACCTGCTAAGCCAACTCTCCAGGCCTAAAATAAGTTTGTTTGTTTTTTTTTAATTTTTTTAAAATTTTTTTATTTATTTATTTGAGAGCGACAGACACAGAGAGAAAGACAGATAGAGGGAGAGAGAGAGAATGGGCGCGCCAGGGCTTCCAGCCTCTGCAAACGAACTCCAGATGCGTGTGCCCACTTGTGCATCTGGCTAACGTGGGACCTGGGGAACCGAGCCTCGAACCAGGGTCCTTAGGCTTCACAGGCAAGCGCTTAACCGCTAAGCCATCTCTCCAGCCCTAAAATAAGTTTTTTTTAAAAAAAAACTGGGAAAGGGCTGGAGAGATGACTTAGCAGTTAAGGTGCTTGTCTCTAAATCCAAAGAACTCAGGTTCAATTCCCCAGGACCCAAGTAAGCCAGATGCATAAGGTGGCACATGCATCCAGAGTTTGTTTGCAGCAGCTGAAGGCCCTGGCACACCCATCTCTCCTTCTCTCTCTCCTTCCCTCTCTCTTTATCTGCCTCTCTCTCTCTCTCTCTCTCTCTCAAATAAAATGAAATATTTTTTTTTTAAAGAAGAAGAAAAGGAGGTGGAGGGATGGCTTAGGGGTACAGGTGCTTGCCTGAGAAGCCTAAGAACTCATGTTTGAATCCGCAGGTCCAACATAAGCCATAGGCACAGTGGTGTAAGCCCACAATGCTGCACTGTGCACAAGGGGCGCATGCATCTGGAGTTTGTTTGTAGTGGCTGAAGGCCCTGGAGTGCCCATTCTCTCTCTCTCTCTCTCTTTCTCTCTTCTTTTTTCTCTGTCATGAATAAATAAATAATTGTAAAACAATACACAACATTCAACATTAATAATTCTGAGGAGTGGAAATTCCAACTGCCATGAGAAATCAGTTTATTACCTGCTAGAATGGGCTATTAACAAATGATGAAAGTGTTCATAAGTGCTGTGTGTGGTGGCACACACTGTGGGGCTCCTTCCCGCTCAGGTAGTGCCGAGGGAAGGACCAGGCCTGCTGGTTCCTCCCTAGGGGTTGAGGGGATGATGAACGTCAGAGGACTCAGAAACCTCTCCTGGCCACCGGAGAAAAACCACACTGAGTCGGGAGTCTTTTCCATGCAGAAACAACTCACTTGATTACTCTGAGCAGTTGCCTATATCACGTTGGGGAGGAAGGCGGGGATTTTAGGATGGGGGCAGAGGTAAAGGCCAATAGTAAACTGTAACTATTGAAATGGTAATTACAAGTGCCATGCGGAGGTAGCAGGCCAGAAGCCATTAGGCATCTTGCTGAGTCCTAGCTGGCCAGAGACAGGTCGCCAAACTTTAGCTAGACTCAGGAAGTTCCACTGGGCCTCACACCTGGGACTTTCAGAGCCCAACAACACACATTTTTTTTAAAATTATTTATTTATTTATTTGAGAGCGACAGACACAGAGAGAAAGACAGATAGAGGGAGAGAGAATGGGCGCGCCAGGGCTTCCAGCCTCTGCAAACGAACTCCAGACGCGTGCACCCCCTTGTGCATCTGGCTAACGTGGGACCTGGGGAACCGAGCCTCGAACCGGGGTCCTTAGGCTTCACAGGCAAGCGCTTAACCGCTAAGCCATCTCTCCAGCCCCCAACAACACACATTTAATCCCAGCATTCTGGAGGCAGAGGTAGAAGGGCCACTGTGAGTTCAAGGCCATTCTGAGATTACCTAATGAATTCCAGGTTAGCCTGGGCTACAGCAAGATCCTACCTCAAAAAAAAAAAAAAAAGATTGACAGATGTACAAGGGGTGGTGCATGATCTGTGTGGCTAGAGGCTCTCTCTCACTGCTTACAAACAAATAAATAAATATAAGCATAATTTTTTCATGTATATTTCAAAGTAATGTGATATATTACAAATTTGTATTTTCCTTAATTATCTAAAAAAATATTTGTTAAGCTGGGGCATGGTGGCACATGCTTTTAATCCCAGCACTGGGGAGGCAGAGGTAGGAGGATCACCATGAGTTCGATGGTACCCTGAAACTACATAGTGAATTCCAGGTCAACCTGGGCTGGAGTGACACCCTACCTTGAAAAACCAAAACCAAAACAAAACAAAACAAAAAAACAATATATATATAGTTTATTTGAGAGAGAAAGACAGAGAGAGGTGGGAGAGAGAATCAAACCCAGTTATATATATTACATGCCTTGTAGTGGAATCTCACTGCTTGACATAGGTGATCTCATTAAAAAAAAATTAATCATTGCCAGTTGTGGTGGCACATGCCTTTAACCACAGCACTTTGGAGGCAGAGGTAGGAGGGTCACCATGAGTTCGAGGCCACCCTGAGACTGCAAAGTGAATTGCAGATCAGCCTGGGCTAGAGTGAGACCCTACTTTGAAAAACCAAAATAAATAAATAATCACTTCTTGGGCTTTTGGCTAAGTGTAAAATAAAAATAAATAAATAAATAAATAAAATTTAAAAATTAATAATTATCCCTAATATTTTCTAATTCCATTCCCCTGAGATATCAGTTTCTATAAATAGTACCATTAACATCTGAATAATTTGGGCTGGAGAGATAGCAAAGTGGTTAAAAGGCACTTGCCCACAAAGCCTAAGGACCTGGGTTTGATTCCCCAGTACCCATGTAAGCCAGATGCACAAAGTGATGGGTGCATGTGGAGCTTATTTACAGTGACTAGAGGCCCTAGTACATCCATAAACACACACACACATACTTTCTCTCTTTGTATCTTTCTGCTTGCAAATAAATAAAATATTTTTAAGGGCTGGAAAAATGGCTTAGCAATTAAGGCACTTTTCTGTGAAGCCAAAGGATCCATGTTAAATCCCCCAGGACCCACGTAAGTCAGATGCACAAGGTGGCACATGTGTCTGGAGTTTGTTTGCAGAAGCCAGAGGCCTTGGCATGCCCATTCTCTCTCTCTCTCTGCCTCTCTCTCTCTCTCAAATAAATAAACATAAAAATAACTAAAAGCTGAACAATGACATGGAACTGCAGTTCCAGTTCCTTGAGAGGCTGAGGTTCAACAATTGACTGGGTAAGGAGTTAAGGATGAACCTTAAAAATAAACAGGGGCTGGGGAGATGGCTCAGAAGGTAAAGTGCTCAGTGCTTACCATGCAAGCATGAGGATCTGAGTTTAGCTCCCTAGCACCTATGTAAAATGCTGGGCATCGTGGCACATACCTGTAATCCCAGCACTGGGGAGATTGAAAAGGAAAGATCCATAGGGCATATTGGCTAGATAGTCTAGCTGAATTGGTGAGCTCTGAGTTCAGCAAGAGACCCTATTTCTCTTTGAGGTAAGTAGGTAGATGGTAACCTGGCATAGTGGAGCATGCCTTTAATCCCATCACTTGGGAGGTAGAGGTAAGAGGATTGCTGTGAGTTGGAGGCTACCCTGAGACTATATACTGAATTCCAGGTCAGCCTGAGCTAGAGTGAGACCCTACCTTAAAAAAACAAAACAAACCAGGCGTGGTGGTGCACGCCTTTAATCCCAACACTTGGGAGGCAGAGGTAGGAGAATCACTGTGAGTTTGAGGCCACCCTGAGGCTCCATAGTGAATTCCAGGACAGCCTGGGCTAGAGTGAGACCCTACCTTGAAAAACAAAACAATACAAAAACAAAAACAAAAACAAAAAAAAACATGGACTGGAGAGATGGATCAAGGTACTTGCCTATGAACCCTAAGGACTCAGGCTCAATTCCCAGTACACACATAAACCAGATGCATAAGGTGGCACATGTATTTGGAGTTTGTTTGCAGTGGTTAGAGGCCCTGGCGTGCCCATTCTCTAACTCTCTTTCTCTCTCAAATAATAAATAAATAAAATTAAGAATCAAAAAAGAAAAAAAAAAACATGCCAGGTGTGGTGGCACACACCTTTCTTTAATCTCAGCACTTGGGAGGCAGAGGTCACTGTGAGTTCAAGGCCACCCTGAAAATACATAGTGAATTTCAGGCCAGCTTGAGCCTAGAGTGAGACCCTACCTGTAAAAAAAAAAAAAAAAAAAAAAAAAAATCACATGATCATCTCAATAGATGTAGAAAGGGCATTTGACAAAATCCAACATCCCTTCATGGTAAAAGTCCTAAAGAAACTTGGAAAAAAAGAAACACATCTCAACATAAAGGCTACTTATGACAAACCTATAGCCTTCATTATACTAAATGGAGAAAAACTTGAAGTCTTTCCACTAAAATCAGGAACAAGACAAGGGTTCCACTGTCCCTACTTTTATTTATTTATTTTTCTTTTCTTGTCATTTTTTATTGTATACTATATATATTATATCTAGCAAATGGAACCAGCCTGGATATCCTTACTGATGAATGAATAATGAAGATGTGGAACATTTATACAATGGAGTTTGATTCCGTGGTTAAAAAAGAGAGAGAGAGAGAGTTGGGAGTGGGGGCACACACCTTTAATCCCAGAACTAGGGAGACAGAGGTAGGAGGATGGCTGTGAGTTCAAGGCCACCTTGAGACTACATAGTGAATTTCAGGTCAGCCTGGGCTAGAGTAAGACCCTACCTGGAAAGAACAAACAAGCAAGCCAAAAAAGAAATCTGGAAAGAGCTATGTGCATATGAGACCCTTTGGAAGACAGAAGTAATCAATGGTGTTAAACAGCAGTGGACCCTGAAGGCCTTAAGACTGGCCAGCCAGGTGAAATGTACCACCTAATTCAATAGTGGCATGTCTGTTGTGGGGGAAACCAACTGTTCTCTAATTGGACTGGAGGTCTGCTCCATGGGAAGGAATACATGCCTGGTACTGAAAACCTAGTCAAAAGCCCATGGCTGGGAAGGTTATGAGTCCTAGGGGAGTAATAACTGCTATTGTCTGGCTAAATGCAGATATTCTGCCCACCAAACTTCTCTGTAAGCACTTTTTTTTGTTTGTTTGTTTTGTTTTCTGAGGGGCGGTTGAGGTAGGGTCTCACTCTGGTTCAGGTTGACCTGGAATTCACTATGTAGTCTCAGGGTGGCCTCAAAGTCATGGTGATCCTCTTTTTCAAAGTGTTTACAGCAGGGTGTGGTGGTGCATGCCTTTAATCCCAGCACTAGGGAGGGGCAGAGGTACCAGGATCGCCATGAGTTTGAGGCCACCCTGAGACTACATAGTGAATTTCAGGTCAACCTGAGCCAGAGCGAGACCCTACCTCAATCCCCCACCCCCAAAATAATGTTTATAACCATACATTCATGCTATGCTCACTTTTTGTTAGAGAAGCTTCTCTTTTCAGATGGTGGCAGTCACTCAAAAAGTCACAATAGTACTGAAAAGAAATGGCAGTGGAATGTTCTGCACTGAGACATATTCCTTGCATTAGGGTACAGCCTCATGCTCAAACAATGGTCCTCATCTGCGAGAATGATTTCAAGCCCTGTGGTTCTGTTTCCAGTGTTCTCTGAGTAACTGGTACTCAAGCAGATATTTTCAAACACAGGTGCCAAGACTTTATACTGTCTTAGTTGTCTTTTTGCTGACATCTTCTTGGTTAAATTAATTGGTTTAGATTTGTATTGTTTTCAAGACTAATAACAGTTTCTGCCTGCATTTATAGTTATTAGATATTTAAGGAATAAGACATGCCTACTTTCTAGGCTTCAGATATGGCCTATGCTGTCATAGGATAGCTAAACTTAGAGGTTAAACAAAATAACTATCTGCTTGGTTCTAAACACTAAAAGAGAAATGGATAACCAAAGATAAAGGGATAACTCAAATATTATATGAATGACCTATTAAGTAACATAGCAAGAGCTTTCCAAGAGGGGAAACAAACAAGGCCTTAAGACATGCTGTCCCCATCTCTAATAGTTCTAATTCTATTATAAAGAAAAACAACCTTAGATGTCAAAATGGTTATTTTCAAATCTAAAAAATATATATGGATGATTCTGACCAAGGGTTCCTTAATTCAGAAGACTTCTTCATACTGGGAACAATTGTAAATGGTGAATAAAGTCCTGAGGCCAAAAATATATTTGTATAGCCCTTAATGGCACCCAATGGGTCTATGATACCAACTTTTGGCCTTGGATACCCCTAGAACAAATTTAAAAAGTTACATTCTGAAAGGCTATTAAACAAACTATGGTATATACACCATTAAATGTTTGTTATAATTAATTGTTAAATGTTTGTGTATATATTCCTCATAGCTCTGCTAATATCTCATCTGTTTTTTTTTTTTTGGTTTTTCGAGGTAGGGTCTCACTCTGGTCCAGGCTGACCTGGAATTAACTCTGTCATCTCAGGGTGACCTTGAACTCATGGCAATCCTCCTACCTCTGCCTCCCGAGTGCTGGGATTAAAGGCGTGCGCCACCACGCTCGGCTCTCATCTGTTTTATAAGCCATATGGAAAACAAAGATTCAGGTCATGTCAGACACTACAGCGCCATTCAATGAACAGTTCTAGGAGAAAATTCTCAGCCAGCTCACACTCAGATAGATGGTCCTGAGACAGTCCAATTCCATCTACCTGGGATCCCTCAAATGCTCCCCAAAGCCTAGATAGAAGTCTATAAGAAAGAAATCCCTGAAGGTGACCAGTTTGCTGTATGCTCAGTTCTCATTAACTCCTTACTTTTATTCTTTCTCCCCAACATTTTCTTCCAAAACTATCTTCCTGCAGTACACTTTCAGGGTCCTTTAGAATAGCTTCTCTCTGTGGGAGAGACTCTCTAACTGTCATATTTTACACCCCCATTCAGCTGGAAGTAATTCAAGATCTGACATCATTTCCCTCTGTTCTCTAACAGCAGTAAGAGTGTCTTCTCAATGGGGGGGAGGGGGAATGAGAGGGAGGTACAGCAGTTAGGGTGACTCGACCCCTGAAGGTAAAAAAGGGCAGGAAAGTCTGCACTTGCTAGAAATCAAAGATGATCTGACTTCTTACCTCTTGACTAGTTTCCTAGACCTATTTCCACACAAACAACCAGAACCCCTCCTGGGAGGGAGGGCTTTCATAGGATTTAAACATTGTGGGTGATCAAGTACAGGCCCTGGAACTTAGTATCAGGGCTAGCCTCTTCCTGATACAGCCCCTAGACCTAACCAATCAGCTGTCCCTCTGGTTCACCTCAGCCAGAAGACAGCTCACTACTATAAGGTTATAAATACTTTTGCAAAAGTGGGGCAGGATCTCTGATCACTTGAGAACTTCTAGCTGTGTATGAGTTGTTCCCTTGGCTGGGCCTGAGCTGGCTCAGCCTGGGACTAGGCCCAGACCCAGACAGGAGAGCCCCTTAGACTTTACTCTCCACATGGCCTCCTTTATTCCCTCCAGCTCCCCACATGGCAAGAGCTCCTTGAACTTTCTTTTCTCTTTCTTTCCATGATTTTTTCCAGACTCTCCACATGGATCTCTAGTCACATGAGAGCCTTTCCTTGGCTTTGTACTGCCCTCAAGAAACACAATAATTTAGTAATTATCCATCTCAGTCCTCTTTTTTTTTTTCCTCCCGAGTTACGGTCTTGCTGTAGCCCAGGCTAACCTGAAATTCACAATGTAGTCTCAGGTTTGCCTCAAACTCATAGCAGTCCTCCTACCTCTGCCTCCTGAGTGCTGGGATTAAAAGCATGTGCCACCATGCCCCACTTCTAAGTATATTTTTTAAAATATGTTTTTAAACTTATTTATTCACAAGCAGAGAAAGAGAGAAATAGAATGAGAATGGGCATGCCAGGGTCTCTAGCAGCTGCAAATGAACTCCAGATGAATGTGCCACATTGTACATCTAGCTTTACGTGGGTACTGAGGAATTGAAGCTGGGTCATTAGGCTTTGCAGGAAGTACCTTAATTGCTGGGTCATCTCTCCAGCCTCCCCACCCAAACATATATAGGTTTTTCAAGGTAGGTTCTCAATCTAGTCCAGGCTGTCCTAGAATTCACTATGTAGTCTCAGGGTGGCCTCAAAGTCATAGCAATCCTCCTACCTCTACCTCTCAAGTGCTGAGATTAAAGGTGTGCACCACCACGCCTGGCCTAAATATATTTTTAAACTTTTTTTTTTTTTTTGAGGTAGGGTCTTACTCTAGCTCAGGCTGACCTGCGCTTCACTATGTAGTCTCAGGGTACCTTGGAACTCACGGTGATCCTCCAATCTCTGCCTCCTTAGGGCTGGGATTAAAGGCATGCACCACCACACCCATCCTAAATATATTTTCATTTATTTACTTTTGGGGAAAAAGGGTTTATTTTGGCATATAGACTCAAGAGGAAGCTTCATGATGGCAAGGGGGAAATGATGGCATGAACAGAGGGTAGGTATCATCCCCTGGCCAACATAAGGTGGACAATAGCAACAGGAGAGTGTGCCAAACGCTGGCATTGGAAACTGGCTATAATACCCATAAGCCTCCCCCAACAATACACTGCCTCCAGGAGGTTTTAATTCCCAAATTTCCATCAGCTGGGAACCAGCAGTCAGAACACCTAAATTTATGGGGGACACCTGAATCAAACCACCACAGGTTTATTTTAGCTAGGCGTGGTGGCACATGCCTTTAAGCCCAGCATTCGGGAGGCAGAGGTAGGAGGATTGCCGTGAGTTTGAAGCTACCCTGAGACTCCATAGTGAATTCCAGGTCAGCCTGGGCTAGAGTGAGACCCTACCTCGAAAAACCAAAAAAAAAAAAAAAAAAAAAAAAGTCTAATTTAATTTATTTATCTATTTATCTTTGATTTGGGATCCTGCTTTGCAGCTTAAATGTCTTGAGAATCACAGTCCTCCTGCCTCCACCTCCCAAATGCTGTATTTACAGGCATATGCTGTCATGTCAAGCTTTAAGATATTTTAAAGTATCTACTGAATTTTGTTGTTGTTTTTGTTAGATATTTAGCCTTTAAAACAAACTGGTTCTCTCTCTCTCTCTCTCTCTCTCTCTTTTTACGAGGTAGGGTCTCATTTACTGTAGCTCAGGCTGACCTGGAATTCACCATGTCGTCTCAGGATGGTCTCGAACTCATGGTGATGGTCCTACCTCTGCCTCCTGAGTGCTGCGATTAAAGGCGTGCACCACCATGCCCGGCTAACAAATTGGTTCTTAAATAGAAAAATGTAGGGCTGGAGAGATGGCTTAGCAGTTAAGCGCTTGCCTGTGAAGCCTAAGGACCCCGGTTCGAGGCTCGGTTCCCCAGGTCCCACGTTAGCCAGATGCACAAGGGGGCACACGCGTCTGGAGTTCGTTTGCAGAGGCTGGAAGCTCTGGCTCACCCATTCTCTTTCCTTCTATCTGTCTTTCTCTCTGTCTGTCACTCTCAAATAAATAAATAAATAATGAACAAAAAATTTAAAAAAATAGAAAAATGTACACCTGTAGTATCTGATTGAATTACTGTCAAAATATATTAAGTGCTTCAATATTTTTAAAATCTTTATTTACTTATTTATTAGAGACAGAGAGAGATAGAGAGAGAGAGTGAGAATGGGTGTGCCAGGGTCTCTAGCCACTGCAAATGAACTCCAGACGCATGTGCCACCATGTGCATCTGGCTGCTTCAAAAATTGTTGGCCACACCATCATGAAAACAAATGATCATAAATGTTGGCGGGGATGTGGAAAAAGAGGAACCCTCCTACACTGCTGGTGGGAATGCAATCTGGTCCAGCCATTGTGGAAATCAGTGTGGGGGTTCCTAAAACAGCTAAAGACTGATCTACTATATGACCCAGCTATAGCACTCCTAGGCATATATCCAAAGGAATCATCTCATTTCCTTAGAAGTACATGCTCAACCATGCTTATTGCTGCTCAATTTATAATAGCTGGGAAATGGAACCAGCCTAGATGTCCCTCAACTGATGAGTGGATAATGAAGATGTGGCACATTTATACAATAGCGTTCTACTCAGCAGTAAAGAAAAATGAAGTTATGAAATTTGCAGAAAAATGGATGGACCTGGAAAGGATTATACTAAGTGAGGTAACCCAGGCCCAGAAAGCCAAGCGCCACATGTTCTCTCTCATATGTGGATCCCAGCTACAGATGACTGGGCTTCTGTGTGAGAATGAAAATACTTAGTAGCAGAGGCCAGTAAGTTAAAAAGGAGACATAAAGGGAAGTGAAAGGAAGGGAGGAGGGTACTTATAGGTTGATATTGTATATATGTAAGTACAATGATTGTGATGGGGAGGTAATATGATGGAGAATGGAATTTCAAAGGGGAAAGTGTGGAGGGGGAGGGAGGGAATTACCATGAGATATTTTTTTATAATCATGGAAAATGCTAATAAAAATTCAAAAAAATTTGTTGGCCAGGCGTGGTGGTGCACACCTTTAATCCCAGCACTCAGGAGCAGTAGGAGGATTGCCGTGAGTTCAAGACCACCCTGAGACTCCATAGTGAATTCCAGGTCAGTCTGGGCTAGAGTGAGACCCTACCCCGAAAACCCACCCCCCAATTTTTTTTTATTGAAAGTAGGGCTGGAGAGATGGCTTAGCTGTTAAGGTGTTTGTCTGTGAAGCCTACAGACCCAGGTGATTACCTAGTACCCATGTAAGCAAGATGTGCAAGGTGGCACATGCATCTGGGGTTTGTTAGAGTGGCTAGAGGCCCTGCCACACCCATTCTCTGCCTCTTTCTCTCAAATAAATACATATGTAAATAAACAAATGCTCAATTTTTTTTGAAAGTAGGTTATCTTAGAATGAACAGTTCCTTTAATGTCTGTGAAATATTTCCCCCAATAAAGTTGCTTTTAACTTTTTCTATCCTGAAAACTCATCTTTATGTTGTAGTATTTATGGGTATGAAAGACTATATAGTGAATTCGGATACTTTTTTCATTTCAACTAAATATATTTTTATTTTATTATTATTATATGTATTAAAATATATTATTTGTTTTATTAAATAAATAGACTATTCTACCACTACAAGATCAAACAACCTACTCCTGAAAGCCTCTTGGATTTCTCCATCTCTTCTTTGGATGAGCCCCAGGTGAATTCCACCCACAAACGCCTCCAGACTCTAAGGAGGAGCCAAAATTCATTCTCTTGCCTTTTTGGCTTCTATGATATAATCTTACACGATCTGCTTTTCTCTATTCCCTCAACATTCTTTAGGACCCAACCCATTTCCTGTTCTTTCAAGAGGCACTCTTAAACTATCCCTGGACTGAAATAATTACTAACTCAAGTTATGACTCCTACCTTTCCTGTTTTCCTCAGTGGGCTCCTATATTGGAAGTGTGATGTGCATTTGTTCTCATTGTTGATTTCATTGTCCTTCTCACAGCTCACTCTGTGGTGCCATCTCTGAACTAGAGACCTTGTGATACTATGTCACCTTTATGTCCTTGCATGCTGGCCATGGTCAATGGAACATTAACTCTTTAGCTAGTTTTTCCCAATTCACCACTGTGGTGGTTTGAATAAAACCTCCATAGGCTCATGTCTTTTGAATACTTGGTCTCCAGCTGGTGGCAAATTGGGAAGGTCATAGAACCTTTGGGATATGGAGCCTTGCTGGAAGAGGTGTGTCACTGGGGGTGGGCTTTGGCATAATAGAACCCACCTCCAAGCTGAATACTGAGACTATGTTCTTCTTGTGATGTGGGCATGCGACTCATACTTCCTGCTCAGGCTTGTCATGCTTTTCCTGCCATGATGAGCCTACTCCTTGAGACTGTAAGCTGAAATAAGCTCTTTCCTCTGATCAGCTGCTTAGGGTCTGATGTTTTACTGCAGCCACAGATAGCCACTGCCACACCACAGGAAATATCCTAATTGTTGGGTTTGTCACCTCTTTCTACAATGAATTGGATAGAATGACGAGTTTTTCCTGTTCTTGCCTATAATTTTACTCTCTTCTTAACTGAGGGCTCAACAAAGCCTGAGCTCTTACTTGCCTCTCTCTCATTGGGCTCCCTGTTCCCTTGTTTAGATCTCACACCTCAACCCAACCAACAAATATGAAATCTTCCCCCTCCTGTATTTCCAATCACATAATCTTGCCTTCAACCTCAACAAGGTGGTTAACAGGGAGTTGAGTAGCTTTGTTAGGCAGTTAGGGTGACTGGGCCCCTAAAAGTATCCTTGCAGTCTCCAACTTCCTAGAGATCAAATTATGATCTGACTTCTTATCTCTTTCCTGGGTCTGTTTCCACAAACAACCTAGGCCCATCCTGGGAGGGAGGTCTTCTTTCCTAGGATTTAGTCCTAACATCGTGGCTGGTCAAGTTCAGCCCCCAAAACTTGGCATATGGCTAGCCTCTCCTGAGACAGCCTCTTGCCCAGACTAATCATCTGTCTCTCTGGCTCACCTGAGCATGGAGGTATAAAGTTATAAATACATTTGCAAGGAGACAGCAAGCTCTCCCGGGCAGCCTGACCACTCATGAACCTCCAGCTTCTGGTGAGTTTCCCATCCTCCTTAGCTCAACCATGACAACCCCCTAACTCCTACTTCCCACATGGGCTCTTCACCTCTCCTGTCACCGCATGGCAAGAACTCTTTGTATGTTCTTTTCTGTCCTCTCTATGTTTTTTCCAGGCCCACCATGTGAGCTGTCAGGCCACAAGGGTGTATTCATTTTCCTTCCCTTGGTTCTGTTCTTCCCTAAATAAGTATAATAATTATCCTTCTCATTCTTATTTTATTCAATTCTTTGGTTAAAAGTAGACACAAACCTAGGGTTTGGGGTTCAAGGACTTTCCTGAACCCCTAACACCCTGTTTCAGTGATACTTGTCTTACTGCCAGCCAAACTCCACTGTGACCAACAAATCCACTACAATCCCTGTGTTTGATAGTTCCAGATATGTGTTCCTCATCTCACTTCTTGGTGCCCCTGTTCCCATTCTGATGGCGCTAAGGTAGAATCCCCTTCAAACAGGTGTACTTATGGGGGAAGAAAGACTAATGTTACCTGACAAATAGTTTATTAGGCTCCCAAGGCTTTTGGAATGGCTAGCAACTTTCAATTCCCAAGCAGCCCATATTATCAGAGTGGCCCAGTGTAATCCCATATCTGTACCTCTATGGGGCTCCTGGTTAATATTGTGGTCTAACTCCACTTCAGCGTGTAAAGCTTGTGCTTTAAGGGACACCTGTTCTTCTGTGGCCTCAAGACACATTATATGCTAAACAGATAACAATCAATTCAAAGGACAATGTATTTTATTTTTTATTTATTTATTTGAGAGTGACAGACACAGAGAGAAAGACAGATAGAGGGAGAGAGAGAGAATGGGCATGCCAGGGCTTCCAGCCTCTGCAAACAAACTCCAGACGCGTGCACCCCCTTGTCCATCTGGCTAACGTGGGACCTGGGGAACCAAGCCTCGAACCGGGGTCCTTAGGCTTCACAGGCAAGGGCTTAACCGCTAAGCCATCTCTCCAGCCCTGGACAATGTACTTTAGAGAAGCTTGGTCCCAAAGAAGTAGGGGCAAGTTAACTTGGCTGGGATTAGAGCAGCTACTGGGTTATCAGCCTCTTGGATTGGATTTGCTTATTGTTAAGCCACCTCAAGAAATTTAACCTAAGCCATAGAGGATCTAGTTAGTTACTAACCCTGATGAGGCCCTCCAGAATCTCTGAGAGGGATGGAATCACTAGCAAATGTTGTTCTAGACAACTTCCTGACTCTAGATTACCTCCCAGCCAATCACGGAGGAGTCTGTGCAGCCAGTAATACAACTTACTACACTTATTTAAACAACTGAGGCAAAGTTGAAGTCAATATCCAAAAGATTTATGAGCAGGCTTCCTGGTTACACTGATATAGCTGAGGCATTAACATCATCTGGTCAGTTATAAAGTCAGCCAGACCTAATTTTATCTAGCTCTTACCCCTCCGGACCCCATGGTAACCTATCATAGTACTTGTTCATAGCCTGCCTCCTCAGTGGCTAATAGACTTAATTTCTTCTAAGCTTCAATACCCTGAACTCTAAATGGTGTCCCATGTTAAGATCTTGCCTGTCAACTTCATTCTCTAGTCCTTCTTGCAATATCCCTTTCCCCAACAGTTTCATGCTCTTAGGCCCAGAGACCTTATGGTAGGCCAACAATGCCTGCCAGGACCTCCAGATAGCTACTAGGTTCTGAAACAGTTCTAGAAGATGATCTTCAGTCCTTATCAATGGCTTGACCTTACTGATGTATTGAGGAGAAATGTGGTGCCTTAAAATGAAAGAGCTGGGCAGCAGAGGAGGCCCTGCGCAGTTCTGCCAATGCCCCCGGTGGAGAAGCCGAGGTCAACATCAGCTTGGAAATATTTAAAGTGTATACAGAACTATTTCCGCCATGCAGACAATTAAGTGTGTTGTTGTGGGTGATGGTGCTGTTGGTAAAACATGTCTCCTGATATCCTACACAACAAACAAATTTCCATTCGAATATGTACCAACTGTTTTTGACAACTATGCAGTTACAGTTATGATTGGTGGAGAGCCATACGCTCTTGGACTTTTTTTATACTGCAGGGCAAGAGGATTATGACAGACTACGACCGCTAAGTTATCCACAAACAGATGTATTTCTAGTCTGCTTTTCAGTGGTCTCTCCGTCATCATTTGAAAATGTGAAAGAAAAGTGGGTTCCTGAGATAACTCACCACTGTCCAAAGACTCCTTTTTTTGCTTGTTGGGACCCAGATTGATCTCAGAGATGATCCCTCCACTATTGAGAAACTTGTCAAGAACAAAGAGAAGCCTATCACTCCAGAGACTGCTGAAAAATTGGCCGGTGATCTGAAGGCTGTCAAGTATGTGGAGTGTTCTGCTCTTACACAGAAAGGCCTAAAGAATGTGTTTGATGAAGCAATATTGGCTGCCCTGGAGCCTTCGGAACCGAAGAAGAGCCGCAGGTGTGTGCTGCTGTGAACATCTCTCCAGAGCCTTTTCTGCACAGCTGGTGTTACCATCATACTAACAGCAATGTTTACATCAAACTAAAGGTTAAAAATTAAAATTCGTTTCTGCAATAATGACAAACGCCCTGCCCCTACCCACATGCACTTGTGTGAGACAAGGCCCATTGGTATGGCCCCTTAGCCCTTCCAGTTAATTTTGAATAATTGTGTATTGTCAGAAAAGTGATGAGTACTAGTTTTTGTTTTCCTGTTTCAAAAACAAAGTTTTTGGGGGTTTCATTTTGTTTAAAAGCAGGCGTGCTGTGATGACTAATACGAACGGTAGAAACTGCTCCCTGGCTATATGGTAGAGTAATCCGGGGCATTTTAGAAGTGTTCTTCCACCTTCTCTCCTTTTGTGGGGGGAAGTGTATGTGGGTTTTTTTTTTTTTTTTGTAATTCATTAATCAGTGGACAGCCCTTAGGGGAGGAGGACTGGTTAATTCCACATTCCACTTCCTAGATCTAGGTTAGAAACTGTGTTCCTCACCTGGTGCTCTTAGGAAGGAGTATAGTAAATGCCTCATTTAATAACATACTCCTTTTTGAAAGTTGCCTTTTCTCCACCCTTGAGTAGATCCAGTCTTTGAAGCTCATGTAAGTGGGTGGAAGCTGTCTCGCCTCCTCTTTTCTAGGATGCACTGTGTATGTGACTGTGACTTCCAAGGAGATTTGTTAGCCATTTGCTGATTGTGTGTGTGTGTGTGTGGGGGGGGTAATTTCTAACTTCTTTCATTGATAAATGAAAAAAAGTATTGCACCTTTTGAAATATACCAAATGGGTTGAAGTCCTGATTAAGAAAAAATACGCCCCCACCATCAGTCATTTTCTTATATGCTTAGCATAGATTTGCAACAGTGTGCGGTGTTCTTAGAACCCAGCTGCAAACCTGGCACCTAGAATTCCTGTAAGGGGCGGTGCTAGAAGGCAGATGCCTATGGGATGGTGACTATCCTCTTTCAGGTTATGAGAACACAGGCCTGCTTCACTAAGAAGCTATGGGCATGCGGGGAATGGGGGATACTTACCAGTATGGGGACCAGTCAGGGTATCCCTTTTTTTCTGTCATGCATATGAGGAACCCTTGAGCAACTGGCTGAAGCTCTCTAGTTTAATAAAAATCATGGCAAGAGTCTTATGACTCTTTATAAATGTTAATAGGGATTTTATCAGATTATTTTGTTTGCAGTTTCCAATTTTTAAAAATGTTTAGGTAATCTCTACCTTCCCCAAATCCTAATTCTTGTAGATTCTTTAGTGTTGAACCAGTGCTTTCTCATGTCTCATTTCTTTGTATATGCATTCTTTTCAGATGTATTAAACAAAACCCTTCACAAGCCAAAAAAAAAAAAAAAAAGAAAAAAAGAAAGAAAGAAAGAAAGAAAGAAAGAAAGAAAGAAAGAAAGAAAGATGGAAAGAGCGAGCTGAGGTGGGGCTGGAGAGGTGGCTCAGGGGTTAAGGTACTTGCCTGCAAACATAATGACCGGAGTTTGATTCTCTAGTACCCATGTAAAGCCAGATGTACAAAGTGGCACATATGTCTGGAGTTCATTTGCAGTGGTTTAGAGGCCTTGGTGTGCCTGTTCTCTGTCTCTCTCTCTTTTGCCTTTCTCTGCTTACAAATAAATAAATTAAAAATATTTTTTAAAAAAGAACTGAGGCTGGAGAGATGGCTCAGCAGTGATTCCCTAGTACCCGCATAAAGCCAAATACACAAAATGGTGCATGCCTTTGGAATTCTTTTTGTCTTAACTACTAAGCCATCTCTCCAGCCATATACATATATATTTAAATATTAAATATATTTAAATATTTTTATTTATCTATTTGAGAGAGAGAGAGAGAGAATCAGAATGAGTAGGCCAGGGCCTCTTTCCTCTGCAAACTCCAAATGGATGCACCACTTTGTGTATCTGGCTTTAAGTGAGCACCGGGAATTGAACCTTGGGTCACAGGCTTTGTAAGCAAGTGCTTTTACCGATGAACCATCTCCCCAGCCCCATGTTTACATTTTTTAGTATCTTTTTTTTTTTAATTTTTTTTTTTGTTCATTTTTTATTTATTTATTTGAGAGCGACAGACATAGAGAGAAAGACAGATAGAGGGAGAGAGAGAGAGAATGGGCGCGCCAGGGCTTCCAGCCACTGCAAACGAACTCCAGACGCGTGTGCCCCCTTGTGCATCTGGCTAACGTGGGACCTGGGGAACCAAGCCTCGAACCGGGGTCCTTAGGCTTCATAGGCAAGCGTTTAACCGCTAAGCCATCTCTCCAGCCCCATTTTTTAGTATCTTTTTTGTTTGAGGTAGGGTATTACTCTAGCGTCTCAGGTTGACCTCAAACTCACAGCGATCCTCTTACCTCTGCCTCCCAAGTGCTGAGATTAAAGGCCTGTGCTACCAAGCCTGGCCCTCTACTGTCATTTTAAAAATATTATTGACCGGGGAGGGGGGCAGGGGGGATGGGGTGAGGGGCGGGTTGGGAATTTAGCTCAGTGGATGAGCGCCGCAAGGCCCTGGGTTTGTTCCTCAGCACCGGGAAAAAAAGTTATTCGGGGGCTGGAGAGATGGCTTACCAGTTAGGGCGCTTGCCTGCAAAGCCCAAGGGCCCCCGGTTCGATTCCCCAGGACCCGCAGAGCCGGATGCATAAGGTGGCGCATGCATATGGAGTTCATCTGCAGTAGCTGGAGGCCCTGGAGCGCCCATTCTCTCTCTCTCTCCTTCTCTCTCTCTGTGTGTGTCTGTGTGTGTGTGTGTCTCAAATATATAGAGAAAATAAAAGTTTTAAAAACATTATTTTGTAGTGTATTACAAATATGTCAGCGCTCTAAAAACTGGGCAACACCCTCCAGTGTAGCTGGTCCCTGACATAAAAGACCAAGATTTTTTTCTTGATCATCTCCTTCGATAAAGAAGAAACTACCAAACCCAGAATTCCCTCAAACGCATACACGTGGCCGCCTCGCGCGGCGCCCTCTGGGATTTGTAGTTCAAGCCTTTCCCGGTGCTGGCTGCGGGTCCGGCATTTGTTCCCGCCCTGGGGAGCGACTGCAGTGTCTCTCCAGGAAAGGCTGCAGTCTGGAACATGACCGGTGAGCTAGAGGGCCGATTCCCCCTGGGGACTAGGGCCAGCCCGTGACTGCTGAGCCGCCGTCACCAGCCTTCCCCGGATCTCCCAGGAAAGTTAGCGGCGCGCGGGGAAGAGCTAGCCGGCAAGTCAGGGCGGGGACACCCGGGCCGGCTTACACTTCCTCACCTGGCTCGTGGCGGGCACCTGTCACCCGCCAACCTTGCCAGTGTGGACCGTGCACAGTCCCTGAGTCACACTGGTGGCTTCCCCAAGGTCACTCAGCCGGGGGCCCCTGAGTACCGTAGCCCCCCGCTCACAGCCTCCAGTGGGTCTTAACCAATGAACGACACGTTTGTTGTGATCACCTCCACTTCAGTTGCGGGTGGTTAGCATGCTGAGGATTCCTTTGCTTGGTGTGGGGCTTGGGCCCGGATGTTGTATTGATTGCCACAAAGTAAAGTCGCTTAGGTTATTTATTTTATTTTTAAACTTTACTTGTGAATAGCCTGACATAGCCTTAGAGGGGTCCGGCTCACTGTGATCCTAGCCACTTAGGTGGCTGAGGCAGGAGGATACTTGGACTATTGCAGTGACACCTTGTTTCTACAGGCAAACACCTGAAAAGATCTAATTTTGTTCTTTTTGGTTTCCTTTCTTCTGCTTTTATGACCAGATTTAAAAACTAGCAAGTTTAAAATGGGTTACAGGAAGAACCCTTTTTTTCTGGGCATTTCCTCTTAGACTAGACTCTGCCATGTGGTTGAGACTAATAACAAAGTCTACTGAATGTAGAAAAACTTTGTTGCTTGAAATTTGCGTTTTGGAATTCATTTGCTATCAGTGAGATGAGATTAACCATGCCACCGAAATTCTTTTGCAGACTTCTTTGGAGTGGATTTAGAACCTTCAAAATGGAAAGCAAACACATGAAGGAAGGCCAGCATGAGCTGCAGATGGCTTCATTTACCTAAGAAAATCTGTGATATAGAAGAAAAGAAGCTCGTGTGTGTGTGTGTGTGTGTGTGTGTAGACCCATTGAAACATAGAGCCATGTTTTGTCTAAGACTAAGAGGTATTTCTCTGTCCTCTTGGAGAATGCTTCAGTGTCGACCCCTCAGTTGTGAATCATTAATTACTCAGATGAATAACTGTACAGATGAAGAGCAAATATTCAATGTTATTGAAAGAAACAAAGCTAGTCTTTCAGAAAACCACGTGGGCTGTGCATTTAATATGCTTTGGCAGCTTCAGAAGCAGAAGACTGCCTTGTTAAGAAATGTCACACGTGTTAGAGACCACCCCCAATTCGTTACTCTTTGCAATTTAGCTTCAAATCACATCCAGTCAATGAATGATGACACCCTGGTGAATGTGTTGTACATCACAAAACAGTAAGTTACTTTTAGATTTTATGGAAATGGTTATAATTTAAATTTTATAAGAACATTTATAATTTTATAAGAATTTTTATTTATTTATTTGAGAGAGAAAGAAGCAGAGAGAGAGAGAAAAAAAAGAGCGTGTCAGGGCCTCCAGCCACTGCAATCTGAACCCCAGACATATGTGCCACATTCTTCATCTGCCTTACATGGGTCCTGGGGAATTGAACCTAGGTCCTTTGGCTTTGCAAACACCTTAACCACTAAGCCATTTCTCCAGCCTATTTCTTCAAAAATTTAAAAAAAAAAATTAATTTGCAAGAGAGAGAAAGACAGAGGAAGAATATGGGTACATAGGGCCTCTAGCTGCTGCAAACAAACTCCAGAAGCATGCCCCACTTTGTGTATCTAGCTTTACATGGGTACTGGGGAATTGAACCCCAGACCATTAGGCTTTGCAGACAAGTACCTTAACCACTTAGCCATCTCTTCTGCCCCTGTAAAAGATGTTCTTTATCGTGAGTTAGTAGTACAACTTTATTTATTTATTTATTTAGTTATTATTATTTTTTTAATTAGAGAGAGAGAGATAATTGGACTGCCAGGGCCTTCTACCACTGCAAACTGAACTCCAGATGGTGGTGCACATGTGACCTTGTGCTTTTGTCACCTTGTGTATCTGCCTTATGTGGGACCTAGAGAGTGGAACATGGGTTTTTAGGCTTCTCAGGCAAGCGCCTTAACTGCTAAGCCATCTCTCCTGCCCAGCAGTGCAGTTTTTCTTTTTTAATTAACAATGTCCATGATTATAAAAAAATATTCCATGGTAATACCCTCCCTCCCCCTACTTTCCCCTTTGAAACTCCAATCTCCCCCTCTCAATCAGTCTCTCTTTTATTTTGATGTCATGATCTTTTCCTCCTATTATGATGGTTTTGTGTAAGTAATGTCAGGCACTGTGAGGTCGTGGATATCCAGGCCATTTTATATCAGGTGGGAGCACATTGTAAGGGGTCCTACCCTTCCTTTGGCTCTTACATTCTTTCCACCACCTCTTCCACAATGGACCCTGAGCCTTGGAAGGTGTGATAGAGATACTGCAGTGCTGAGCAACTCCTGTCACTTCTTTCTAGTACCATGATGCCTCCTGAGTCATCCAAGGGCACTGCCATCTGAAAAGAGAAGATTCTCTGCCAAAAGTGAGAGTAGCATTAATATAAGGGTATGAACATTAAGAGAAGTGCTTACTGGGCAGTTTGATGAGCATAGTATATACATTTAGCCAGACAGCAGCAGACGTTACACCCCAGGTCTCATGACTATACCTGTTTTAAGTTTTCAGTATCAGGGATATATTCCCTCCCATGGAGCGGGCCTCCAGCCCTATTAGAGGGCTGTTGGTTTCCACCATGACAGATATGCCATTATTGCACTCGTTGGTTCATTTGGCCTGGCTGGCCAAATATAAGGCTTGCACTGTCCAGTGTTGAGTATCTTCACTGGTGTTTTCTCTTTCTTCCATTGAACTGCATGCAGAATGGCATCTTCCAGCTTTGTCAGCTGGTCTCCAGTAGTGCAGTTTTAAAAATTAAAGATTGCTTAGTGGTTAAAGCCCTTGCCTGCAAAGCCAAAGGATCCCAGTTTGATTTTCCACGACCCATTGTTAGCCAGATGCACCAGGGGGCCCATGCATCTGGAGTTCATTTGCAGTGGCTGGAGGCCCTGGCATGCCCATTCTCTCCCTCTCTCTTCAATTAAATAAATAAACAAAATATACTTAAAACTACAATATAATTAATCATGAAAATACAATCAATTAATTTTGGGTCTATGGCAGTGGATTATTGTAGAATTTTGTAGAAATGAGGTTGGTGAATGATAATGAGAATATAATAGACTTTAGGTTAATGTATGATAACAAATCAGTGAGTAAATTGCATCTTTGTTGGTCTGTGTGCAGTCTCTGGGCTTCTGTAATTCAGTTGATGGCACATATTTCTAGAGATTATTGGAATAATAGTTCATTTCCCAGTAGTAACTTAAAATGAAAAAGAAGGAGAATTAGAAATAACATGATTTTGTATACTAGAGTTGGTAACAGTGTTTCACATGGCTTGTTGAGAGGTACTTCCTACACAAAGGGCTTTCTGGATGTCAAATGAAATTCAGAGATTAAAGATGGGTATGGTGATGCATGCTGTTATCCCAGCCGCTTGAGATCATGAGCTTAAGGCCAGTCTGGGCTATTTGTGTAGCAAAACCCTGTCTCAGAACAAAACAAAACAAAAATGGATTTTTAGTAGAATACTTGTCTAGCATGTATGAGACCCTGGATTTGATTTCTAGCACTACAAAAGGAAAAGAGGATATTTTACATTGGTTTCAGAGAAATCCAGTCAGGACTGAGATCCTCAAATAAATTCCTCAGGTGTACAAGGGAAAGCACAAGCAAAAAAATTATTAATCCCTTTGAAAACTCATGATTTCTTTTAGTGTTCTTTCTCATGTTACAGTTTTTTTTTTCCTGTGAGGTACATAGAGGGAATACTTAATGATTAAGGTGATTATTAATAATTATTTAAATATAATTAGTTGATTTGTATGCAGAGAAAAGACAGAGAGAAGAGACACAGACAGAATGGCTGCGCCAGGGCCTCCAGCCACTGCAAACTCCAGATGCATGCACCACTTTGTGCATCTGGCTTTACATGGGTACTGGAGAATCAAACCTAGGTCCTTTGGCTTTGCTGGCAAATGCCTTAACCACTAAGCCATCTGTTCAACCCTACTTTTTGTTTTTGAGACAAGGTGTAGCCTAGGCAGGCCTGGAACTCAGGATCCTCCTGCTTCAGGCTCACAAATAGCTGGAATTACATGTATGGGTCACATGCCAAGCTCTGTGTGTGTGTGTTTAATGATTTTTTTTAAAAGTTTATGTGTGGAAAATTATTTTCTCTTGTTTTTACTGAGGTTTGCTGTTGTGGCCCATGACCCCCTAGCTGAAGCACTAGTTATAGAAGCATGGAAAAGACTGGAAAGGCAAGTACTCTGAAATAATACCGTAAAAGAGGCTTATTCTTTTCATGGTTGTCAGTAGGAAATCTTATAGGAAAAGAATGGAAAGCTGCTGCCTGTCCATTAAACATGTATTTAACTCAATTTAGTTTGAGGGACTTTGATTATATAAGGTGTATTCTTTTACATTTTTATGTTGTTCTGTGTATATGATGTTTGTGTGGGGATTGGGGCAATGGGTGCACACATGCCACCATACCTCTGTAGAGGTCAGAGGATAACCTTTGGGTGTTGGTTCTCTCCTTCCACCTTGTTTTGAGACAGGGTCTCCCTTGTTTTTGTCATTGTGAAGTCAGTCTACCTGGACCCATGAGCTTTGGGGTTCTCTTGGCTCTGCCTCTCATTGCCATACAGTCCTAGCTTAACCCTCAATATTCCCCTTTCTACTTTCATATCACATGTTCTACTTTGTCCCGTTCCTTCTAGAACCTCTTTTCTCTATTCATTCTTTATGAGAGAAGGGAAAGTATTTCAAGTGCTCCCTCTTTAGTTCAGAGCAGGGAACGGTGTGTTTTACCATAAACATCTATACGTGTGTGTGTGTGTGTGTATACACATATATGTATATATTTAAAATATAAATAGAGTCACAACTATTTGTGGACTGGTTGGTTTGAGTTAACTGTAAGAGTTCTGCTTCAGAAACTAAAGACTGGTTGTCAGTTAAATTTCTGACTGCCTGGCAATTTAAACCTAAATGTGTGAAAGTCACAAGAGATGAAAAAAGAAGACACTGGTTTAGTGGTACTGAAGGCTGTGTAACATGTTTTGGAGCATGTATAAACCACTGTCACCGTATTTCTGTGCACAGGTAGTGACCAGAACTTGTAGGATACTTCAGCTTTAGGTCCACTGCTATGGGCACTATTGATTCAAATAATGTACTTTCTCTACTATACACACCTGTATTTTAGCATGTCACCAGAATGGGTAATCATCAAGAAAAAAAATATGATTAGGTTATTCTTTTTTAAATAGGTGTCCTTTTTAATTTTTATTTATTGTTTTGAGAGCAACAGACAGAGAGAGAAAGAGGGAGGGTGGGGAGAGAAAGAGAGAGAAATAATAGGGGTGCCAGGGCTTCCAGCCACTGAAAGTGAACTCCGGATGTGTGCACCCCCTTGTTCATCTGGCTAACATGGGTCCTGGGGAATCGAGCCTCGAACCGGGGTCGTTAGGCTTCACAGGCAAGCGCTTAACCGCTAAGCCATCTCTCCAGCCCAGGTTATTCTTTTTTAAATTAATTAATTAATTAACTTATGTGTATGAGAGAGAAAGAGGCAGGGAGAGGGAGAGAGATAAAGAGAATGGGTGTGCCAGGGCCTTCAGCTACTGCAAATGAACTCTAGATGCATGCACTACCTTGTGCATCTGGCTTACGTGGGTACTCAGAAATTGGGAACCTAGGTCCTTAGGCTTCACAGGCAAGTGCCTTAACCACTAAGCCATCTCTCTAGCCCTGTTTAGGTTATAATTGTGAATATAGAAAAGTCTTTTCTACAAATATGTGGAAAACCATCCATATGTAAAAGAGCTGAGATAAGGGCTGGAGAAATGGCTTAGTGGTTAAGACACTTACCTATGAAACCTAGGACCCAGGTTTGATTCCCCAGGACCCATGTAAACCATATGCACAAGATGGTACATGCTTTGGAATTCGTTTGTAGTAACTGGAGGCCCAGGCACATCCATTCTCTCTCTCTCAATCTCTCTCTCTCTCTCTCTCTCTCTGTGCCTCTTTCTTACTCTATCAAATAAGTAATAATAATAAAAGAGCTGAGATAATAACAGTACTCTGTGTGTGTGTGTGTTTTGTTTTTCTGAGGTAAGGTCTCACTCTAGCTCAGGCTGACCTGGAATTCACTATGTAGTCTCAAGGTAGCCTCAAACTCATGGCGATCCTCCTGCTTCTGCCTCCCAAGCATGAGATTAAAGGTGTGTGCCACCAGGCCTAGCACTAGAGCTACTTTTAAGATTGCTTCTGAAGCCAGGCATGGTGGTACATGCCTTTAATCCCAATATTCTGGGAGGCAGAAGTAGGAGGATCACTGTGAGTTCAATGCCAGCCTGAGACTACAAAGTGAATTTTAGGTCAGCCTAGGCTAGAGTGAGACCTTACCTTGAAAAACAAAACAAAAAAGAATGCTATGGAAAACATCAGGTTTTTTTTTTTAAATAGACAAGTTATTTATTAATTTATTTACTTATTTGAGAGAGAGAGAAACAGAAAGAAACAGAAAGACAGACATAGAGAAAGAGAAAATGGGCATGCCAGAGCCTCTAGCCACTGCTAACAAGCTCCAAATGAATGCACCATCTTGTGCATCTGGCTTTATGTGGGTACTGGGGAATCAAACTGGGATCCTTTGGCTCTGTAGGAAAGCACCTTAACCACTGAGCCATCTCTCCAGCCCATTGTCACAGTTTTTAACTGGGAGCTGGGCGTGGTGGTGCATGACTTTAATCCCGGCACTTGGGAGGCAGAGGTAGGAGCATCTCCATGAGTTCGAGGCCACTCTAGGACTACATAGTGAATTCTAGGTCATCCTGAGCTAGAGTGAGAACCTGCCTGGGGGTTGGGGGGAAGTTTTTAACTGGGGGTTTTTGATGGTCAAAGGCTATTATTGGTGGAATAAGACAAATAGTAGTGAAGAAAGTTAAGCTCATTGTAGGGAAGAGATATGAATGTTTCAGGGTTTTTTCCCAATATGTTACTACTTATTTATTTATTTATTTGAGAGAGAGAGAGAGAGAGAGAGAGAAACTGAAAGAAGCAGAGTGAGTGTGTGAGTATGGGTGTGATGGAGCCTCCTACCACTGCAAATGAATTCCAGATGCATGTGCCACCTTATACATCTGGCTTTATTTGGGTACTGAGGAATCAAACCTGAGCCCTTTGGCTTTTCAGCTAAGTACCTTAACTGTGAAGCCATCTCTCCAGCCCCTCTTTCTCTTCTTGAGACAGGTAGCCCAGGTTGGCCTAGGGCTCACCGTTGTCCTCAGTGCTGGGATTACAGACCTGAGCTATCATGCCCGTGTGTTCTTTGTTTTGTAGTGTACTGCTTCTCAAAGCTTAACCTGATTCTTACTATTGTAGACATATACTGGGGAGCCCTATGGGTTTGTGATATATAATTGTGGTGGTTTGATTCAGGTGTTCCCCGTAAACTTAGATGTTCTGAATGCTAGGTTCCCAGCTGATGTAGATTTGGGAGTGTTTTGTTGAGGGCAGGCTTATGGGTGTTATATCTCCTTGCCAGTGTTTGGCACACTCTCCTGTTGCTATAGTCTATTTGAGAGAGAGAGAAAGAGGCAGAGAGAGGGAGCGAATGGGCATACCAGGGCCTCTGGCCACTGCAGACGAACTTCAGATGCTTGCACCCCCTTGTGCATCTGGCTTACGTGGGTCCTGGATAGTCGCACCAGGATCCTTTGGCTTTGCAGGCAAACACCTTAACCACTAAGCCATCTCTGCAGCCAAACTCTCTCTTTTTAAATCTTTTTTTTAAACATATATGAATTTATTATATTCAAGCAGGGAGAGAGAGAGGGAGAATGGGTGCACCAGTACAAACAAACTCCAGATATATGTACTACTTTGTGCATCTGGCCTTATGTAGATACTGGGAATTTGAACCTGGGCTGTCAGGCTTGCAAGCAAGCACCTTAATCACAAACCTATCTCTCCAGTACCAATATTTTATTACCTTGAGAAAAACTAGATTTCCATATGGTTTATTCATAACATCTTTAATTTACACTAACCCTCCAGCCCCTTCCTCTCCTCCATCTCCTCCCCTCAACTTTCTTTCTTTTTGAGATAGAGTCTCGCTCTAGCCCAGGCTGACCTGGAATTCACTATGTAGTCTCAGGCTGGCCTCAAACTCACAGTGATCCTCCTACCTCTGCCTCCCCAGTGCTGGGTGCACAGTTTCTTTATTGCTGTGTAGTATGTTACTTTGTGGGCATGTGCACTTTATCCATTGTACTCTAGGAACGCTTGGATTATTTGCAGTTTTTGCTGTTATGCAGCAATGAACTTCCTTAGGCTTCAAGTAAGCTCAAAAAAGGTTAAAGTCTACGGACTAGGGACGTAACTCAGTTGCAGAGTGCTTGTCAAGTGTGTCTAAGGCCTAGGGTGGAGAGAAAAATTGCATCACGTATGAGCAACATTGTTACCATTCTTCTTGCTTTTCACTTTGTAGCTACTGTGTGCTTTAATTAGTACTCATTTCATTTACATTTTTAACAGGCTTGATATTAATGTGCTGTCAGTATTCTCCACTTGCCTCGCTGACCAGCACTTGTGTTCTAGCCCATTAATGGGAAAGATAGCTGATGCTGTGAATAGGAAATTGGAAAGCATTCAGGACTTAAGGTAAATTTATAGAGGGGCTTTTGTGGGCTGTAAAGTTCCTGGGTTTTGATGCATATATATATATACTTACCAGTCATTGCTTCTTTTGTTTGTTTTTTTCAAGGTAGGATCTTGCTGTAGCCCAAACTGACCTGGAATTCACTATGTAGTCTCAGGGTGGCCTTGAACTCTTGGCGATCCTCCTACCTCTGCCTTCTAAGTGCTGGGATTAAAGGTGTGCGCCACCACACCAGGCTTAATTCTTATCTAAAAAACAGGGATAGTAGTATCTACTTTGTCTTGTTGCCATCTCTAAAGGTCTTGAAAGTTTTCTCTTAAGTTTGTTTGCCACATCTCCAACCCACCTGCCACATTTTCATATGAGCCAAGCAGAAGACATGAGACTCCAAATCAGGCATAGAAGACTGTTTCTCAAAACAGCAATAGCACACGGAGTACTAGCACCTATTTTTGAAAATATTTAATTTATTTATTTGAGAGAGTGAGAGAAAGAGGCAGATAGAGATTGGGCACACCTGGGTCCTTAGGCTTCATAGGCAAATGCCTTAACAGTTAAGCCACCTCTCCATTTTTTTTTTTTTTTTTTTTTTGAGGTAGCGTTTCACTCTAGCCCAGGCTGACCTGGAATTTACTATGTAGTCTCAGAGTAGCCTTGAGCTTATGGTGATCTTCCTGCCTCTGCCTCCCAAGTGCTGGGATTAAAGGCACGTGCCACATTTTAAACTTTTCATTGACAACCTCCTTACATATGGGTAATATACCTTGATCATCACCCCCTTCCACTACTCTCCTTTTCCCCCTGCCCACTATCCCCTATTCTCTAAATCTCTTCTTTTCAACTAGTCTCTCTATTTTGTTGTCATCATGTTTTTCCTTCCCTGTTATGCAGGTCTTGTGTAGGTAGTGTTAGCCACTATGAAGTCATGAATATCCAGGCCACTTTGTGTCTGGAAGACAGTATTCCAAAACACTCCTCTCCTTCCTGTGGCTGTTAAATTCTTTCTGCCACCTGTTCCACAGTGGTCACTGAACCTTGGAGGGTTTGATAGAAATATCTCAGTGCTGAACACTCCACTGTCTCTTCTTCTCAGTACTTTCCCAATTTTCTTTTCTCTTTCTTTTTTTTTCTTTTTTCTTTCTTTTCAAGGTAGGGTCTCTCTCTAGCCCAGGCTGAACTAGAATTCACTATTTAGTCTCAGGGTGGCCTAAACTCATGGTGATTCTCCTACCTCTGCATCCTGATTAAAGGTGTGGATTAAAGCTGGAATTAAAGGTGTGCACCACCATGTCCAGCTATCTTTTTTATTTTTACTTTTTAAACATTTTATTTATTCATTCATTCATTTAGTTAGTCAGTCAGTTATTTGAGAGAGAGAGAGAGACAGACAAAGAGACATATAGAGAGAATGAGTGTGGGTGTGCCAAGGCTTCTGCAAAACAACTCTGGAGGTGTGTCCCACTTTGTGCCTCTATCTGGCTGTATGTGGGTACTGGGAAATTGAACATGGGCCATCAGTCTTTGCAATCAAGTAAGTGCCTTTAACTGCTAAGCCATCTCTCCAGTCCCATTTTTTCTTCTTCTTCTTTTTTTTAATTTTTAAATTTTTATTAACATTTTCCATGATTATAAAAAAAAATCCCATGGTAATTCCCTCCCTCCCCACTGACACTTTCCCCTTTGAAATTCCATTCTCCATCATATTACTTCCCCATCTCAAGCATTGTACTTACATATATACAATATCAACCTATTAAGTACCCTCCTCCCTTCCTTTCTCTTCTCTTTATATCTCCTTTTTAACTTACTGGCCTCTGCTACTAAGTATTTTCATTCTCACGCTCTTCTTTTTTTTTTTTTTTTTTTTTTAGTATTTATTTATTCATCTGAGAGAGAGTGAGACAGAGGCAGATAGAGAGAGAATGGGTATGTTATTGCCTTTAGCCACTGTAAACAAACTTCCAACACATATGCCGCCTTGTGCATCTCGTTTTTTGTGGGTACTGGGGGATTGAACTTGGGTCCTTAGGCTTTAACTGCTGAGCCATCTCTCCAGCCCCCATCTTTTCTTTTCTTTTCTTTCTTTCTTTCTTCTCCTCCTGCTTCTCCTCCTTTTTTTTTAATTTATAAATTTTTATTAACATTTTCCATGATTATAAAAAAAAAATCCCATGGTAATTCCCTCCCTCCCCCCTGACACTTTCCCCTTTGAAATTCCATTCTCCATCACCTCCTCCTTTTTTTTTTTAAGGCAATTTCTCACTGTATAGTGCAGGCTGGCATCAAACCCAAGATCCTCCTGCCTTAACTCTCATGTGCTGGAATTATAGCTTTGTGGCACTAAATCTGGCAAAATATTGTTGTTTTGATTACTGGGAATTTTGAGTTTCAAGTTCTACTAGTATTTAAAAGAAATGGCTATGGCATAATAAATATGCTTACCAATTTTTCTGTATCTAGACAATAGTTTAAAATTGGTTGTGTTTCTTTAATAATGTGAAAATTTTCTGTTTTTCTTCAGGTGCTTGTCTGTCTTGATGGTGAACATAGCTTCTTTAATATCACAAGGTTTTCAAGAGCGATTAGTGAGTAAAACAGAACAACTTTTTGACACCCTGAGTTCTTCCAACATCAACACGGCAAGAAGGATAGTACAATTTCTTAGAAATGTCAAATACACTTATTACCCACTAGTAGAGAGGTGTGACCGTGTGTTTGTAAGAGACGTGAACCTTCTGGACTTGGATTCCATTACTAAAATACTCAGTCTATATCAGACTCTACAGTTTCACAGTTTTGAATTTACTAAAGTGGCTAAACAGAGGCTAACTGAGATGATCCCTCTGTGTGGTCACCCTTCAAACTTTGTCAAATTGTTTGCCACCCTGGGACCAATGGCAAGACCGGAAGAAAAGGAAAAGTAAGTTCACCTTAAAATGCTTTACTTTTCTCCTTGAGATTCTTTGGATTCTTCAAGCAGTTTAGGTCCCTTTGCAGTTGCAGAGCTCATAAAAACCACTCCAATGAACAGTGAGAGGGGAAATGATTTGCTGTACTTTGCTCTTTCCCTGTTAGCATGTTCTAACAAGTAGCCAGTGAGTCCCTGGGGCTGGACCAAGACAGAAGATGAAGGGGCAACACCATTTAAGGACATTTATTATTCCCTCCTGAAAGGTGTAAGACTTCCAGCTGCCATAAGTGTGTAGAATATTTAGGTTATAGTAGTCTAAACAGTGGATCATTTTAGCCTTGCCGTGTTCATCACAGTCAAAAGCACTTTCTTTGCTAGTTGTGGTAATGCACAGCTATGACCCCCGCATTTAGGAAGTGGAGGTAGAAGATTTTACAGAACAGCTTGAGTTACATAAGGAGTTCCAGGGCCAACCTGAGCTGCAAAGCCTGACCTTACCTCAAGCAAGAAAACAAACAAAAAAAAGGGGGCTGGAGAGATGACATAGTGGCTAAGGCACCTGCTTGCGAAGCCTAAGGACCCAGGTTTGATTCCCCAGTACCCATATAAGCCCTGGCACATCCATTCTCTATCTGATCCCCCCCTTAAATAAATAAATCAAATATTTTATAAAAGCACTTACAGTGAATTTGGTCTGGTTCATCTCTGTATCAGTTAGCTTCTTGTTGCTGGGACAAAACACCTGCCCAGAAGCAACTCATGGAAGGAAAGGATTTATTTCAGCCTACAGTTTTGAGGAGGAGTTTCACCACGGCAGGGATGCATAGCTGGCTGATGTCATCCCATATCAACAGGAAGAAACAGTGAGGGAGCTAGCCTGGCTTGCAGCAATTATAGAATTGTAAAGCCCACCCCCAGTGACACCCCCCCCCCCCAGAGTATCCATCAGCTGGGGATCAGGCATGAGGCTTAATCACAAACACATGAGACTATGGCAGACATTACATTCAAATTACCAGTCTCTTCTTAGAATTCCCATTTTTTTTTTTGTTTGTTTTTTTTGAGGTAGGGTCTCACTCTAGCCCAGGCTGACCTGGAATTCACTATGGAGTTTCAGGGTG
Source organism: Jaculus jaculus (assembly GCF_020740685.1). Lineage (NCBI taxonomy): Eukaryota > Metazoa > Chordata > Mammalia > Rodentia > Dipodidae > Jaculus > Jaculus jaculus. The sequence goes on from NC_059105.1 coordinate 69,751,734, forward strand.
GCCTCGAACTTATGGCAATCCTCCTACCTCTGCCTCCTGAGTGCTGGGATTAAAGGCGTGCGCCACCACGCCCGGCAGAATTCCCATTTTCATAGTATATTGATATGGATATGAATATTTGGTCTGTTTTTCTTTCTTTTTTTGGGGGGTGTTTCTAGGTAGGGTCTCACTCTAGTCAAGGCTTACCTGGAATTCACTATGTAGTCTTAGGTGTCATTATACTCATGGCAATCCTCCTACCTCTGCTTCCCAAGTGCTGGGATTAAAGGTGTGTGCCACCGGGTTCAGCTTTGGTCTGTTTTTCTTCTCTCTCTCCCCCCCCCCCCCCCAGTATTGGGAGTTTAACCCAGGGCTTTCTGCATGCTAGGCAACCACCACCCTACCTCTGAGCTATATCCACAGTCCTCTTTTTACTTTTTTTTTTTAAAGATTTATTTTTGTTTATTTATTTATTAGAGACAGAGAGAGGGAGAACAAAGAGAGGGAGAAAGACAGAGAATGGGCACGCCAGGGCCTCAAGCACTGCAAACAAACTCCAGATGCAGGTGCCACCATGTGCATCTGGCTTATGTGGTACCTGGAGAATTGAACCTGGATCCTTAGGCTTCGCAGGCATGTGCCTTAACCACTACGCCATCTCACCAGCCCTCTTTTTACTGTTTATTTTGAGATAGGGTCTCACTAAATTTCCTAGGCAGGCCTTGAACTTGTTATCTTCCTGTCTCAGCCTCTTTTGTAGTTTAGGAAAACAAGTCTGGACTACTAGGCCCAGCATTTAGATAGACATTAATGTGTAAAGATATATTTGGGCATCTTTATTACATCTTTTTTTGTCTTGTTTGTTTGTTTTTGAGGTAGGGTCTCACTCTAGGCCAGGCTGTCCCAGAATTCACTGTGTAGTCTCAGGGTGGCCTTGAACTCACAGTGATCCTCCTACCTCGGCGTGCACCAACACGCCCAGCTTTTTTTTTTTTTTTTTTTTTTTGTGTGTGTGTGACTTTTTTTTTTTAATTTTTTTTAACATTTTCCATGATTATAAAATATATCCCATGGTAATTCCCTCCCTCCCCACCCCCACACTTTCCCATTTGAAATTCCATTCTCCATCATATTACCTCCCCATTACAATCATTGTAATTACATATATATATACAATATCAACCTATTAAGTATCCTCCTCCCTTCCTTTCTCTACCCTTTATGTCTCCTTTTTAACTTACTGGCCTCTGCTACTAAGTATTTTCATTCTCACGCAGAAGCCCAGTCATCTGTAGCTAGGATCCACATATGAGAGAGAACATGTGGCGCTTGGCTTTCTGGGTCTGGGTTACCTGACTTAGTATAATACTTTCCAGGTCCATCCATTTTTCTGTAAATTTCATAACTTCATTTTTCTTTACCACTGAGTAGAACTCCATTGTATAAATGTGCCACATCTTCATTATCCACTCATCAGTTGAGGGACATCTAGGCTGGTTCCATTTCCCAGCTATTATAAAGTGAGCAGCAATAAACATGGTTGAGCACATACTTCTAAGGAAATGAGATGAGTCCTTTGGATATATGCCTAGGAGTGCTATAGCTGGGTCATATGGTAGATCAATCTCTAGCTGTTTTAGGAACCTCCACACTGATTTCCACAATGGCTGGACCAGATTGCATTCCCACCAGCAGTGCAGAAGCATTCCTTTTTTTCCACATCCCCGCCAACATTTATGATCATTTGTTTTCATGATAGTGGCCAATCTGACAGGAGTGAGATGGAATCTCAATGTAGTTTTAATCTGCATTTCCTTGATGACTAGTGATGTAGAACATTTTTTTAGATGTTTATATGCCATTCGTATTTCTTCCTTTGAGAACTCTCTATTTAGCTCCATAGCCCATTTTTTGATTGGCTTGTTTGATTCCTTATTATTTAACTTTTTGAGTTCTTTGTATATCCTAGATATTAATCCTTTATCAGATACATAGCTGGCGAAGATTTTTTTCCCATTCTGTAGGTTGCCTCTTTGCTTTTTTCACTGTGTCCTTTGCGGTGCAAAATCTTTGTAATTTCATTAGGTCCCAGTGGTTTATCTGTGGTTTTATTGCCTGAGCAATTTGGGTTTTATTCAGAAAGTCTTTGCCAATACCAATATGTTGAAGGGTTTCCCCTACTTTTTCCTCTAGCAGTTTCAGAGTTTCCGGTCTGATGTTAAGGTCTTTAATCCATTTGGACTTAATTCTTGTGCATGGTGAGAGAGAAGGATCTATTTTCATCCTTCTGCAGATATATATCCAGTTTTCAAAACACCATTTGCTGAAGAGGCTGTCTCTTCTCCAATGAGTATTTTTGGCATTTTTATCGAATATCAGGTGCACGCCCAGCTTTTTTATTAGATGTTATTTGATTTTAAAACACTGTGATCTTGTTAGAAGATGAACCAATATTAAATTAATATATAAGCATGATTATTATGTAAGATTCTCTCTCCCTAGGCTATGTGACTGGTTTTACACAAGATATAAAATTTTCTCACCCAGCATAAGCATATGGAATACTTAGAAACATAGTATCTTGCCGGGCGTGGTGGCGCACGCACGCCTTTAATCCCAGCACTCGGGAGGCAGAGGTAGGAGGATCGCCATGAGTTCAAGGCCACCCTGAGACTACAGAGTTAATTCCAGGTCAGCCTGGACCAGAGTGAGACCCTACCTCGAAAAACAAAACAAAACAAAACAAAAAAAGAAACATAGTATCTTATAGACAAGTATGATCGGTAAATTCAGTTCAGTCAGGGATATCAGGAGCTGCATAATAGAGACTGTATCATTACTCTTAGGAAAAACTTTATTGAGAAAGTTTTTTTTGGGGGGGATGGGTTTCAAGGTAGTGTCTCGCGCTAGCCCAGGTTGACATGGAATTCACTATGTAGGCTCAGGCTGACCTTAAACTCACCACAATCCTCCTACCTCAGCCTCCCAAGTGCTGGGATTAAAGGTATGTGCCACCATGCCCAGCCTCAAGATAAAGGAGTCTTTAAATTATATGAAAAAATTTAAGGGTACATATTAATAGAAGTTGGGTCATTATAAAAGTTCTTTTTAAGAATATTTTTACTGGAGCTAGAGAGATGACTCAGCACTTAAGGTACCTGCCTGCAATGTCTAATGACCTGTTCCTGTTACCCATGTAAAGCCAAATGTACAATGGTGCATGAATCTGGAGTTCATTTGCAGCAGCTGGAGGCCCTGGAATGTCCATTCTCTCTCTCTCTGCTTGCAAATAAATAAAGTAGTAGAAATATTTTTATTTAAATATATTACAAATATTTTTATTTGAGAGAGAGAAGAGAGAATATGCGCCAGGGGCCCTTGACAGTGCAAACAAACCCCAGATGTATGCATCACTGTGCATCTGGCTGTATGTGGGTACTGGGGAATTGTACCTGAGCTGGCAGACTTTACTAGCAAGTGTCTTTACCCACTGAGGATCTTCCTAGCCCATTATAAAAGTTATATTGGAATCTTGACATCAAGCACTTTACAATTGCATGTATTGTGATTCCCTTGTAAATTGTGTGTGTTTTGTCAAAACACAACAAAATAAAAAACCAAAAGGCAAAAAAAAAAAAAATTATGGTTTTACAAAAGTTTAATTTAACTAAGTTCTTTATGACTTTATATAAAAATTAATCTTATAGTGCTATGAGTAGAGCAGACCAGAAAGAAAAATGTAGACTGAGGCTGGAAAGATGGCTTAGCAATTAAGGCACTTGCCTGCGGAGCCAAAGGACACAGGTTTGATTCCCTAGTACCCATATAAGCCAGATGCACGTGTGGCGGATGTGTCTGGAGTTTGTTTACAGTGGCTGGAAGCCTTGGCATGCCCATTCTCTTTCTCTCTATCTGTCTGTGCCTCTCTCTTTCAAACAAACAAACAAACATGTAGACTGAAATAGTTCTCTGAGAAGAGAGAACATTGGGTTATAAAGTTTTGTTTTTTGTGGGACTAGGGAGATGACTCAGCAGTTTAGTTGTGTGTGTGTGTGTGTGTGTGTGTGTGTGTGTGTGTGTGTGTGTAGGCCAGAAGTCAACCTTTCTCAGGAACACAATCTACCTCCTTTTTTGAGGCAAGGTCTCTCGTTGGCCTGGAGCTCACCGATTAGGTTCTGTTGACTAGCCAGTGAGCCTAAGGCTCCTCCTGTCTTCACCGCCCCAGTGCTGGGATTGGAAGTGAGTGCTGCCATGCCTGGCATGTTTACAGGGATTTTAGACGTGGTCCTCATGCTTGTAAGGCAAGCATTTGACCAACAGAGTGATCTCCCTAGCCCTAATCTTAAGTTTGGTGAAAGGATGGCATGGAACTACCCGGTGTGAATAATAAGTGTCCTAATTATCATCTTCTACACTGATCTGTATTATTCCAAAGGAAAGCAGGGCTTGTTGGCTCACTCCTCCAATGGCAGCCCTTGGGACACTAAGGTGGGACGATTGGCAAGAGGTGGAGCACAGCCTGGGCTCAAGTGCTGGGATTAAAGATGAGTACCACCATACCTGGTGTAACCTTTTTCTCCTTAAAAAAAAAAACAAAAAAGTTAGATTATTTGAAGGCCTTATTTTATTTGCTTGGAAGAATTTGTTTTGTCTGTTTGTTTTTCAAGGTAGGGTCTTGCTCTAGCCTAGGCTGACCTGGTACTCTCAGGGTGGCTTTGAATTTACTGCAATCCTCCTTCCTCTGCTTCCCAAGTACTGGGATTAAAGGCATACACCACCGTGCCTGGCAGAAGAAAATATTTTTTAAATATAATAATATCTCAGTTGGGTGTGATAGCTCACAATCCTAATATGTGGGAGTCTGAGCCAGGAAGCACTCTAAGTCAAGACCACCTTAAGCTATTTTAGCAAGACCCTATTTCCAAAAAAAAAAAAAAAAAGAAAGAAAAAGAAAACAAAACACATTAGCTGGGCATGGTTGCATGTGAGGGAGGCAGGAGGATCACCATGAGTTCAAGGTCAACCATACCTTCAAACACCAATTAAAAAACCCCAAAACTTTAAGCTGGGTGTGGTGGTGCACCTTTAATCCCAGCAGCACTCAGGAGGCAGAGGCAGAGGTAGAAGGATTGCCTTGAGTTCAAGGCCACCCTGAGACTACAGAGTAAATTCCAGGTCAACTGGACTAGAGTGAGACCCTACCTCAAAAAAACAAAACAAAACAAACAGAAACACTTTAGGAAAAAAAATTCATCTCCAAATATGTGAGGAGAAAATTGGAATTGTATTATGGAATTGGAATGTAAAGTTTGTCTATAATGTTTGTTTTTTAATCTAAGAACTATTATTAAAAAAAAAGCCTGGAAAGTCAAGTTTCAATTTGAAACATTAAGAAAGGTTTTTATTTGTTTGTTTCTAGACTTGAATCAACTATGTTACTGCTGTCAGAGGAGCTGACCAGCCAGCAAACTCTAGTGGTGGTAGAGGCGATGGCAGCTATGGAAAGCCGAAACTCCTGTTTGATTAACAAGTAGTCTTTGCCTAAGTTCATAATGTTGAATTTGTTTGTCATTCAGAAGTATCTCTCTCTTTTTTTTTTCTTTGTTTTTCGAGGTAGGGTCTCACTCTAGTCCAGGTTGACCTGGAATTCACTATGCAGTATCAGGGTGGCCTTGAACTCACAGTGATCCTCCTACCTCTGCCTCCTGAGTGCTGGGATTAAAGGTGTGTGCTATCACGCCTGGCTCAGAAGTATCTCTTTTTTTCTGAGTGAAAAAAAAAACACCTTTTGTCTTAATTGTTTTCTTGAAGATAAGGAATTAACATTGAAGGCATTGTTTATATTTGAGTTTATTATTTCTTTTCTTTCCTTCTTTCTTTTTTTTTTTTTTTCTTTTTTGGTTTTTCGAGGTAGGGTCTCACTGTAGCCCAGGGAGACTTGGAATTCACTATGGAGTCTCAGGGTGGCTCCGAACTCATGGCAATCCTCCCACCTCTGCCTCCCGAGTGCTGGGATTAAAGGCGTGCACCACCATGCCCAGCTTGAGTTTATTATTTCAAAACGGAGATAAAATTGTTTACAGCATTTTCCATTTCTTTTATTGCTATTGGTATACTCAAGCAGACCATCATAGTTCATGAAAGCGATTAACAGAGCAAGTATTCTTTTTTTTTTTTTTTTTTTTTTTGGTTTTTCAAGGTAGAGTCTCGCTTTGGCTCAGGCTGACCTGGAATTCACTGTGTAGTCTCAGGGTGGCCTCGAATTCTCAGCGATCCTCCTACCTCTGCCTCCCAAGTGCTGGGATTAAAGGCGTGCGCCACCACGCCCAGCAAGTATTCTTTCTTTCTTTTTTTTTTCTTTTTTTGAGAAAGGATCTCACTGTAATCCAGGTGACCTGGAATCCCCTCTGTACCCCTAGGCTGGCCTTGAACTCCTGGCAGTCCTCCTACCTCAGCCTCTTAGATGCTGGGATTAAAGGCGTGCACTATCACCCCTGATTCAAGGATGTATTTTTCAAAAGATGCAGTTTCTTTTTTTTTTTTTAATTTTTATTAGCATTTTCCATGATTATAAAAAAATATTCCATGGTAATTCCCTCCCTTCCCCCCCCCCACACTTTCCCCTTTGAAATTCCATTCTCCATCATATTAAGATGCAGTTTCTTGAGCACTTTAGATAGAGGTTCTAGCAGGGGAATGAAGCTACTCGTATACCCTTGACCAAAGACCTGTCCTCTCTGAGTGTGCAGCTTCGGGAAGGTCAAACATGGAGCAGGGAGGGAGGGAGGAAGGGGCCATCCACCAAGCCAGCCAGGTCAGCCGAATCAACCCTGGCGGTCAGTGGGGTGACAGATGTCACAGCCAGATCACCCGCACATCCAAGATGCATTGTCTTTGGTGTCCATATGAACTTGTTTCATAACTATAATTCTATGTATTGGCATCTTAAAAATATTATTTATTTATTTGTTTGCAAGCAGAGAGAGATAGAGGGAAGACACACAGAGAGTGAAAATTGGCAGGGCCTTCAACCACTACAAATGAACTCCAGATGCATGTTCTGCCTTGTGCTTATGTGGGTACTGGGGAGTTCAACCTGGGTCCTTAGGCTTCCCGAGTAAGTGCCTTAACTGCTAAGCCGTCTCTCCAGCCCTGTATTGGCATTTTTAAAGGTTACATTTTTCCATTTTTTAAATTTTTTAAAGTTTTGTTTATTTGCAAGACAGGGGAAGAGAAAAAGAGCAGGTGTGCCAGGTCCTCCTGCCACTGTAAACAAACTCCAGACACATGTGGCACTTGTGCTTCTGGCTTTAGGTGGGTTACTGGGAATTGAACCCAGGCCAGCAGGCTTTGCAAGCAAGTGCCGTTAACCACTGAGCCATCTCCCTGGCCTGGCTTTTTGTTGTTGTTATTGTTAGCTTGAGATTTGAAAAGAAAAAAAAAACATTGAAATTACGTATGTTTAGCTTTTCATTTTATGATCTTTTGATATTCCTTTGTCTTATTTTTTCCAATTTATTGCTCCTTGCTGCTGCTTTCCCATTCCTCTCTCCTCTCCCCTGTCTGCTCTTTCCCTTCCCCTTCCCTTTGCCCTTCCTTCTTTACTTTGTATGGATTTTAGGCCAGTGGATTTAAGGAGAAAATTAAGTCAAGTGTGGCTGATTGTTACTAACACTTGGTAGAAAATTTTGTGAGAATGTCAAATTTGATGTCTGCTTGGTGAGGTTTTCTTTTTTAAACTTAGGCAGTTACTAAAGCTATGCTTTTCTCTCCTCTTACTATTTAGTTTTTATTTTTACTTATTTATTTATTGGTTTCTCGAGGTAGGGTTTTGTTCTAGCTCAGGCTGACCTGGAATTCACTATGTAGTCTCAGGGTGGCCTCAAGCTGTCCGTGATTCTCCTATCTCTGCCTCCCAAGTGCTGGGATTAAAGGCGTGCGCCACCACACCCGGCTTCCTTTTACTATTTATTATTGAATGTTATTTCATTCACACATTGATTGCTCTTGTTGACATTTTTATTGACATCTTGAGACAGTTCTGTGAGAACAGAAAACCTTGTCTCATTCATTGCTGTTTATCTAGCCTAGAGCAGAGTGTGTGGAATTAATGTTTTATAAATAAGTGAATGGACTGGTTAGAAGGTATGTTTTTGTCTTTCAGAATTGCTTCAGTGCTGAATAAATATTTGGATAACTATAAACCAGCAGAGCTACTGAAAATAACTCAAGCATTGATTTTTCTACATTTTCAAAATAAGGAGCTTTTTGTAAAACTCAGAGAATTACTTCTTCGGTAAGATTTAAGTGGAAGTATTTGTTTAGTATTTCATTTAATGATCTATTCACGTGTTTGTTTTGTTTAATTATATACAGAATGGTGGAACTTTTGGAGACAAACTAAGTAACTTAGGCTGGGCTATAGCTCAGTGGTAGTACACTGTCATAGCATGCTGTCTTGTAGGTTTGATTCCCTGGTACCACTAAATAACTAAATAAACAAGTATATGTAATGACAATATTGGTGAAAAGGAATATTCCCTTTAGAATTTAAAATTACCTTTTTATCTAGGTATTCTAATTGGGAAAGTTACTCAGTTTTCCATATTGTTGATTAGGTTAAACTAAGATCTTATTTTCTCTCTCTTTTTTAAAACTTTATTTAATTTATTTATTTGAGAAAGATTAAGAAGCAGACAGATAGAGAGATAGAGAGAAGAGGCAGGTAGAGAGAGAATGGGCGCACCAGGACCTCCAGCAATCTAAACAAGCTCCTCATGGAAGCGCCACCTTGTGCATCTGGCTTATGTGGGTACTCGAGGTCTGAACCTGGGTCTTTAGGCTTCCCAGGCAAGTGTCTTAACTGCCAAGCTATTTTTCTAGCCCTCTCTCTTTTTATTTTATTTTATTTATTGTTATTATGATGATTTTTAAGGTAGGGTCTCACTGTAGCCCAGGTTGACCTGAAATTTACTATGTAGTCTCAGGGTAACTTCGAACTCATGGCAGTCCTTCTACCTCTGCCTCCAAGTGCTGGAATTAAAGGCGTGCACCACCACATCCAGCTATTTTTGGTTTTTGGAGGAAGGGTTTCATTCTAGCCCAGGCTGACCTGGAATTCACTGTGTGGTCTTAGGGTGGCCTTGAATTCATGGTGATTCTCCTAGGCCTGTTGGGATTAAAGGCATGTGCTAAGATGCCTACCAGGCTTTTTCTTTTTCTTTTTTCTTTTTTTCTTTTGAGGTAACAGGATCTCACTCTACCCCAGGTTGGTCACTAATTCCTGGCAACCCTTCTACCTTGACCTCCCAAGTGCTGGGGTTTTAGGCCTGGGCCACCATCCATGCCTGGCTGGATTTTTTTTTTTTTTTTTTTTTCGAGGTAGGGTCTCACTCTAGCCCAGGCTGACCTGGAATTTACAATGTTGTCTCAGGGTGGCCTCAAACTCACAGTGATCCTTCTATCTCTGCCTCCCAAGTGCTGGGAGTAAAGGTGTGCACCACCACCCCTGGCTGGATTTCTTCTTTTAAAGAATTTTTAATTTGACAGGAAGTAGGTGGGGGGAGAGAGAATGGGCGCATCAGGGCCTCCAGCCACTGCAAACGAACTCCTGATGCATGTGCCCCCTTGTGCATCTGGCTAACATGGGTCCTGGGGAATCGAACCTGGGTCCTTTGGCTTTGAAGTCAAACGCCTTAACCACTAAGCCATCCCTCCAGCCCTGGATTTTTTATTTTAAAGATTAGAATAAAGGGCTGGAGGGATGGTTTAGCGGTTAAGTGCTTGCCTGTGAAGCCTATGGACCCTGGTTCAAGGCTTGATTCCCCAGAACCCACATAAGCCAGATGCACAAGGGGACACATGCATCTGGAGTTTGCAATAGCTGGAGGCTCTGGCGCACCCATTCTCTCTGTCTGCCTCTTTCTCTCTCTGTCACTCTCAAATAAATATAAATAAACAAAAAAAATTTTTAAAAAAGATTAGAATAGACACCAAGGATAGTTCTTGTCTAAAGCACAGAAGAAAAAAGAGTTACTAAGCTTTTGGGTGAAGCTGACTGTCCTCCTGTGCTTCTGCACTGTGAACATACAACTCCAAGAAACTTCACTAACGAAAGGAGCCAAATAAGACTTCTGGAAACTTAATGCTTGATTTGAGGTCTTTTTAAAAATTTTTTATGAGAGAGAGGATTGGTACACCAGGGCCTCTAGTCACTGCAACCGAACTCCAGATGTGTGTGCCCCCTGCGTACACTTATCACCTTGTGTGTCTGGCTTACGTGGTTCTGGGGAGTTGAACCTGGGTCCTTAGGCTTCATAGGCATTTGCCTTAACTGCTAAGCCATCTCTTCAGCCCAATTTGAGGTCTTCCTTTTTTTTTTTCTTTAAGTTTTTATTTGTATTTCTCTATTAGAGACAGAGAATGGGAGAGAGAGAAAGAATGGGTGTGCCAAGGCCTTTAGCCACTACAAAGGAATTCCAAAGGCATGTGCCGTCATGTGCATCTGTCTCATGTGGGACCTGGAGAACTGAACCTGAGTCCTTTGGCTTCTCAGACAAGCACCTTAACTGCTAAGCCATATCTCCAGCCCCAATTTGAGCTTTTTTATTTCTTTTTTTTTCCTCTTGCATTAAATTTTTTTTTTTTTATTGACAACTTCCTTAATTGTAGACAATAACCCATGGTAGTTCCCTCTCTCCCCCACTTTCCCCTTTGCAATTCCACTCTCCATCATACCCCTTCCCCTTCTCAATCAGTCTCTTTTATTTTGTTGTCATCATCTTTTCCCAATTTGAGGTCTCTTAATTAGAGCTTGTAATATTTTTGGGGGTTTGGTCTTTGGGTGTTTTTTTTTAACTTTATTTTTATTTATTTATTTGAGAGAGAAAGAGAAAGAAAGAGGCAGAGAGAGAGAGAGAGAGAGAGAGAGAGAGAATGGGCATGCCAGGGCCTCTAGCCACTGCAAACAAACTCCAGATGCATGTGCCCCCTTGTGCATCTGGCTTATGTGGGTCCTGGAGAGTTGAACCAGGGTCCTTTGGCTTTGCAGGTAATGCCTTAACTGCTAAACCATCTCTCCCCCCACCCCATTTTTTTTTATTAGCATTTTCCATGATTATAAAAAAAAAATCCCATGGTAATTCCTTTTTTTGGTTTTTCGAGGTAGGGTTTCACTCTAGCTCAGGCTGACCTACAAGTCATGATGTAGTCTCGGGGTGGCCTTGAACTCATGGTGATCCTCTTACATCTGCCTCCAGAGTGCTGGGATTAAAGACGTGTGCCACCAAGCCCGGCCCTTAAAAAAAAAATTTATTTTTTAAATTTTATTTTGGGGCTGGAGAGATGGCTTAGCGGTTAAGCACATGCCTGTGAAGCCTAAGGACCCTGGTTCGAGGCTCGGTTCCCCAGGTCCCACGTTAGCCAGATGCACAAGGGGGCGCACGCGTCTGGAGTTCGTTTGCAGAGGCTGGAAGCCCTGGCGCGCCCATTCTCTCTCTCTCCCTCTATCTGTCTTTCTCTCGGTGTCTGTCGCTCTCAAATAAATAAATTAATTAATTAAAAAAATTTTATTTTGTTCACTATAGTATGGATTGAACCCAGAGCTTCATGTATGCTAGGGTGTTCTACCACTGATGTATATCTCCATCCTGGGATAAAGTGATTTTCTAAAGAACTTTTGGAATATGGATTTGAACGTCTTTGCACATGTGTGTGTTTGTCTCCCAGTGTAGCACTGTCTGGCGTTGTCCTCCACAATGTAGCAGCTGCACCGTCCCTCACTGTGCCTGTCTTACCTTTACTAAAATGGCTATTTAGGGGCTGCCAATGTAACTCAGTTGGTAAAGTACTTACTTAGAATCCACAAAAGTTTGGGTTTGAACCCCAGTGTTCTGGAGACTCCGTGAGTTTGAGGCCATCACATGCCGTAAGAGTGAGACATTGTTTCAAAACAAGTTTCTTTGGACTTCAGTAAATATTTGTTATGTGTCTAACAGATAAACCTAACAGATAAATCTGGGGTCAAACAGATGTATGAATAAAAATAAAGATGAAAAAATACAGTTAATGATGGAAAGAAGGTTCAAGGCTGGGAAGATGGATCAGTGATTAAATATGCTTGCTGAAATGAGGTTCAAGCCAGAATAAACTTCTTCCTTTCGTTTGTAGTGACCGCTTTGAATTGTTCTAATTTCTAGAAGAGCAGGTATCATGGGATTCATGCTGTATTCAAGAGGGTGGTGTGGTGGTTTGAGTTAATGTTCCCCAAAGCTCATGTCTTTTGAATGCTTGGTTCCTAGCTGATGGCAGTTTGGGTGATGGAGCCTGGCTGGAGGAGGTGTGTGGTTGGGGGTGGGGCTTAGGGGTGTTAGAGCCAGTTCCCCTTTGCTAGAGTTTGGTTCACTTTCCTGCTGCAGTTTTCCACCTGCTGTGGCAGAGGTGAGATGTCCAGCTCCTCTCTACCATCTTTCCCCTGCCACCAGAGGTTCCCCTAGAGACTGTAAAACAAACAACTTTCTCTCCATCCGCTGCTTTTAGTTGGGTGCCTGTTGTCAGCAACTGGAAGGTATCTACAACAGTTAGCTTAGTTGAAATTGATTATTGATTTCTTTTTTTTTGTTTGTTTTTTTGAGGTAGAGGGTCACTCTGGTCCAGGCAATTAACTCTGTAGTCTCAGGGTGGCCTTGAACTCACAGTGATCCTCCTACCTCTGCCTCCCGAGTGCTGGGATTAAAGGTGTGCGCCACCATGCCAGGCTGAAATTGATTTCTTATTACAATAAATTGCTATGTCATTATGATCAAGAGGGATTTGAACTAAGGAATCAGGACTCACATTTGGTGGGCGTGGTGGCGCACGCTTTTAATCCCAGCACTGCACTCGGGAGGCAGAAGTAGGAGGTCGCTGTGAGTTTGAGGCCAGCCTGAGACTACATAGTGAATTCCAGGTCAGCCTGGGCTAGAGTGAGATCCTACCTTGAAAAACACCAAAAAACCCCAATAATAATAATAATAATAGAACTATTATTTGACAGGTGTTCTAAGAAAGTTCTCCTTTTTTTGAAGTTATTTGGTTCTTCTTAGATGATGACATATATGCTAATTGTTCACCCTTTCCATATTTAGTGTGGAATCAGACCAGTGGGAGTGTTTATGAGTCGTTGTCACTTAAAAGTGTTCTGCTGGGTGTGATTGCTTACGCCTTTAATCCCAGAATTTAGGAGGCAGTTTGATTTCGAGACCAGTCTCTGTTTCTCACAAGACTGGGGTTACTGGAGAATTAAATTCAAGACATCTCTGGCCCTCGTGCTTAAGTGATAAATGCTGTTACCTGCTGAGCCATCTCCCAGCACCTTACGGTTGCTACTTTTTTAAAAAATGTTTTTATTTTTTGAGACAGTCTGCTGTAGACGGTTCCATGTTGCTGAGATGTGCACCACCACACCCAGTTTATATTCATATTTTAAAAAATATTTTATTTATTTATTTGAGAGAAAGAGATGAAGAGGCAGATAGAGAATGGGTGCACCAAGTCTCCAACCACTGCAAACTTCCGACACATGCACCACCTGGTGCATCTGGCTTACCTGGGTCCTGGGGAATCGAACCTGGGTCCTTAGGCTTTGCAGGCAAGTGCCTTAAGTGCTAAGCCATCTCTCCAGCCTGAATATCCATATGGTAATACGTGTATTTTTGTGGGTTTTGTTGCTGATGTGTTAATTTTATTCTTTTCATTTTCTTTTTCCTTTATAGTCACTTAGAAGATACTGCCTTACTGAGCAAGACTTCCATCCTGGTCTGTGCCATATCCATGATCTCTTCCCACCTCAGCGAAGCAGTGATAACCCGAATAGAAGCATCTCTACCTCAGTGGAATCTCAAGGAGCTGAATGACATCGCTGCAGCTGTTTTAAGATGGATTCAGTACGATCACACGTGCTTGGGCAGTACCACCGGAAAACAGCTGAAACTACTGCAAACGCTAGACCGCTGTGGCCGTCAGCGATTACAGCAGAACGGCAATTTGGATCTACTGTGGGAGGAACTTAAATCTTTGAGAGGAGCCTGGTTTTATGAATCACTTATTGAAGAAACAATTGCTGCTTTACAGCGTTTTGTGGATGAAATTAATTACGCTAATGTTGCCAAGATTGCATCTTTCCTTTCTAGAACCAACTACCTCAGTACTCCACTGCTTGACAGAATAGCTTCAGTGGTTGTTCAGCAGATTGAAAAGGTGAGATTTATATGTTTTACTTATTTATTTGGCAGACAGTGAAGCGGACCAAAAGACAGCATGGACGTGCCAGGGCATCCTCCCATTGCAAATGAATTCCTGATTTATACACCACTTTGTGCATCTGGCTTTATTACAGGTACTGGGGAATCAAACCCAGGCTGTCAGGGTTTGCAGACAAGTGCCTTTAACCTGTGAACCACCTCTCCAGGCCAACAAGGTGAAATCTAAGTGTTACTTAATAGTTTTACATGGTTTGTAACTTCTAGAAGAATACTTTTTGTCATAAATTAAATGTTTTCAGAACTTGAAATAGAGTTTGATGTTTAAAAATTTATGTGGCTTCTGGTTCCACAATTGTTCTTTCTCCCCCCCTTTTTTTTTTCCCTCCAAGGTAGGGTCTCGCTCTAGCCCAGGCTGGCCTGGAATTCACTATGTAGTTTCAGGGTGGCCTTGAACTCACGTGATCCTCCTACCTCTGCCTCCTGAGTGCTGGAATTAAAGGCGTGTGCCACCATACCCAACTTATTATGTTTATTTTTTTAATGAGAGAATTGGCATGCCAGGGTCTCTAGCCACTGTAGTCGAGCTCCAGACATTTGCGCCACCTTGTGCACATGTGTGTCCATGCGCGTGTGTGTCACCTGTGTGTCTGGCTTACATGGGATCTGGAGAGTCGAACATGGGTCCTTAGGCTTTGCAGGCAAGTGCCTTAACCTCTAAGCCATCTCTCCAGCTCTCCACCTTATATTTTGAAACAGTTCTCACAGTGAAGCTGGAGCTCACCAATTCAACTAGACTAGGCAGCCATAATGCCCTATTGATGCTCCCTCTTTGCCTCCAGTTCCTAATTACAGATGCCAACTGCTGTGTGCAGCATTTTGCATGGGTGCTGAGCATGGAGCTCAGGTTCTTATATTTGCATGGCTATCTCACCCAGAAGGACGGTGTGGCTGTGAAGGCACCTGCCTGAAAAGCCTAGTGACGTGGGATTGATTCCCCAGTACCCACTTGAGGCCACACTCACAAGGTGGTGCATGGGTCTGGACTTTGTTTGCAGCAACTGGAGGCCCTGGCATGCCCATTCTTTGTCTTCTTTCTACCTCCGTCTGCTTGCAAATAAATAAATAAAAGAGGTTGAGGGCTGGAAGGATGGCTTAGCGGTTAAGGTGCTTGCCTGCAAAGCCAAAGGACCCAGGTTTGATTCCCCAGGACTCACATTAGCCAGATGCACAAGGATGTGCAAGTGTCTGGAGTTCGTTTGCAGTGGCTGGAAGCCCTGGCACACCCATTCTCTCTCTTTCTCTCGCTCTCTCTCTATCAAATAAATAAAAAAAAAAGATAAAAAAATATTTTAAAAAATAGGATGGGCTGGAGAGATGGCTTAGTATTTAAGGTGTTTGCCTGCAAAGCCAGAGGACCCAGGTTCAACTCCCCAGGACCCACGTAAGCCAGATGCACAAGGTCACGTATGTGTCTGGAGTTTGTTTGCAGTGGCTGGAGGCCCTGAGTGCTCATTCTCTATCTCTTTATCTCTTCTCTCTCAAATAAATAAATAAAAATATTTTAAAAAATAGGTTGAACTATATTTTGCTGAGGCTTAAACTGTCGAACTTCTTTTGTTTATACAGATCCATCCTTTTTCAGTTCTTGCTATTACTCTTCCATTCAGCATTTTGAACTATGATCCACCACAAAGGGATGAATTTTTTGGAGCGTGCATGCAATGCCTTTATTCTTACTCAGGTAAATTGATACTATAGAGAATGAGCTTATCAGAAGATACTTGATGTATATGGCTTCTTTGAGGAACAGAAGAACAGCAGATGCTGTGTGTGAAGAGTAGAGGGAGGGAGGCTGAGGTTCATAGGATGGACGTTGGAAAGAGCCAGAAGCTAGTTTCCTCAGAGCTTTCTGCTGTGCATGGGGAAGTGGTCTGTCAAGCAGTAGATGCTTACTGGGAGGGGATGCTGACAAGATCTACTGACTCTGGTTAAGCTTGTATGAAATCAGTGTAATTATATTAATTGTATCAGCATCAAGCTCATGAACTTTCCCATATTTTTATGCAATTCATCAGCCAGATAATGTGCTATTATGCCTGATGCTACTGTGTTTGCTAAAAGAGAAGTAAAAAGACACTGTGTTAGGAATCTATATTATTCATGTAGACGTATAGAAATTAGATTTCTTCTAAAAATTAAAGAGTATGGGAGAAGAAAGACTGAAAAGTATGAGTTTGGCTTTTTTTTTTTTTTTTTTGGTTTTTCGAGGTGGGGTCTCACTATAGCTCTGGCTGACCTGAAATTCACTATGTAGTCTCAGGGTGGCTTTGAACTTGTGGTGATCCTTCTGCCTCTGCCCCCTGAGTACTGGGATTAAAAGTGTGTGCCACTACATTTGGCTCCTTAAGAATTATTAAACTCAAGCTGAGCATGGTCCTTGGGGAGGTAGAATTCTATTTATTTATTTATTTATTTATTTATTTATTTGAGAGCGACAGACACAGAGAGAAAGACAGATAGAGGGAGAGAGAGAGAATGGGCGCGCCAGGGCTTCCAGCCTCTGCAAACGAACTCCAGACGTGTGCGACCCCTTGTGCATCTGGCTAACGTGGGACCTGGGGAACCGAGCCTTGAACCGGGGTCCTTAGGCTTCACAGGCAAGCGCTTAACCGCTAAGCCATCTCTCCAGCCTGGAGATGGAATTCTTAAGGACTGTACGTAGGGGCTGAAGAAATGGCTCAACATTTAAATGTGCTTGCTGCTTGCTTGTTTGCAAAGCTTTTTGGCTGGGTTCAATTCCCCAGCTACGTATATAAAACCAGACAGGGGGCTGGAGAGATGGCTTAGTGGTTAAGGTATTTGCCTGCAAGACCAAAAGACCCAGGTTCAATAACCCAGGACCCACATGAGCCACATGCACACGGTAGTGCATGCATCTGGAGTTTGTTTGCAGTGGCTGGATGCCCATTTCCTCTTTCTCTCTTTGTCCCTCACCCTCTGTCTGCCTCTGTCTCTCTCTCTCTCTCTCTCAAATAAATAAGTAAAAATGAAAATATTTAAAACCAGACAGGCAGCCAGGCATGGTGATGCACACCTTTAATTCCAGTTCTCAGGGGGCAGAGGTAAGAGGATCACCATGAGTTCGAGGCCAGCCTGCGACTACATAGTGAATTTCAGGTTATCCTGGACTAGAGTGAAACCTTACCTCTAAAAACAAGAAACAAACAAAACAAAACAAACAAAGAACAACACAAAAACAGACAGGAACTCATTTGGAGTGGCAAGACACATGTGCAAATAGATAAGTAAAAAAAAAAAAAAATAGACACTGTAAAATTTAAAATAACCAGTCATGTGTGGAAGCACTTGGGAGGCAGAGGTAGGATTGCTGTGAGTTCAAGGCCACCCTGACACTACATAGTAAATTCCAGGTCAGCACGGACTAGAGTGAGACCTTAACTCATAAAACAAAAAATAATGGGCTGGAGAGATGGCTTAGTGGTAAAGGTCCTTGCATGCGAAGCCCAAGGTCCCAGGTTTGATTCTCCAGGACCCACGTAAGCTAGATAGATGCACAAGGTGACGCATACATCTGGAATTCATTTGCAGTGGCTGGAGGCCCTAGTGCACCCATTCTTTTTCTCTCTCTCTCAAATAAATAAATAAAATAAAAAATAAAAAGGAGAAATTAAAAAAAATTAAATAACCTATGATGTTGGGCCTGGTAATTCTACCTATTCTGGAGGCTGAGGCAAGGGAGTAGAACATCCATGGTTTCTCAAGACTACAGAGTGTTTTTAAGGTAATTCTGAACAATTTAGTGAGATTGCTTAAAGAAAAAAAAGAATGGCTAAATAAAAGATGTTGTAAGTATAGTTTAGTGGTAGAACTTGACATGTCTGTGTGAGACCCTAGGTTCAATTCCCAGTGTTACAAATAAATTAATGAACTTAGTGGAATAATAATTTTCTTTGTCTTAAATGAAGACTAGTGTTTAAAATTTATTTATTTAATTTATTTGAGAGAGAGAGAAAGAAAAAGAGAGGCAGATAGAGAGAGACAGAATGGGCACTTCAGGGCCTTCAGCCACTGCAAGCGAACTCCAGATGCATATATCACCTTGTATATCTGGCTTATGTGGGTACTGGGGAATTAAACCTGGATCCTTAGGCTTCTCAGGCAAGCACCCTAACCACTAAGCAATTTCTCTAGCCAAAGGCTAGTTTTGACATGATAGTTTGCTGGTAGCAATCATTACTGTTAGCTTCATTTATGTTGTATTTATCTATTCATTTATTTTAAAGAGACAGAGGCAGATAGAATGGGCAAGCCAGGGTCTCTAGTCACACTGCACATGAACTCCAGATGCATGTGCCACCTTGTGCATCTGGTTTACATGGGTAATGGGGAATCAAACCTAGGTTCTTACGCTTCGCATGCAAGCACCTTAACCACTAAGCCATCTCTTCAGCCCTTTTATGTTATTTTGTGTTGTAGAGTTTTTTTTCTTTTTTTAGTTTTTCAAGGTAGGGTCTTGCCCTAATCCAGGCTGACCTGGAATTCACTACGTAGTCTCAGGGTAGCCTTGAACTCATATGTTCATATATTTTTAATTTTTTTTCTTTTTTTGAGAGTTACAGACAGAGAAAGACACAGATATAGAGAGAGATATAGAATGGGCATGCCAGGGCCTTCAGCTACTGCAAACGAACTCCAGACACGTGCGCCCCCTGTGCACACGCTAACGTAGGTCCTAGGGAATTGAGCCTTGAACCGGGGTCCTTAGGCTTCACAGGCAAGCGCTTAACCACTAAGCCATCTCTCCAGCTGATTAATTTTTTAAAATATTTTATTTTTATCTATTTGTTTGACAGAGAGAGAGGCAGGTTGGATTTCACTCTAGCCCAGAACTCACAACAGTCCTACCTCTGCCTCCTGAGTGTGCCACCACACCTGGCTTCTTAATTATTTTCCCCTCGCCCCCCAGCCCTTAGGTATTTTTTTCAATATTTTTATTTATTTATTTGAGAGTATGTAGATGGGCACCCTAGGGCCTTCTGCCACTGCAAAAGCTAGACACATGGGGCACTTTGTGCATCTGCTTTACATAGGTACTGGGAAATTGAACCCAGGCTGTCAGATTTTGCAAGCAAGTACTGCTAAGCACTAACCACTTGAACTATCTCTCCAGCCCTTCTTAGTTTTTTTTTTTTTTTTTTTTTTTTTTTAGCTCTAGCCCAGGCTAACCTGGAATTAACTATGTACTCTCAGGCTGGCCTGGGACTCACAGAGATTCTCCAACCTCAACCTCCTGAGTGCTGGGATTAAAGGATTAAAGGTGTGTGCCACCATGCTATGCTGGGCTCTTAGGCTTTTATTTATTTATTTATTTATTTATTTTTTGGTTTTTCGAGGGAGGGTCTCACTCTGGTCCAGGCTGACCTGGAATTAACTATGTAGTCTCAGGGTGGCCTCGAACTCTCGATGATCCTCCCACCTCTGCCTCCCAAGTGCTGGGATTAAAGGTTTGCGCCACCACGCCCAGCTCATTTTTTATTTTTTTTGAGGTAGTGTTTCACTGTAGCCCAGGCTGACCTGGAATTTACTATGTAGTCCCAGGGTGGCCTTGAATTTATGGCGATCCTCCTACCTCTGCCTCCTCAGTGCCAGGATTAAAAGCATGCACCACACCAGGCCTTCTTAGAGATCTTTAATTCAGCTTCCTACTTAGTCTTCAGCAGGGGAGCCCTGCTGGAGTTGTGTGTTATGAGGGGGGTCTTGAGTCTAGTCTTACCAGGAGTGTAGAGGGCTAGCTTGAGCTCAGGCTGTTTGTGTTTGTTGGTGCTGTTGATTCTGTCTCTGCTATGGATGTGAAGTGAACCAGCTTCTTCCTCCATGAAGAACTTCCCCAGAATCGGTCAGGGAGCTGGTGGAAGGGGAGACCTAAGCCTCAAGTGCGCAAGCTCAGCCTGACGTGCTGGTTCCCCAGAGAGCTATGTGGCAGGTCTGGAGCTGCGCTTTGTGAGTTAAAGACCACCCTGCATTTACTACGTCTGAGACCTTGAGTGAGTCAGTTCACTTCACAGCACCTTCCTACACTCCTGAGTTCCTGCTGCTCCTCCTGTGCATAGTAATGAGGTTCAGATGAGTTATTGTGTCCAGTGTGCTTAGAACAATGCTTAACACATCCCCAAAACTGTTATATTATTCCCAAACAGACTGGGGTCACTTCTTTTGAGGTGTAAGAACAATAACATTCCTTTAACACTAGTAAAACAGTAGACCTGCCAGGTGTGGTGGTCACCTTTAATCCTAGCACTCAGGAGGCAGAGGTAGGTGGAGCACTGGAGTTTGAGGCCAACCTGGAACTACAGAGTGAGTGCCAAGTCAACCTGAGCTAGAGTAAGACCCTACCTTAAAAACAAACAAACAACAAAAACAGTACAATTTACACAGGTTTGATCACCTCGGAACTCAATATTCTAATCAAGAAATGTGGCATGGGGCTGGGGAGATGGCCTGGTTGTTAAAGGTGCTTGTA
This sequence comes from Jaculus jaculus, assembly GCF_020740685.1. Taxonomy (NCBI): domain Eukaryota; kingdom Metazoa; phylum Chordata; class Mammalia; order Rodentia; family Dipodidae; genus Jaculus; species Jaculus jaculus. The sequence goes on from NC_059105.1 coordinate 69,772,494, forward strand.
CAGCTTGCTGGCCTTGATTCAGTTCTCAGTGCCCATATAAAGCCAGATGGATGTTACTTTATAGCCATAAGAGACCCTGGTACACCCATGCATGCATAACACACCTGTGTAATTGAACATTAAAAAAAAAAAAAGAAACAGTATAGCCACAGTACCTTTCTCTTATCCCCCTTTCTTATTCAGCCTTGCCCCTTTCCCATGTGCTGTTGACCTGTAAGTTTTGTGGATGCTGTTTGTATCATTTTTATAATCCTGACTTTAGCCGGGTGTGGTAGTGCACACCTTTAATCCTAGCATCTGGGGGCGGGGGGCGGCAGAGGTAGGAGGATTGCTGTGAGTTCGAGGCCACCCTGGGACTAGAGTGAATTGCAGGTCAGCCTGGGCTAGAGTGAGACCCTACCTCAAAACAAATAAATGAACAACAACAACAAAACCCTTGGCTTTGCTGGAATGATATGTCTGTATATTTGAAGCAGCTGTGTTTTACATGCTTTTAAACTTATTTTTAGGTACATTGGATCCTCTTATGTTAGTGTTTCTTGGTTTTTCTCTGGCCACCCTCGAGTATTTTCCAGAAGATCTGCTTAAGAAAATATTTAACATCAAATTCTTAGCCAAATTAGACTCTCAACTTGAAAGTATGTATCTACATTTTATTTTTTTTTACTTACATTTTATATCCAGGTTTCAGCTCTACCTATAACAAAGCATTTAAAGGTTAATGACATTTGTTTTTCTGTTAGTAAAATCATTTCATGGTTGACTGTGATCTATCTTAGTGGCAGAATAATTACCTAGCATTCTTGAGGTCCTGAGTTGTATCCATAGCACTTGGTAGGGGGATATTTCTTTTCTTTTCTTTTCTTTTTTTTCCCTTTCTTTCTTTCTTTCTTTCTTTCTTTCTTTCTTTCTTTCTTTCTTTCTTTCTTTCTTTCTCTCTCTCTTTCTATTATTGGGCTGGAGGGATGGCTTAGCAATTAAGGCATTTGGCTACAAAGCCAAAGGACCCAGGTTCGATTCCCTGGGACCCACGTTAGCCAGATGCATAAGGGGGCACATGTGTCTGGAGTTTGTTTGTGGTGGCTGGAGGCCCTGGCACACCCGATTCTTTCTCTCTTTCTCTGTCAAATAAATAAATGAATAACAAAAGCATGTGCCACCAAAAGGTATTTATTAATTTTATTTATTGAGAGAGTGATAGAGAGGGAAGCAGGTAGATAGAATGGGTATACCAGGACCTTCAGCCACTGTAAATGAACGCCAGACACATGCCACCTTGTGCATCTCTGGCTTGCATGGGTCCTGGAGAATTGAACCTGGGTCCTTTGGCTTTGTAGGCAAATGCCTTAACCGTAAGCCATCCCTCCAGCCTGGTGGGGGGATAGTTCAATATATATATTTCCAAAGATGAATATATGCATTTGTATTTAGAAGTTCATCCTGATCATGTTACCAAATGTAGAAATTCCAAGATGTAAAGTGTTTATGTATGAATGAAGTGATGTTTTATCATGTGAGAGCCAGCAGTGTGGTCAATTATGGAAAAATGAATTATTTTTGCTATGTCTAAATTATCAAACCCCATTAGTGATTTATTTTTACTTTCAGTGTTACCTTCATCTCTACAAACAAGGGTCCAGCTCCGTCTTATGGAGTTAAATAGAGCAGTTTGCTTGGAGTGCCCTGAGTTACAAGTTCCATGGTTTCATGATCGCTTTTGTCAACAACAGTATAGTAAAGGTTTGAGTTTTCATTTGGTAAGAGGGTGAAGTTTAATTCTAAAGCAGATTATTAGATAATACATTGTTGTTATTTGTCATCATTAAACCTTAATATGACATGAATTTCCAAGAGGGTCATAACCTATTTAATACAGTATATAATTAATTTAATGGGTGGAACTTGTTTTGTAGCAATTTCTTTTTCCTTTCTTTCTTTTTTTTTGGTTTTTCAAGGTGGGGTGTCACTGTAGCCCAGGCTGATCTGGAATTCACTATGTAGTCTCAGACTGGCCTTGAACTCATAGCAATTCTCCTAACTAAATTGGGATTAAAGGCGTGCTCCTACCTCTGCCTCCCGAGTGCTGGGATTAAAGGTGTGCGCCACCACACCCAGTTTATAGCAATTTCTTAACTGGGAAACTAAACCTTTTGAGAATAAGAATCTGTCTGCTATTGAATTTAGTGTTGTTACATATTGTATTGCATTGAGGTATTACATTTTTTTTAATTTTTAGTTTGTAGAATTGGGGTGATTTTCATTCAGTAATTAAGTAGACTGTTGTTATTTTCTTAAAGAGGTTGGCATCATGAATGGAGCACAACAACAGATTTATAAAATGTTAGCAGAGATACTGGGAGGAAGCAGCTATGTCAAAGCCTCTGTTCTTTCGCCCTATTACCACACAGTAGGTAAGTCACTGGTAGATGATGAACTACTTTCAGAGAACCAGACTAATTTAAATAGAATCATCTAATTAGTTGGAACTTTCTGAAAGAAATATCTGAGGAGATGGTTCGGTTTGTACAGTGCTTATGGTGGAAGCTTTAAGACTGGATTTGTATGCTCAGCACCCAGGTGACTCCTGTGTGAGGGAGGAGGAGCCAAGGAGCCCCGGGCTAAGCTGGCTAGCTGGACTAGCTGAGTCTGGGAGCTCTGGGCTGAAGTGAAAGACCCTAGCTCAGTAAATAAAGAGGAGAGCAACTGAGGAATCTGCATGTGTACACAATCCACACACATGTGCCAGATGCACACAAACACATACATGCATGTACACATGTCATGTATACATACATAAGCAAAAAAATTTAAAGTTTATGGCCTGGCATGGTGGCCCATGCCTTTAATCCTAGCATTTGGGAGGCAGAGGTAGAAGATTTGCAAGCCTAGGACTATAGAGTGAGTTCAGGTCAGCTTGGGCCACAGTAAGACCCTACCTCAAAAAAAAGAAACCCAAAAACTTGTTTAAATTTTTTTTTCAAGTTTCTTTTGGAAAATGTCCAAACAGGAGTAGGAAAAAAATAAACTAAACTAAACTAACCAGTGAACCCTCAAGTTTATTCCCAGGGCCCAGCTTTGATAACTACCAGCATTTTGTAGTTTTTCAGGGAAAAAAAAATTCTTATAGGCAGTCTTTTACTAAGTCTAAGTGAAAACTCAGACTCAAGTTCACTGAATGTTTTTTTTTTTTTTTTTTTTGTGGTAGGGGCTCACGCTAGCCCAGGCCGACCTGGAATTCACTATGTAGTCTCAGGGTGGCCTTGAACTCACCGTGATCCTCCTAGTTCTGCCTCCTGCCTCCTGAGTGCTGGGATTTAAGGTGTGTGCCACCACACCTGGCTTCACTGAACATTTTTAGATCTTCAAAAGATCCTGTTCTAGGGCTGGAGAGATGGGTTAGCAGTTAAGGCATTTGCCTGCAAAGTCTAAGGACCCAGGTTCAATACCCTAATACCCATGTAAGCCCGATGCACAAGGTGGCATTTGTGTCTGGAGTTCATTTGAAGAGGTTGGAGGTCCAGGTGTACCCATTTTCTCTCTTCTGCCTCTTTCTCTGTATAAATACATAAATAAATCCTGTTCTAGCTGAGCCTGCTGGCATATGCTAACAATTCTAGTATTTGGGAAACTGAGGCAGAAGTATTGTGAGTTTGAGGTCAGTCTGGGTTATGTAATAAGTTCAAGGCCAATCTGGACTATGTAGTAAGAATTTGTCTCAAACAATACCAAATAAATGAATCACAAGGTACATACTTAGCATAGCAAAAGTAGAAAGGACATATACCAGAAAGAAAATTTATTCCTAGAGACACAGTTTACTTTTGTTTTAGGATTTTCTAACTGACTTTTAAAACCAAATGTGGCTTATTTCATAGTATTTGTATCTTGGTCTGTTTGCTGCTGTGACAAAATTTGAGACTGGGTAATTTATGAACAACAGAAGTTTATTTCTAACAGTTCTGGAGGCTGGAAGTCCCAGATGAAGACATCAGCAAGTTCTATGTGTGGTGAGGGCCTTGTCTTTGCTTTCAAGATGGCACTTTAGGGGGCTGGAGAGACTGCTTAGTGGTTAAGGCCAGATGCACAAGGTGGTGAATGTGTCTGGAGTTCATTTGCAATGGCTAGAGGACCTGGCATGTGCATTCTATCTGCCCCCCCCCCAAATAAAATAAAAATAAAATAAAATACAGATGGCACCTTAGGCTGGAGATACAGCTCAGGGGTTAAAGGACTTGCTTTGAAGGTGGCACCCTGAAGTTTGTGTCCTTACATGACAGACAGGACAGAAGCAGAAAAGGACATAGTGTTTCCCCTTCAATCTCCTAAAGATTCCCACCTCTTAATATTGTTACAATGGTGATGAAGTAGTATCTTGTAAATTTTGGAGGAAACAATCAGATAATAGCATTTTATAACTTTTTTTATGTTGCAAAATTTTTTCCATGCCAACAGATAGCACTTACTTAACATCATTGGTGTCTATTTCATTGAATGGGTAGTATGTAATGGTTTCATTAACCCATAGGCTTTTTTGTTTGTTTGTTGTTTAAAATTATTTATTTATTTACCACCAGAGAGAGAGAGAGAGAGAGAGAGAGAGAGAGAGAGAGAGAGAGAGAGAGAGAATGTGTGCACCAGGGCCTCCTGCCACTCCAAATGAATGCCAGATGCATGTGCCACTTTGTACATCTGCCTTTACTTAGATACTAGGGAATTAAACCTGGGCCATAATGCTTTGCTAGCAAGCACCTTTAACCACTGAGCCATCTCTCTAGCCCAACTCATAGGGTTTTTTGCTGATTAGTTGCATCAATTTTATATAACAGTGCTATAGTTTTGTAACATCAATAACCGATAAATATATTGCTAACAGAAATGTAATACTTCAGGCCGGATGTGGTGGCACACGCCTTTAATCCCAGCACTTGGGAGGTAGAGGTAGGAAGATTGCCATGAGTCAGAGGCCACCCTGAGGATACATAGTGAATTCCTGATCAGCCTGGGCTAGAGTGAGACCCTTCCTCGAAAAACCTAAAAATAAAAATAAATAAATAAATAAAAAATAGTAATACTTCAGAGAATTGGGCTTTTTAAAAATAGTTGCTTGCTGGGCGTGGTGGTGCATACCTTTCATCCCAGTACGCGGGAGGCAGAGGTAGGAGGATCGCCTACCTCTGAGACTACATAGTGAGTTCCAGGTCAGCCTGAGCCAGAGTGAGACCCTAACTTGAAAAACCAAAAAAAAAAAAAAAAAGAAAGAATAAAAATAGTTGCTTATTATGTGTTAGATATTATTTTAAGTGTTACATATGATAAACTTAGTTATGTCCCATGGAACATATACCTTACAGATGGGGAAATGGAGGCTCAGGAACATTACTATTATGATTTTACTGTTTCCTTCTTATTTTTTTGAGACAAGGTCTGGGTAGGTCAAGCTGGCATTAAACAGCATAATTCCTGCATTACCAGTCTTGGCTATGAGTATTTTGATTGTGCAAGAGTTTTAAACATACAAAAGAATAAAACTGGGCACTGGGCAGCTCCATAGGCTGAAGCGGGATTTCTTGAGCCGAGGGATCCATGGCCAGTCGTGGCATTATAGCACAACCCTACCTCCAAACAAAAGAGGGCTGGGCTGGGGAAACGGCTCAGTGCTTAAAGGCACTGCGTACAGAACCTGCTGGCCTAGGTTTAGTTCCCCAGTACCCATATAAAGCCAGATGCACAAAGTGGCCCATGCATATGAGTTTGTTTGCTGTGGCAAAAGGTCCTGGCACACCCTTATTTTCTTATTTTCGCTCCCTTTCTCCTTCTAAATAAATAAGTACAAATTGAAAAAAAAAAAAAAAAAGAGAGGAAGCTGAAAAGTTTGTTTAGTGGTTAATGGCACTTTCTTGCAAAGCCCACTGGCCCAGGTTCTATTCCCCAGTACCCATGTAAAAAACTAGGTATGCCAGATGGCACGTGCATCTGGAGTTTATTTGCAGTGAAAAGAAGCTCTGGCATTTTTATTTTTTTCCCTCTTTCTCCCTCTGTCTTTCTCAAATAAACACACACACATATTTGAAAGTATGATATTATAATGATTCCCATCTAGAGTCAGAGTGAACAAATATCAGCACCACTCACTCTCCCCTGATATTTTTCCTAAGAAAATATTACATGATGTCTAATTTCAGGATGTATATCAAAGTGTAACTTTGACAACATAATGACAGTATCATCATCTCTACAGCCACTAAGAGTGACTTACTGGGGGCTTAGGAGATGGCTCAGTAGGTCTAGTGTTTGCTGTGCAAGCATGAGGGCCTGAGTCTGGATCCTCCGAACCCATGTAAAGCCGAATCCAGTAGTGTGCTGTTTAATTGTAGCCTGTGTGGTGGGCTGAGAGGAGACAGGAGAATTCAGGAAGCTTGCAGGCCAGCTAGCCTGGACCCTGCCGCCCTCAAACATGGTAGAAGGGGAGCGCCAACACCCAAAGTTGTCCCCTGACCTCCCCATGCTTGCTGCTGCATGTGTGCAGCCACACTCCCATGAACACCACGTACACGTACACAGACAAAGAAAATCAAAAGGAGTAATTTTTTTTCTTTTCTTTTTTGCATTTTTAATTTTTATTTGAGAGAGTGAAAGAAGCCGATAGAGACAATGGGCACACCAGGGCCTCTAGCCATTGCAAACGAACTCCAGATGAATGTGCCACCTTGTGCATCTGGCTTAGGTAGGTACTAGGGAATTGAACTTGGGTCCTTAGCACCTTACCCACTGAGCCATCTCTCCAGCCTTTTTTTGTTTTTTCAAGGTAGGGTCTTGCTATAGCCCAGGCTTACCAGGAATTCTCTATTAAGTCTTAGACTGGCCTTAAACTCATAGTGATCCTTCTAACTCAGCTGGGATTAAAGGAATGCACCACAATGCCCAGCAAGAATAATTTAATATTTAATTACACTTGTTGGTTTTTTTATTGATCAATTTTCAAAGAGAGGTACTATTAGATCAGATCTTATAAAATAAGTTGGACAATCAGGGAGATGTGTCATTCTTTTATATGTATGTGTGTGTGTGTGTATATATATATATATATATATATATATATATATATATATATATATATGACATATATGTTAGTATATTTTATACCTCAAACATTTGCCTGTTTGAATTTACCTAATTTATACTGTTGTTTCCTATTCTTCCTTAAGATTTTGAGTGTATCTTGGATAAAAGGAAAAAGCCTCTCCCTTATGGAAGCTATAATATAACTTTGGGGAAACCACCAGGAATGTACTGGGAATCAAATACTCAATTATTGGAATCAAAGCTTCCCCCAGGAGCTGAAAGGTAATTTATGTTTGAGCTAATTTGCATTATATTATGACCTGCTTTATTGGGGGTTGACAGATGGAAGTCGCATTTACTCCTATACCTCGCGTGCAATCTCTCTCTACTTTTGCCTTTCCTGTGCCTCCTGCCTGCACCCATCCGAAGCCTCACCATCTGCAACTAAAGTGATCTCCAGTTGTTCTCGTCTAGAACAGTATTTTCTTCTTTGGTGTTCCCATACCTCTCTACTTTGTGATAATGTGAAGTCACCTCCTATACCGCATCGTTACCATCCTCATGCTTTCTATTAGAATGTAAACTATAGGGCTGCTTCTTTAAGTTCCTTATGTAGTAAGCCACAAGGTAAGTTCACATTGGACCAAAAAACTGCTGATCTGGGCATGGTGGTGCACACCTTTAATCCCAGACCTGGGAGGCAGAGGTAGGAGGATTACTGTGAGTTTGAAGCCAATCTGGAACTACAGAATGAGTTCTAGGTCAGTCTGGGCTAGAATGAGACCCTACCTTGAAAACAAAATAAAGGGGGAGGGGCTGCTGGGGAGATAGCTAAGTTTTAAGGCACTTGCTTGCAAATCCTGACAGCTTGGGTTCAATTCCCCACCACCCATGGAAAGCCAGATGCATAGGTGGCACAAACATCTGGTGTGTGCCTGCAATGGCATGAGACCCTGGTGTGACCATATGCAGCTCACACACATACAAGTAAATATTCTAAATAAATAAAAAGACAAAACCTAAAACACTTAGCTTGGCAATATGCCCATTTATAGTCATTTAGCTTTTATTATTTAACAAAAATGCATTCTTTTTTTAAGGCTTATAATTCAATTTCTTGGTTTGATTTTGGAAGTAAATATTGAGCTTTATTTTCTGTAGGATTGCTTTTGAATTTTTGGATTTAAGAGCTTTTTGTACAAACATCCCTCACCTAAAAGGAAAATCAGCTATGAAGAAACGACATTTGGAAATTTTGGGCTATCGTGTTATTCAGGTATGATACACTTATACATAAATTCAACATCTTATACAAGCATGGTGTAAAAAAAAGAAAACAAAACAAAACAAAACATGGTGTAGCCGAGTGTGGTGGTACACACCTTTAATCCCAGCACTTGGGAGGCAGAGGTAGGATTATTGCTGTGAGTTCAATGCCAACCTGGGACTATGTAGTGAAATTCAGGACAGCAAAAAAAAATAAATAAATAAAAAGGGGAAGCTGGAGAGATGGCTCAGCAGTTAAGGCATTTTGCCTGCAAAGCCTAACAACCCTGGTTCAAATTCCCCGGTACTCACATAAAGCCAGATGCACAACGGGGCGTGTGTATTTGGAGTTTGTTTGAGCTCCAAGAGGCCCTGGTATGCCCATTCTCTCACTCTCCCTGTTTCCCTCTGCTTAAAAATAAATAAACAAAAATATTAAAAAAAAAAACAATAAAAAGGGCTGGAGAGATGGCTTAGCAGGTAAGGTATTTGCCTGCAAAGCCAAAGGACCCAGTTTCAACTCCTCAGGACCCATGCAAGCCAGATGCATGAGGTGATACATGCATCTAGAGTTCGTTTCCAGTGACTGAAGACCCTGGCATGCCTATTCTTTTTCTCTCTCTCTGCCTCTTTCAAATAAATTAATTAAAATAAAATATTTTTTAAAATACAGTTTTAAAAAAAGCATGGTGGAGTAGGACTGTCATCCTTGCACTCAGAATGCTGAGGCAGAAGGCTCTCAGCCTGTGTTATATAACAAGTTCAAGCCTGGTCTTGGCTATACAGTGAGACCAGTCTCAAACAAACAAAATGTTCAGACACTGGCTGTGCATGTTACCTTTTAACCTGGAAGTTCCAGAGTTACCTTCTTTTATCCATTTTTTATATTTAAGAAAAAGCTATATTGAAGTTCTTGAAACAGAACACTTTTATTTAATTTGACAGTGACAGACAGAAAGAAGCAGACAGAGAATGGGCGCGCCAGGGCCTCCAGCCACTGCAAACGAACTACAGACGCGTGCGCCCCCTTGTGCATTTGGCTAACGTGGGTCCTGGAGAATTGAGCCTCGAACTGGGGTCCTTAGGCTTCACAGGCAAGCGCTTAACTGCTAAGCCATCTCTCCAGCCCAATGAAACAGAACACTTTTGAGATGGAGGGCATAATAAGGAGTAAAAGTCATTCAGTTATCTTTAGAAGATCTGTTTGTTGATTTGAGTATGTTTTCTGCAAGTAAGACATTTTGGACTTAGATGGGTTTTTGGTACAAGAAGGGTAAGGGGGTTGGAGAGATGGTTTAGCAATTGAGACACTTGCCTGCAAAGCCAAAGACACAGGTTCGATTCTTCAGAACCCGCATAAGCCAGATGCACAAGGTGGTGCATGTGTCTACAGGTGAATTTTTTTTTTTGTGGATGGAGGCTCTGGCATGCCCATTCTCTGTCTCTGTCTCTCTTTCTCTCCCTCTCAAATAAATAAATTAAATGTTTGAAAAATGGTATTTATGTCAGGCGTGGTGGCACACAACTTTAATCTCAGCACTCAGGAGGCAGAAGTAGGAGGATTGCTATGAGTTTGAGGCCATCCTGAGACTATGTAGTGAATTCTAGGTACCCTGAGCTAGAGTGAGATCCTACCTTGGAAAACAAACAAAAATAGTATTTATATATAAAAAAAGAAAAGGAGGAAGGTGTGAATGTAGAAGACTATGTGGGTATTGTAGGAATGGGGTGTGAATGAAGCTCTGAGGCAGAAAGTCTTCTTGGTAATGTCGGGAAGAGAGATCCGCTTGGCTGCCTGAAGAGTTCAGAGGCTAGGCTTCAGTCACTCATTTCATATGTTCCTACAACTTTGCTCAGGAATGAAGTGACGATAAAATTTTCTTGGATATTTTGTACCTACTTTTCTTTCTCTCTCACTCTCTCTTCATTTTTGTGGGTTTTTTTGGTTTTGATTTTTTGAGGTAGTGTCTTGCTGTAGCCCAGGCTGACATGGAATTCACTGTGTAGTCTCAAGTTGTCCTCAAACTCTCGGCAATCCTCCTACCTCTGCCTCCCAAGTGCTAGGATTAAAGGCATGTGCCACCATGCCCAGCTAGTTTTGAAGAAATCATATATGTAATAAAGATGATAAAGCTTCTGAATAGTACAGCAGATGTTAAATAATTCGGCTTAATAGAACATGATTATATATTAATCTGAAATCAAATGATTTTGTACATAAAGCTCAATATTGTTAAAAAAAAAAAAAAAGCAGGTGTGGTGGTGCACATCTTTAATGATAGATAGAGGGAGAGAGAGAGAATGGGCGCGCCAGGGCTTCCAGCCTCTGCAAACGAACTCCAGACGCGTGCGCCCCCTTGTGCATCTGGCTAACGTGGGACCTGGGGAACCGAGCCTCGAACCGGGGTCCTTAGGCTTCACAGGCAAGCGCTTAACCGCTAAGCCATCTCTCCAGCCCTTTATTCTTCCTATTTTTTAAACAAAAAAAATCAACAACTAAGGCCGTAATATTAGATGATAAAATCATATTGCCACTTACTTAAATAGTCTCAAAGTTAAACATAGTTTAGAGAGCAGCCAAATTAGCAGTCTTGTGTTTAATTTTATTTATTTGCGTGTTGTGTGCATGCGTGTGGCTATGTGAGGGTCTCTGGCCACTGTAAATGAACAGCAGGTACTTGCATTACATTTTATGTCCTGCAATCATGGGTGGCTTGGGAATTGAACCCAGGCCAGCAGACTTTGCAAGCAAGAGCCTTTACTCAGCCATCTTCCCATCCCTCTCATTTTATAAATTTTGAAGACACTGGTAAAAAGCTTAAACGGCCTGTCACTAAACAAAATAGAGATTTGTATTGATAGTGGTGAAATGAAGTTAAAAATTTCCAGCTGGGTATGGTGGCACACGCCTTTAATCCCAGCACTTGGGAGGCAGAGGTAGGAGGATTGTCAGGAGTTCGAGGCCACCCTGAGACTCCATAGTGAATTCCAGGTCAGCCTGGGCTAGAGCGAGACCCTACCTCGGGAAAAAAGAAATTCAAAATATCTATAGCCGGGGCTGGAGAGATGGCTTAGTGGTTAAGCGCTTGCCTGTGAAGCCTAAGGATCCTGGTTCGAGGCTCGATTCCCCAGGACCCACATTAGCCAGATGCACACAGGGGCACATGCATCTGGAGTTCGTTTGCAGTGGCTGGAGACCCTGGCACGCCCATTCTCTCTCTCTATCTCTGCCTCTTTCTCTGTCTGTCTCTAAAATAAATAAAGTAACAACAAAAAATTAAAAATATATATTTATAGCTGCTTTAAAACTTTTATTCAAAATACATTACTTATTTACAGGTCTCTCCGTTTGAATGGAACTCCATGGCACTGTCCACTAAGGCTGCTCGGATGGACTACCTGAGAGAACATTTATTTGGAGAATGCAAATCATGATTGTGGTTTTCATTTAAAATGAGCTGTTGGGCTGGAGGGATGGCTTAGTGGTTAGGGTGTTGGCCTGCAAAGCCAAAGAACCCATGTTCGATTCCCCAGGACCCACGTTAGCCAGATGCACAAGGGGGTGCATGTGTCTGGATTTCATTTGCAGTGGCTGGAGGCCCTGGCACTCCCATTATCTCACTCCACTTTCTCTGTCAAATAAATAAATAAAAATGAAATATTTAAAATGAGCTGTTATGGAGCAACACATTTGTATGTGTTTTAATTAAGTGGCCTTGCTCAAAATAATAATAATACATGTGGGCTGGAGAGATAGATGGCTTAGTGTTTAAGACACTTATCCATGAAGCCTGAGAACCCAGGTTCGATTCCCTAGGACCCATGTAAACCAGATGCACAATGTGGTGCATGGGTCTGGAGTTCATTTGCAGCGGCTGGAGGCCCTGGTGCACCCATTCGCTCTCTTTCTTGCTCTGTCTCGAATAAATAAATAAAAATAAAAAGTAATAATACATGCAGACATTCCTTAGAATGTGGGAGCCTGCCTGCTGTTTTTTTTTTTTAATTTTTATTCATTTATTTATTTGAGAGTGACAGACACAGAGAGAAAGACAGATACAGGGAGAGAGAGAGAATGGGTGCGCCAGGGCTTCCAGCCTCTGCAAACGAACTCCAGACGTGTGCGCCCCCTTGTGCATCTGGCTAACGTGGGACCTGGGGAACCGAGCCTCGAACTGGGGTCCTTAGGCTTCACAGGCAAGCGCTTAACCGCTAAGCCATCTCTCCAGCCCCTGCCTGCTGTTTTGAGAATAACAAGGGCTCCATCCATTGTGGCTGGAGCAAAGCAAGTAGGGTGAGAGTAAAAAAAGGTAAGAAGTGGCCGGGCACGGTATGCACACCTTTAATCCCAGCACTCGGGAGGCAGAGGTAAGAGAATTGCCATGAGTTTGAGGCTACCCTGAGACTACAGAGTGAATTCCAGGTCAGTCTGGCCTAGAGTGAGACCCTACCTCGAAAAAAAAAAAAAAAGTGATAGTCAAAATTAACAGCCTCCTGGCTACTTTAAATGAGATGAGAAACCTTTGTAGGGTTTCAAACAAAGAATAATAACTCACATTATTTGATTTTTTACTTTAATTTTTATTTTGTTTGGGACAGAATCTTGCTGTATAGCCCTGGTTAGCATGAAGCTTGCTTTGTAGACCAGGCTGGCCAATCTTCCTGCCTGTGCCTCTCAAGTGCTGGGATTGCAGCTTTACACCATTATGCCTGGCTGGGCATTCACATCTCAAGCTAGGGAGTCATGACTCATGCCTGCAGTCTTGACACTCAGAAAGCTGAGGGACGAGGATTGCTATGAGTTCAAAACCAGCCTTTGGTTCCAGGCCATAATGTGAGACCCTGTCTAAAAAAACACCACCAACAACAAAACTCTCATATACTGTTGTGATGAAAAGAAACTGCAGCGGAGTGAAGGTGGAAGCATCTAGGAGATAGATGGATGATGGCCACTTCAAGGACATTTCAGTAACCCAGCAAGAAGTGAATGGGGGCTGGGAAGTAGTAGCAGTGGAAATAGTAAAAAGTGGTCAAATTTTATTTTATTCTATTTTATTAGCTTTTTTTGGCTAGACATTTGCTTTTATTGATACACGCCCCCCACCTCCCATTCATACCAATGTCAATAAAAATAATAAATATTTTAAAAACATATCTGAGCCAGGCATGGTGGTGCACGCCTTTGATCCCAACACTCGGGAGACAGAGGTAGGAGGATCGCCGTGAGTTCGAGGCCACCCTATGAATACAGAGTGAATTCCAGATCAGCCTGGGCTAGAGAGAAACCCTACCTAAAAAAAAAAAAAAAAAAAAAAATGTCATTGGCATGCTATTCATGGAGTAGAGGTGTTTAGAAAGAGTGAGATGGGAGAAGTCAGGAAGAACAGGAATTTGTTTTAGACATGCTGAGTGTGTGATAGTTTTCATCATCTAAATGGAAATGTTAGGCTGAAGAGATGACTTAGCAGTTAAGGTGCTTGCTTGCCTGAGAAACCTAAGGACCCAGGCTTGATTCCCCAGAACCCATGTAAACCAGATGTACATGGTGGCACATGAATCTGGGGTTCATTAGCAGTGGCTAGAGGCCCTGGTGTGCCCATTCTCTCTCTCTCTTTTTTTTTTTTTTTTGTTTTGTTTTTCGAGGTAGGGTCTCACTCTGGTCTAGGCTGACCTGGAACTAACTATGTAGTCTCAGGGTGGCCTCGAACTCTCGGCGATCCTCCTACTTCTGCCTTCTGAGTGCTGGGATTAAAGGCGTGCACCACCACGACCGGCTATGCCACCACGGCCGGCCCATTCTCTCTCTTTTAAATAAATAAAAATAAAATAAATGGAGATGTCAACTCACAAGATCACAGAAGAAGGTCCAGGCTCCAGATAAAAATATGAAAGTTGTCATTGGCATTTAACGCTCTCTGACTAGATGTGATTCAAGAAGAGTGTGGAGAGAGGAGAGATGTGAGACCTGTTCTGAAGTGTTCCTGATTAAGAATCCAGCAAAGAAGGCTGATACTGTGGTCAGTAAAGTAAGACAAGTCAGAGAAGCAGTAATACTTCCTGAAGGTCAGGGAAGAAGCGCTTCAAGGGGGAGAAAGTGAGCAGTTAGGTTGATAAGTCAGGTAAGTGGAGGCCGGGGAAACTCACTTTAACCGTGGGCAGCACCATTCCGCTGGGCTGGGGTCCCAGACTGAGTAGAGAGCAGAAAGCAAGCTGAGTAGCAGCATCCATTGCTCTTTGCATGTTGAGTGGACCAGCTGCTTCGTGCCCCTGCTGCCCCACCTGCCCCACCATGATGTACCCTAAGTCAAAGTGAGCTTGAGTAAGCCCTTCCTTTCCTCAGGTACTTGCTCCGAACAGTAAGAAAGGCACATAAGGGCTGGAGAGATGGCTTAGCGGTTAAGCGCTTGCCTGCGAAGCCCAAGGACCCCCGGCTCGAGGCTTGATTCTCCAGGACCCACGTTAGCCAGATGCACAAGGGGACCCACGCCTCTGGAGTTCATTTGCAGTGGCTGGAGTTCCTGGCACGCTCATTCTCTATCTGCCTCTTTCTCTGTCGTTCTCAAACAAATAAAAATGAACAAAAAAGGTAAAAAAAAAAAAATGAAAAAGAAAAGAAGAAACAGCATGGTGTGGTGACGCCCGCCTTTAATCCCAGCACTTGGGAGGCAGAGGTAGGAGGATCGCCGTGAGTTCGAGGCCACCTTGAGACTCCAGGTCAGCCTGGGCCAGAGTGAGACCCTACCTCAAACCTCCCCCACCCCTCCAAAAAAGAACCTAAACTGTTGCTCCACTATCCTCTTGTCACACATGCTGTAGTCAGTGGTATGAAGATTACGATTTACTATTTTTTAAAATAGTGATTTAGCCAGGTGTGGTGGTGCATGCCTTTAATCCCAGCACTTGGGAGAGGCAAAGATAGGAGGATCGCTGTGAGTTCTGGGATAGAGTGAAACCCTACCTCGAAAAAGAAAACATATATATATCACAAGAGAGACAGTGAGTATAGGTATGTCAGGACTTTTTGCCAATGCAAACCAACTTCAAATACATGCACCATCTTATGTCTGGCTTTACATGAGTGCTGGGGAATTGAACCCCAGGTGGCAGTCTTTGCAAGCAATTACAGTCAACTCTGGGCCATCTTCCTAGTTCAGGATTTACTGGTTTTAAAACAAAAAAAAATTGCCAGGAGTGGTGGTGCATGCCTTTAATCCCAGCACTCAGGAGGTAGGAAGATTGCCATGAATTTGAGGCCACCCTGAGATTACATAGTGAATTCCAGGTCATCCTGGGTTAGAGTGAGACCCTACCTCGAAAAACCAAAAAAAAAAAAAAAAAAAAAAAAAGACATTTGAGTTAGAAAAAGGTAATAATAATGTCAGTGTCACAAAAAGGATGGAGAAAAATGAAAGGCCATTTGGATTTGAGTACTTTTAGAGACTTTCCCCTTTAAATGAAACTCATTTATTACATTTCTTAAATAGCATTCCAAATCATCTTATGGCAGGTAACATTTAAAATAATCACAAGATTCCTGTCATAGCTTGAAACATGAGTTGAAGGGTTTCTGGTACTTTAAACATTTCTTTAAAAATGTGTATATATGTATTTCCTTTGTAATAGAAAACAAGAGTAAAGTTTCCTTAACAATACAAAGGATTAGCAAACAGCCCAAATTTAGGAAGCTTCTTTATATTTCATTGAGATAGAAAGGTTAACAAAAGAACTATGTTCAACTGAATATTAACTTTCTTAGAAAATGGTTTTACACTCAGTTATGAAAAGTCAGCGACTGAGGTTTTGATACACTCGTCACCTCTTAGTAAACTCATTAAATAACTTCTACATGAATCTTTGTACAGGCTTAAAAAATACCAATAAATTAAAGCCCTATAGTCCAAACAAACCACCTCTCAATCTATTGTTTTTGTCACCTTGTTTATAGTTTAGACAGTTTGAAGAGATTTAAACGTGTTGCTAGGCAGCTAGCTCCTGAAGCATAACGTATTTCCTTCAACATCCCAGCCCATTCTTTTTTATCATCTTCATACCTGATGGGGAAAAAAAACCACAAAATAAAACAATAAGCAACTTTTAAAGAGAGTTCTATAGTTTTCCCTGTGTCCAATATACAACTGTGAATCTTCAGAAGAAAAAAAAAATATCTGGCTCTTACCCAGAGGAGAACACACCTGTCTGCTAGAATAACAATTGATTCCTTTCAAAATTGACACTAAATGCGTATAGCCACAGCTTTTCATTTAGATGCCTAACAGTTTGGTCTTCCCTGGCAACCAGGCTGTCCAGAGCAATTACAGGACAGCTAAGCAGTTAAGCAACCACCTTGGAACTGAAGAAGATAGCTGGTAGTCCCACATACCAATGCCTAGAATTCATCTGATATGCCATGGTCACTCCTTAACAGTGTGTTTGCAGGGTAGGGAGATGGCTCACTGGTTGGTTTTTATTAACCAGTGCTTGCTTGCAAGCCTGATGCCGAGAATTCAGATCCCTGTAATCCATATGAAAGCCAGACTCAGTAGCACAGGCATCTGTAATCTTAGTGTTTAGGAAGAGGGGAGGTGGAGCCAGGAGAATTCCATCTGTGTTCTAAATTCTCAGCAACATTTTACACTGGGTAACTTACATAGAAAAATTTGACAAAAATATTTTACTACTAAGAAGGAAAGAAGTTTACATAAAATTTGGGCAATAAATTAAGAAATAAAGAGTAAGTAGGGCTGGAGAAGTGGCTTAATGGTTAAGGCACATGCCTGTGAAGCCTAAGGACCCAGGTTTGATTCCCCAATACCCACATAAGTCAGATGCACATGGTGGTGCATGCGTCTGGAGTTTGTCTGCAGTGGCTAGAAGCTCTGGTGTGCCCATTCTCACTCTCTCACTCTCTCTCTCTCTCTTTCTCTCCCGTACTCTGTCTCTAACAAGTAACTAAATAATAAATATTTTTAAAAAAAGATGTTTAGAAAAGAGTAAGTAGGGCTAGAGTGATGGCTTAGTGGTTAAGGCACTTGCCTACAAAGCCTAAGGACCCAGGTTTGATTCCCCAGTTCCCACGTAAGCCAGATACACAAGGTAGCAAGTGTGTCTGGAGTTTGTTTGCAGTGGCTAGAAGCCCTGGTGCACAACTCTCTCTCTCTCTCTCCCTGCTTCTGTCTCACTCTTTCAAATAAATCAAAAATAAAAATAAGGAGTAAGCATTAAGAGATTGTGGCTAGGGCTGAGGAAATAGCTCATTGGTTAACGGTGCTTGCTTGCCTTTAATAGCATGGGTTCCAATCCCCCAGCACCGATGTAAGACCAGATGCACAAAGTGGCTCATGCATCCAAAGTTCATCTGCAGTAGCAAGAGGCCCTATTCTCTCTCGCACTCTCTAATAAGTCAATAGTATTTTTTAAAACATCACAGGTAACTGTATTATAGAGTCAGGGCTGGGGATCACTGCTTGTTCACCCTAACTCTTTTTGTTCTGCTGCTCTAGTCTTTTCCCATCTCACTTTCTTGCTAATTCTAGCCTCCTTGCTCTTTGAAAACTTCTAACTTTTACCCCCTTCCTTTTTTAGAGGCAATGATCATAACTGACTACCTTTTTTAAAAAAAAAAAAAAAGAAAAAGAAAGCCAGGTGAGGTGGGGCACACCTTTAATCCCAGCACTCAGGAGGCAGAGGTAGAAGGATCGCCAGGAGTTTGAGGCCACCCTGAGATGCATAGTGAATTACAGGTCGCCTGTGCTAGACTGAAAGCATACCTCGAAATGCCAAAGTAATAATAATAATAAAATAAAAATATATGTATATATAGAGAGAGATAGAGAGAGAACTTTACTGTAAACATATTATGTATTGGTCATATTCAATCAGGTTATACTCTTATGTCCCCTTTCACCCTCATTCCACTAAGTTGTAAACATTTTTTCCTTGCCCTCTACACTATTCATTGTTATTACAGCAAAGGAAATGATCATCATTATTATTTTGTACTGGGAATTGAACCTTGAGCTTCATGCTTGTTATGCAAGCACTCTGATACTAAGCTATATCCACAGCAGGAAATGATGCTTGAAGCACAAAAGAGTAGTTTAGTTAAGCTACTAGCCTTTCAGCCTTCCACTTCACCAGCTGCTTCAGGTGTGGAACAAATAATGCCCAGTTTTTGCTCAGGTTTAGTGCTCTGTCTTCACTGAGCAGGTGTAAACTTAAGTGTGTCAGCACATCAGCTGGGACTCTTGCTAAAATATAGATTCTGAGTTACTAGATCTGAGGTGGAATCTGGGATAGTACATCTTTAAGCAGCTCCTAGGGGACACCAATGCACCTATTGGCCCACAGACCACACATTGAGTAGCCAGGGCTCTAAAGAGTCTGGTACCAGGTCATGGAACAATATCCAGCCTTGTAAGTGGGGCTGGCCTCTAAGCTCCCAGCTAATTAAAAGCAGAACTTGGAACAAAGTATCTGTGCAAAAGTTCAATTAGGCTTGAAGTTTTCAGTCTGCTACAGAGAAGTTGCTTGCACACTAGGAAAGTCTGGCTTACTTATGACAGCGTAGTTTATCGATGATTTGGTTTCATATTTGGTTCAAAATGTTGGACTGCTGAGAGTGATGCACTTTTAATCCCAGCCCTCAGGAGGCAGAGGTAGGAGGTCCTGTGTGAGTCTCAGATAAGTCTAGGCTAAAATTGAGATCAACAAACAAACCCAGCATTGGACTACAGACAACTTACTTCCATATGTCGTTGACTTCAGTGGGTGCAAATTCTTTAGACTCCAGCTGAATCATGGCAAACCCACCGACAGCATACAGGGACCCAGCCAGGCCAACCAAACTGATAGAGCTTCTTTCTTGAGGAAATTCCGTCATTACTTCCCATCTAGACATTGATCAAGCATGTAGTCAATGCTAAATGTATTTACTGAACAATTATGGAAGATTATAAGTTAAAATTCAAGCAGTAAAAATTCATAAAATATTAGATACCATATGAAACATTTTGGTATAATTTTGTCATTTTTCTAAAGGATACACATACACACACACACACATATGTCCATAGATCTATGTAAACTAAGAATTAACAGTTTTGTGATACTTTTTATATCCTGAGTTTTTACTCATGTCATACAGTCTTTAAAAATTTTATTATTGAACTGGGCATGGTGGTGCAAGCCTTTAATCCTAGCAATTTGGGAGGCAAAGGTAGGAGGATTGCTGTGAGTTCAAGGCCACCCTGAGACTACATAGTGAATTCCAGGTCAAACTGGGCTAGAGTGAGACCCTGTCTTGGAGGAAAAAAGACCATTATTATTAAGCCAGGCATGGTGGCACATGCCTTTAATCTCAGCACTCAGGAGGCAAATGTAGGAGGATCGCCATAAGTTCAAGGCCACCCTAAGACTACATAGTGAATTCCAGGTCAGCCTGGGCTGGAGTAAAACCCTACCTTGAAAAACAAAACAAACAAACAAACAATATATATATATATATATATATATATATATATATATATATACACACATACATACATATCATCATCATCATCATTACTATTTTTTGAGGCAGGGTCTCACCATAGTCCAGGCTGACCTTGAACTCACTCTGGAGCTCTAGGATAGCCTTGAACTTACAGTGATGCCCTTACTTGAGCTTCCAGAGTCCTGGGATTAAACGCGTGCACCACTATGCCCAGCTGCAAAGACATTGCTTTTAATGATAATTTAAATCCTGTTCTATAAAAATTCTTTGTGATATTCAGACATCAAGGTCTATTTTATAATCACATATATATGGTTTCTCAAAAAATACTACTACTCTGATTTTTTCCTTCATTGCTAAAGTAGACATATAAAATGTATATACTCATCCAGATGTTTAATCCTTATAGTATACATTCCAAATCCACTCTATTAGAGATGCAGATCCACCTACATGTGTGCAGTATTCAAAGGTATTTATTATCTTTGCTTTTATTTTTTTACTCCTGATTTTTTTTCTGTATTTATTTTAATTTTTAAAAATTTATTATTATAATGCAGAAGGCTTATATGAAGGTCAAACTGAGCATGCCAAAATTAACTTGAAAACCAGGTGTTCCGAATAACAAACATATCATGCAGAGTTTTACACCCAGTAATTGCAGAACAGACACAGTTGGAAATAATTCTTCCATCTGTGCCTCTTTGCTTTCCCCTCCCCATATCTTATTAGAAAGCTTTATTTCTGTAAAAAAAAAAAAAGCAACAATTAAAATGTACAATTATTTATATACTATAGAGCAACTCACTTATTGGTTTTGAGGTCAAAAGCTTCAACGGAAGCTGAAAGCCCATCTTCAGTGACACCTCCAGCAATCACAATTTTGCCTTTATGGACTGCCACTCCAAACATGGAACGAGGGGTTTTCATTGGAGCCAGGTCTTTCCAGTCTCCTTTTTTTGGATTGTAGATAAACACCCTGTTTGTACACTTTCTATAAGAAACACAAAAAGATGGCAAATATTTTTTTCAGCACTTTATTTTTGTGAAAGTCACTTAACAATTTGATTTTGCTTCTCATATGAAGTATGTAGTACTTAAGGAAATTTGGGGCTGTGTATGGCTGGGGATGTAGCTAGCCTGCCATGTGTGAGGACTTGAGTTGGACCCCTGAAGCTGGGAAAGGGGACTGGGGCTATCTATTAGATAACTAGTCATCTGGGCTGATGAGTAATATAATCTGTTTCATATGTTCAGAGCTAGCTGCAGCACATGGGCTCCTCAAATTCAGTATGTTCCTTATAGTTGCCTATAGCTGAGTGAAAGGAGTTCAAGTCCCAAATAACTAGTTATTAGCTGGATACATTTGGTAATGTCAAAAACTGACAAAGGGCTGGGGAGATGGCTTAATGGTTAAGGACCTAGGTTTGATTCCCCAGGACCCACATTAGCCAGATGCACAAGGTGGCACATGCATCTGGAGTTTGTTTACAGCAGCTGAAGGCCCTGGCATGCCCAGACATACCCATTATCTATTTGCCTCTTTCTCTCTTTCTTTCGGTCAAATAAAAAAATAATAATAAAAATTAAAGCCAGGTGTGGTGGCACACTCCTTTAATCCTAACACTTATGAGACAGGTAGGAGGATCTCTGTGAGTTCAAGGCTACCCTGAGACTTCATAGTAAATTCCAGGTCAGCCTGGGCTATAGCAAGACCCTACCTTGAGAAAAACAAACAAACAAAAAACAAGCCAGGCGTGGTGGTGCATGCCTTTAATCCCAGCACTCTGGAGGCAGAGGTAGGAGGATCGCTGTGAGTTCAAGGCCACCCTGAGACTACATAGTGAGTTCCAGGTCAGCCTGGGCTAGAGTGAGTCCCTACCTTGAAAAACCAAAACAAACAAACAAGCAAAAACAGCAACAACAACAACAACAACAACAAAAAAAACCCCAAAAAACTAACAAAACTCCTTTGGTGAGAATACTTTAAAATTATTTATTTATTTATTTATTTTAAGGGGAGAGAAAAAGAGAGAAAGAACGGGAGAGAGAATACTTATTAAAGTTACTTATTTAGAGCCAGGCAAGGTGGTGTACATCTTTAATCCCAGCAGTCGGGAGGGAAAGGTAGGAGGATTGCCATGAGTCTGAGGCCACCCTAAGACTAATTAGAGAATTCCAGGTCAGCCTGAGCTAGAGTGAGACTCTACTTCGAAAAACAAAACAAAGTTATTTACTGATTTGAGAGACAGAGAGAACAAGCGGCACAAAGAGAGTGAGCGTAGCTACCACGGGAGCTCCTGCCACTGCAAACAAACTCCAGACCCAATGCACCACTTTGCATCTGACTTTATGTTGGTCCTGGGGAATCAAACCCAGGCTGTCAGGTTTTGCAAGCAAGTGCCTTTAACTGCTGAGCTATCTCTCCAGCTCCTTCCCTTCTTTTTTTCTTTTTAAATATTTTATTTGAAAGCAGAGAGCTATATAGAGAAGACGGAGAGAATGGGTATACAAGGGCCTCCAGCTGTTGCAAACAAACTCCAGATGCATGTCCACTTTGTGCATCTGGCTTTACCTGGGTACTGGGGACTTGAACCAGGGTCATTAGGCTTTGCAGGCAAAGTGCCTTAATAGCTGAGCCATCTCTCTAGTCCCTTTTTCTTTTGGATTTTTGAAGTAGTGTCTCACTCTAGCTCAGGCTGACCTAGACTTCACTATGTAGTCTCAGGGTGGCCTTGAACTCTTGGCAATCCTCCTACCTCTGCTTCGCAAGTGCTGGGATTACAGATCAGCTTGGGCTAGAGTACAAAAAAAAAAAAAAAAAAAAGGCTAGAGAGATTGCTCAGTGGTTAAGGCACTTGCTTGCAAAGCCTGATGGCCTGAGTTTGATCCCCAGTACCTATATAAAGCTTGATGCACAAAGTGGCACATGTGGGCCGGGCTGGTGGTGCACGCCTTTAAACCCAGCACTTGGGAGGCAGAGGTAGGAGGATCCCTGTGAGTTTAAGGCCTCCCTGAGATTACATAGTGAATTCCAGGTCAGCATGAGCTAGAGCGAGACAGACCTAGAAAAACAAAAACAAATAGACAGACAGACAGACAATGACAACAATAAAGTGGCATGTGTGTCTGGAGTTTGTTTGCAGTGACAGGAGGCTCTAACACACCCATACTCACTCTCAGATAAATAAATTATTGTTAAAAAAGAAGCTGGGCGTGGTGGCATGCACCTTTAATCCCAGCACTCTGGAGGCAGAGGTAGGAGGATTGCCATGAGTTCAAGACCACCCTGAGACTACATAGTGAATTCCAGGTCAGCCTGAGCTAGAGTGAGACCCTGCCTTGAAAAACCAAAAAAATAAAAAATAAATAAATAAAAGAAAAATAAATTAAAAAAAAACCCAAAAGTGAACATGATACAAAAATTATGTTCTTGATTTTACATTCATTAGTGGTAAATAGTGCAATTCAGTCCTTTCATTGCTTTTTCCAGCTAAGGACCAAAGCCAGGGCCTCCCACATGCTAGAAAAGCACTCTACAACTAAGCTATCTCCATAGTACCCCCGGTCTTAACCCTTTTAGATAATTCATTTCAGAGTTCCTAACTTCAACATTTGTTAAGCAAGGCTGTCTAGGTAATCAGATTCTCAAGATTAATATATTCTTACTGACAGAACTTGCATGCTTACATATCCATTTCCTAGTTACTAATGCTATTTGAAGGAAACAATTTAAACCACTTGGCAGAATTCCAATGTTTCTAAAATCAGAACATACTTAAAAAATATTTTTCATTCCATTCACTCAGAAAAATACCCAAAATAAAATTTGGCACTGAGTAGATTTATAATGTATGTTCCTTAAATCTTAATTTGATTGAAATAGTAAAAACTAAGAATATAAATATAAACATTTCAGGATATATTATCTTGAGATATAGATAGATTAGATAAAAATCATGGCCTTTCGGGCTGGAGACATGGCTTAGTGGCTAAGTCACTTGTCTGAAAAGCCTAAGGACCCAGGTTCAATTCCCCAAAACCCACATAAGCCAGATGCACAAGGTGGTACATGTATCTGGAACTTGTTTGCAGTGGCTGAAATTTCTGGAGCGCCCATTCTCTCTGTACCCCCCTTAAAATTTTTTTAAATATATTTTTTTTAATCATCTTATTCAGTGGAGCCCAGAACAGAATCTCAAGTGATTTATTTATTTATTTATTTGAGAGCGACAGACACAGAGAGAAAGACAGATAGAGGGAGAGAGAGAATGGGCGCGCCAGGGTTTCCAGCCTCTGCAAGCAAACTCCAGACGCGTGTGCCCCCTTGTGCATCTGGCTAACGTGGGACCTGGGGAACCGAGCCTCGAACCGGGGTCCTTAGGCTTCACAGGCAAGCACTTAACTGCTAAGCCATCTCTCCAGCCCTTAATATGTATTTTTATTGATTTTTTTATTTATTAGGGACAGGGGGTGGAGAGAGTGAGAATGGGCATTCCAGGGCTTCTAGCCACTGCAAACAAACTCCAGACACATGTGCCAACTTGGGCATCTGGCTTACGTGGAACCTGGAGAATTGAACCTGGGTCCTAGGCTTCACAGGCATGTGCCTTAACTCCTAAGCCATCTCTTCAGATCTCAAGTTTAAAAAAATTTTTTTGGTTTTCCAAGGTAGGTTCTTACTCTGGCCCAGGCTGACCTGGAATTCACTATGGAGTCTCAAGGTGGCCTCAAACTCATGGCAATCCTCCTACCTCTGCTTCCTGAGTGCTGGGAGTAAAGATGTGTGCCACCACACCTGGCAGCTCTCAATTAAAAAAAATTATTTCTTTGAGAGAGACGTGGGAGAGGCAGAGAGAGAGAGAGAGAGAGAGAAATGGGCTTGTTAGGACCACTAGCCACTGAAAACAAACTCCAGATGCATGCACCACCTTGTGCATTTGGCTTTACGTTGGTCCTGGGGAATGGAACCTAGGTCCTTTGGTTTTGCAGGCAAGCACCTTAATAGCTAAGCTATCTATCCAGCAGTCCTTCAATAAATAAATTTTTAAAATATTTGAACAAAATAAATCATGGCCTTTCAATGTCTTCAATGGCATAGCCACTGTAAGGAACTCATGCTCCTTTAAATAATACCTTATTCAGGATCCTGTGGGCAACCCTAAAGAAATTCATTGGTTTACTAAAAAAATAAATAAATAAGACACATAGGTAGAAAGGCAACTAGAGGGAACAATGGGAGTAGGAGAGGAAAAGGAAAGGATAATGAGGTGTGAGTGTGATAGAAGTACATTGGGTACACGAAGGAAAATCTCTCTCTCTCTCTCTCTCTCTCTCTCTCTCTATATATATATATATATATATATATATATATATATATATACACATACACACACACACACATCAATAAAAGCAAGTGTTTTAGGTCACATTTTATGTCTGTATTTATCATTTTAATCGAATAAAACTATTAGCTCTAGAACATAAAGTTCTTTTTTTGTTTTTTGTTTTTTTAAGGTAGATCCTTGCTCTAGCACAGGCTGATCTGGAATTAACTACTTAGTCTTAGGCTGGCCTTAAACTTATAGTGATCTTCCTACTTTTGCCTCCCAAGTGCTGGGACTAAAGGAGTGTACCACCATGCCCAGCTAGAGTTCTTTATTATTTTTTATTTATTTATTTTTGTTTTTTTGAGGTCGTGTCTCACTTTAGCCCAGGCTAACCTGAAATTTACTATGTAGTCTCAGGGTGGCCTTGAACTCATGGCGATCCTCCTACTTTTGCCTCTCAAGTGCTGGGATTAAAGGTGAGTGCCACCTCGCCTGCCAAGTTCTTTATTTAAAAAAAAAAAAAAAAAAGGGCTGGGCATGGCGGCACATGCCTTTAATCCCAGCACTTGGGAGGCAGAGGTAGAAGGATCACCATGAGTTCGAGGCCACCCGGAGACTACAGAGTGAGTTCCAGGTCAGCCTGGGCTAGAGCGAGACCCTACGACGAAAGGAAAAAAAAAAAGGCTGGAGGGATGGTTTAGCAGTTAAGGCACTTGCCTGCAAAGCCAAAGGACCCAGGTTTGATTCCCCAGGACCCACATTAGCCAGATGCACAAGGGAGCACATGCATCTGGAGTTTGTCTGCAGTGGCTGGAGGCCCTGGCATGCTCATTTTCTCTCTCTCTCCCTCTTTCTCTCTGTCAAATAAATAAATAAATAAAATATTTTAAAAAATTATTTGTTTGCAAGTAGAGAAAGTGGGAAAGAAAGAGTGAATGAGTGTGCCAGGGCCTCTAGCAGCTGCAAACAATCTCCAGATACATGTGCCACTCTATACATCTAGATTTATGTGAGCACTGGGAAACCAAACCTGGGTCATTAGGCTTTGCAGGCAAGTACCTTAACCACTGGGCCATCTCTCCAGCCTGAGGTCTTTACTGGTTTTTTACAGCTCCCCTTTTATTATTCCAAGTTATTTACTTTAAACATAATTCCACATTTGACTTTCTTTCCTACCATACCCTTATAATTCTTTTTGTTGTGAGTTTGAAATGAGTCTTGCTATATCACCCAGGCGATCTTGAACTTCTAGGAACAAGCTATCCTCCCAATTCAACCTCCTTGGTAATTGGAACTACAGGCCTATGCCACTGTACCCAACTATTCATTTTGTTTATCTGTCAAAGACTGAACATCTGTGTTAATTAAACAGCCTGGACATGTGATAATAAACCAAATCAGAATTTTCTGGGGCAGGAGACTCGTTCTCACAGTGTAAACTGAAAGTGTTCATTTTACCAGATGGTCTATGGCTTGACTGAAGTCTGAAGCGCTCTGGACTTGTGCCTCCTCTCTGAGTCAAAAGACCTCTTTCCCAAAGACCTTTTCCTTGGGTGTGTCTAGAAACCAAGCTAGTTTTTTTTTTTTTAATATTTTAAAACTTTTTTTCCATTTATTTATTTGAGAGATAGAAGTTGAGAGAGAGAGAGAGAGAGACAGAATCGGTGTTCCAGGGCCTCCAGCTGCTGTAAACAAATTCCGGACACATGCGTTACCTTATGTATCTGGCTTACGTGGCTCCTGGGGAATCAGACTTAGGTCCTTTGGCTTTGCAGGCAATTGCCTTAAACACTAAGCAATCTCTCCAGCCCCAAGCTAGTTTTATATATGAAATTTCATCCTAGTTTTTCCGTAAGACACTAGAAACTAGTGGGAGACCTGGGAGTACGTGATCTGGTTGATCCATGCCTGTTTTGAACAATTAAATAGTTTGAATATCACTTTTGCCAGGGAATAAGAATACAACATGTTGCTGAAAACTGCACTCTTTTCAATCACTATGCTTTTCAGTTTTAAACTGATGTAAATTCCTTGTTATGAGCACAAAGTAAAAATCCACAGAATTTTCTATGTGCTATTGTTTTAGTGGATATGTTAAAATACTATGTTAGGGCTGGAGAGATGGCTTAGTGGTTAAAGTGTTTGCCTACAAAGCCACAGGATCCCAGTTCAATTCTCCAGGACCCATGCAAGCCAGATGCACAAGGGGGGCACATGCATCTGGAGTTCATTTGCAGTGGCTGGAGATCCTGGTGTGCCTGTTTGCACTCTCTCTCTCTATCTCTCTTTGCCTTTTTCTCTGTCTCAAATAAGTAGGGCTGGAGAGATGGCTTAGTGGTTAAGCACTTGCCTGTGAAGCCTAAGGACCCTGGTTTGAGGCTCAATTCCCTAAGACCTGTGTTAGCCAGATGCACAAGGGGGTGCATGTCTGGAGTTCGTTTGCAGTGGCTGGAGGCCCTGGCACGCCCATTCTCTCTATATATCTGCCTCTTTCTCTCTGTCTGTCGCTCTCAAATAAATAAATAAATAACAATAAACAAAAAATTAAAAATATATATATATTAAAAAATACTATGTCAAAGAGTTCATTTAATATTTTATCTCTTTGTGGCTAAGTGAATAAGAAAGCTCACCCATCTTTTAAAAACTTTTATCAGGGCTAGAGAGATGCCCTAGTGGTTAAGCGCTTGCTTGCGAGGCCAAAGGACCCCAGTTCGAGGTTCAAGGTTCCCCAGGACCCATGTAAGCCAGATGCACAAGGTGGAGCATACATCTGGAGTTTGTTTGCAATAGCTAAAGACCCTGGCACACCCATTCTTTCTCTCTATCTGCCTCTTTCTCTCTTTGTCTGTCTGTCTCTCTCAAATAAATAAAAATAAACAAAAATTAAAAAAACTTTTATTGACAACCTCTGCATATAATAGACAATCCACCATGATCATAACCCCTCCTTCTACCTCCACCCTCCTTTTCCCCTGATCTTACTGCAGTAAAATGTGATTATAAATCAGCTAAATAAGACTTGCTCTTGCTCCTAGATGCCTCTCTTTCAGTGTCAGAAAACTTGTGATTGTGGTATCTTCCTATTATTTATTTAATTACTATTATTATTATTATTATTTTGAGGTAGGGTCTTGCTCTAGCTCAGGCCAACCTGGGATTCACTATGTAGTCTCAGGGTGGTCTTGAACTCACAGCAATACTCCTACCTCTGCCGCCCAAGTGCTGGGATGAAGGGTGTGCACCACCATGCCAGGTATCTTCCTATTATTTTTTAAAGCAGTTTTAATATTGTATTGTTTTCCTTCAGAAATAATGTATAACAGCTCCAGTAACTTTTCAGAATTTAATTTTGAAATTTTATCTCCAAACAATGGTAGGTGAGAACCAAATCCCATTTCAGTGTATAGACTCAAAGGGAAAAAAAAGGAAGAAACCTTTGAAATAATTCATTTGGCTATAAATCACAAGGAAATTGGAGGGCACTTACTTGTCATCTGTCTTTCCACCTAGACAATATATCATCCCATTATGTGAAATCACATTATGGCCGTAGACTTTGATAGGAAGATTTTTTACTTCACTCCATTTTGCAGCCCTAAAATTAGATGATGATAAAATTTGTTTTCAGTAAATTCCAGGTTGTCAAAGTATGAATTTGCTGTAGGCATGCTTAGGGATCAGGAATGTTATGACAACTTACACAGGATCATAGCACAATACTGAATCCAGCGAAGCCTCTGTTTGAAGGTCTTTGCCGGCAACTACATAGATTTTGTCATCTACCTCTCCCAGACCAAAGAGACACCTGGCTGAAGGGAGAGGTGGAAGTCCAACCCACTCAGATGCTATGTTATCAAGCTGGAAAAAAATAAAAAAGAATATATGAGGAACTGTGGAGCTTTGTAGAAAAAAAGTTACAGGTGTACCAAAAAGTAATTATATATATATATATTTTGAAGTAGGGTCTCACTCTAGCCCAGGCTGACCTGGAATTTACTATGTATTCTCAGGGTGGCCTCGAACTCATGGTGATCCTCCTACCTCTGCCTCCCAAGTGCTGGGAAAGACATGCTCCACCATGCCCAGCTAGAAGTATATTATACTTTATGTTACTTACAAGTAAAAATTTTATTCCCAAAATAGCATATTATATCTCAGAGTTGCCAAGGAGGATAAAAAAACCTACTTAGCTTGCTAAAATAAAGTACAAAAAAAAAAAAAAAAAGAAGAAAGAAAGAATAAAACAGAATTACCAGAAGTTAATTAGAACTATGGTTAGAATTAGGCTTGCTGCTAATTTTTCTTTCTGAAGTTGCCTCCTTCAGTTTTGAAATAAGGAATCCTAATACTTTAGGACACTGGGGAAAGACAGGGTGTCACAACAGGGAGGGTCACAGTATGTGAATGACCCCTCAGTGCTATATTTAACATGCTCCCAAAAGCCAGCACCCATAACAGCTGAACCTGTCGCTCAGTCCAGACAATTGGGAGGTTAGACAGTATCATTTGTCATTCTTTTAAAGATTTTTAGGTCCTGTGTTTTGTTTTTTATCTTTGATAGAGACAGGTATTAATATCTTCTTCTAGTTTAGGGGAGGTCATTTGAAATACCTTTTTCTTTTTCTGATTTATATTAAGAAGTAATTTGGGGGCTAGAGAGACAGCATTTAAGATGCTTAGCAGTTAAGACACTTGCCAGCAGACCCAAAGAACTCAGGTTTGACTACCCAGTACCCACGTAAAACCACATGTACAAGGTGGCACATGTGTCTGGAGTTCATTTGCAGTGCCTAGAGGCCCTGGCACACCCCATACCCATTCTTTTTCTCTCTTTCCCTCTCTCTAAATTATATACATAATTTTTTTTTTTTTTTTTGCTTTTTCGAGGTAGGGTCTCACTCTAGCCCAGGCTGACCTGGAATTCACTCTGTAGCCTTGAACTCGTGGCGATCCTCCTACCTCTGCCTCCCGACTGCTGGGATTAAAGGCATGTGCTACCATGCCCAGCCTAAGTTACTGTTTTTTAAAAATATTTCATTTAGCTAAGATACTTTTTAAAAAAATATTTGATTTAGCTAAGTTACTTTTTTAAAAAATATTTGATTTAGCTAAGTTACTTTTAAAAAAAAATATTTCATTTAGCTGGGCATGGTGGCACATGCCTTTAATTCCAGCACTCGGGAGGCAGAGGTAGGAGGATCGCCACGAGTTCGAGGCCACCCTGAGGCTACAGAGTGAATTCCAGGTCAGCCTGGGCTAGAGTGAGACCCTACCTCGAAAAAGCAAAAAAAAAAAGAAAGGTAACTTGGCTTGGTTTTGCTATTTCATTTTTTGCAGGCCTCCAGTGGCCCTGAGTGCCAGACTGTGAAGTAGGTGATCAGGCATAGCTGGCATCCATTTTGACCCTTACTATTTACAATCTGAAGACTTTTCCACTTTGTTTTTTGGACAATGAGGCACAAGACATCTCTTTTTCTGAGGGAGTGCAGCTACAGCTTTGCTGTTCTCTGGTGTCACATCCAAGTAGCAGAAGAGAATTCTAAATAGCCATGATTCACTGGATACCGACAAAGCTGTGAATGGAAAAAGACTGTGGTCTTGCTATAAAAGCCTCTGTGTCTGATCTAGTTATGTCCTCCAGCAAAGCACTAGGAACAGCTGCCAGGAATGAGGTGCCTCCCTGTGTGTGCCTTACCAGCCTTGTGACCACTCACTGAACATCTGGACTGTGACCCCTGTTTCCCTTTTTGAAAAAAAACTGATCAAGAAGGTGGCATAGGATAGAGGTATAGCTCAGTGGTAGAGTGCTTGCCTAGGATGTGAGTCCCAAGACTGAAAAACAAAAAGGCAGGGGTGGAACTGGAGAGATGGCTCAGCCATTAAAGGTACTTTCTTGCAAAGCCTAATGGCTTGGGTTCAATTCCACAGTACTCATGTAAAACCAGATGCACACAGCAGCCCAAGTGTCTGGAGTTCACTTGATACAGTAGGAGGAAGCCCTGGCTTGCCCATTCTCTGTCTGCTTCTTCCCTTTTTTTTTTTTTTTTTTTTTGAGGTAGGGTCTCACTGTAGTCCAGGCTGACCTGGAATTCACTATGTCGGCTCAGGGTGGCCTCACACTCACAGCGATCCTCCTATCTCTGCCTCCCAAGTGCTGGGATTAAAGACATGCACCACCATGCCTGGCCTTTCTTTAAAAAAAAATTTTATTTGAGAGAGAAAGAGACAGAGAGAGAGAGAGAGAGAGAGAGAGAGAGAGAGGGAGAATGGGCACATAAGAGCCCCCAGCCACTGCAAACGAACTCCAGAAGCATGTGCCACCATGTGCACCTGGGTTACATGGTTCTGGGTAATTAAACCTGGGTCCTTAGGCTTCATAGGCAAGTGCCTTAACTGCTAAGATATCTCTCCAGCCCTCTTTCTTTAAAACAACAACAACAAAACATTTGTCTGCTTCTTTCTCTCTCTCAAATAAATAAAATATTAAAAAGAGGAGGGAGGGCTGGAGAGCTGGCTTAGCAGTTAAGGTGCTTGTCTGTAAAGCCTAAGGCCCCATGTTCGACTCTCCAGGTCCCACATAAGCCAGACGCACAAGGTGATAAAAGCACTCAAGGTTGTACATGCACACAAGGTGGCACACACTGCTGGAGTTCGATTATGTTGGCTGGAGGACTTGGCATGCCAATTCTCTCTCGCGCATTAAAAAAAAAAAAGGACCAGTTGGAGGGATGGTACATAATATAGAAATAATAGCACACATCCATGGAGTCTGGCTCTAGGAGAGGCTTTGCTCAAAATACTTAAAGAGGTTTCAGTCCTCCAGGATAGAGACTTCTATTTCTCATCTCCATTTTACAGATAAGGAAACTGAGGTATAGAAAGATGAAATAATTTCTTCAAATTCACATGGCTTTCAGGTTTTAAAAACCAAACTATCTAAATCTATAGTTTAGTTTTATTTTTAATTTTTTTGGTTTTTTGAGGTAGGGTCTCACTGTAGCCTGGGCTGACCTGGAATTCACTATGTAGTCTCAGGATGGCCTTGAACTCACAGTGATCCTCTTACCTCTGCCTCCTGTGTGCTGAGATTAAAACCATGCACTACCATGCCCGCTTTATAGCTTATTTTTTTTAAAAGGAACAGCTGCTATCATAATCCCGAAGCTGAGGGTCCAGTTCCCACACTGTACTACAGTGCCTAAGTTCTTGTATTCCCCATGGGTACGTCCTAGCAGATGGGTCAGTAGATTGCCAGCCAAACTCTTGGCCTTTCTAAATCTTACCTTCCTCATCATTAAAATTATGGATTACACCCAGACTACCTCAAAACCCAATGTAATGTGCTCACTTCTGCAGCACATATACTAAAACTGGAACCTGGAATGATACAGAGAACACTAACCAACATAGCAAATCTGTGGAGTGTTCACATTTGTTTTTATTCGTAATGACATACTAAGCACCCAATAATTTTTTTTTTTCCCCAAGGTAGTGTCTCACATTAGTTCAGGCTGACCTGGAATTTACTATGTGGTCTCAGGGTGGTCTGGAACTCTCTACAATCCTCCTACCTCTGCCTCCCAAGTGCTGGGATTAAAGGCGTGTGTCACCACACCCAGCAAGTGTTATATCTTTTAAAAACCTGATGTTCTCAATGCTACCCTGAGAATACAGATGAATTCTGGGTCAGCCTGAGCTAGAATGATACCTTACCTCAAAAAACAAAAAACAAACAAACAAAAACATGATGTTCAAAAATTTGATAAATCTATTAATTCTATGGGGGAGGGACAACAAACCTCTTCAAGCAAAAAAAAAAAATTCTCAAAATCTATTTGCAGGATACAAATTTCAGATTACTCATAAATCCATATATATATATATACATATATATATATATACATATATATATATATATATAATTTTATTTATTTATTTATTTGAGAGTGACAGACACAGAGAGAAAGACAGATAGAGGGAGAGAGAGAGAATGCGCGCCAGGGCTTCCAGCCTCTGCAAACGAACTCCAGACACGTGCGCCCCCTTGTGTATCTGGCTAATGTGGGACCTGGGGAAGCGAGCCTCAAACTGGGGTCCTTAGGCTTCACAGGCGAGCGCATGCATACACACACACACACATTTTTTAAATGTGTGTGCGTGTGTGTGTGTGAGCGTGTGCTCTAGGGATCACCTCAGGGCCTTGTGCATGCTAAGCAAGTGCTCGATCACTGAGTTGCATATAAAGTGGAATAAAAACTCTAGGAGAGATGGGCATGGTGGTGCACACTTCTAATCCTAGCACTTGGGAGGCTGAGGTAGAATGATTGCTATGAATTCAAGGCCAGCCTGGGGCTACAGAGTGAGAGAATGAGTTCCAGGTCAGCCTGGGCTACAGTGAGACTCTACCTTCAGGAAAAAGAAAAAAAAAATCACCCCTCTAGGAGTTATTCTATGGCTATACCATCTCTTAGATGTCTATCTACTTATCTATACCAATCTTAATTATCTATCTGTATTCTGTTATTTTTACTTCCAGTTTTTTTTATTGAATTTTCCCTTCCTGAAGGTAATCTAAATTTGAAATTTGTAATTTCAAATTACAGTTTAGGAATTTTTCTGGTCCATATTCAAATATTCATGGCAACATCTTTCAGTGGAACTTTTAAAAATTAAGAAACAAGCTGGGTATGGTGGTGCACGCCTTTAATTCCAGCACTTGGGAGGCAAAGGCAGGAGGATCTCTGTGAGTTTGAGGTTATTCTGGGGCTACATAGTGAATTCCAGGTCAGCCTGGGCTTAAGTGAGACCCTAAGTACCTGAAAAAATTAAGAAACACAACTAATATGTACTATTGTGGCTGTTTTCCAAGATTAGAAAGTGTTGATTAAAAGCAGTGTGTTGTGACTGCTCATGTCACTTCGAGAGCCCACTGTGACTGCAGTACTTTCTACACGTTGCTTATCGTTATTAGCCTTTCCAACTTCAGTGCCTGGAACCACAGACCATGATCAGCTTGGCCCCAAGCAAACTCTACTGAGCTAACTGCAAGCTTTAAAGTACTGATGTTGGCATTGCTGAGGGTACAGGTTACACCACTGAATGCTTCATAAACTGCTAAGCTACAATGCACTGAGAGTAGAAAACAAACTCCCTTCAAATGAACTTGCCATGTGTCTTAGCATCAGAGGATTTGTTTTGCTGGGAATTCTTATGGTTATACCAAACTGATCATTAAGTTATGATAATGTCTGGTTCAAATAAATGTAACAGCATAAACAAATATTCTTTTTAAAATATTTATTTATTTGAGAAAGAGGGGAAAAGAGAGAATGGGCACGCCAGGGCCTCCAACTGCTGCAAACAAACTCCAGACACATGTGCTACCTTGTGCATCTGGCTTACGTGGGTCCTGGGGAATCAGACCTGGGTCCTTTGATTTTGCAGGCAAACTGCTAAGCCATCTTTCTAGCCCAACAATTATTATTATTATTATTATTATTTGGTTTTTTGAGGTAGGGTCTCACTCTAGCCCAGGCTGACCTGGAATTCACTATGGAGTCTCAGGGTGGCCTCAAACTCACGGCGATCCTCCTACCTCTGCCTCCTGAGTGCTGGGATTAAAGGCGTGCGCCACCACGCCCGGCTCTATCAAGTATTCTTAATAGAACTAACTGAAACTAGTGACACTAGTGAAGGCAGTGTTTTTTTTTTTTTTAAACAAGGGAATCCAAAGTATATAGAATATAGAATATATACACAAATCCTTTCATTTCTAGCAAAAGATTTTGCACAGTAAACATAAATAGGAGTTAATAAGGGGCAGGAGAGACGGCTTAGCAGTTAAGGCATTTGCCTGCAAAGCCAAAGGATCCCAGTTCAATTCTCCAGGACCCATGTAAGCCAGATGCACAAGGGGGTGCATGTATCTGGAGTTTGTTTGCAATGGCTGGAAGCCCTGGTGCTCTCATTCTTTCTGTCTTTCTGTTTCTTTCTTTCTCTCAAATAAATAAATAAATAAAATATATTTAAGAGTTAATAAAATGCTAACTCCAAAAACTTTAACTTAAAGAAAAAAAGGAAAACTTGGGGAAAAACTAGCAATTGGACTAAGTACTACATATTCCTTTAATGTGTAAATTATCCTTTTTTTTTTTTTTGGTTTTTCAAAGTAGGGTCTCACTCTAGCTAGGGCTGACATGGAATTCAGTATGTAGTCTCAAGATGGCCATGAACTCATGGTGATCCTCCTACCTCTGCCTCTCAAGTGTTGGGATTAAAGGCGTGCCACCATGCCCCACTTTTTTTTTTTTTTCTTCTTTTTTTTGAGGCACAGTCTGACTGTAGTGCCAGGCTGGACTTGATCTCACAGTTATCCTCCTACCTCTGCTTCCAAGTGCTGGGATCAGAGGTGAGTGCTGCCATGCCTGGCCCTTTTCCTTTTCTCTCTCTTTTTTTTTGAGATAGGGTCACACTCTTAACTCAGAATGACCTGGAACTCACTCTATAACCCCAGGTTGTACTTTTTTTTTTTTTTTTTGAGAGAGAGAAAGAGAGACAGACAGAAAGACAAAGAGTATGGGTACACCAGGGCCTCCTACAGCTGCAAAGGAACTACAGACATATGTGCCACTTTGTGCATCTGGCTTTCCCTGGGTACTGGGGAATTGATCATAAGCTGAGAGATTTTAAAAGCAACTGCTTTTAACCACTGAGCTATTTCTCTAATTCTTTGTTTTTATGAGGTAGAGTCTCACTTTAGCAGGCTGATTTAAAACTCAGCATGTAGCCCAGACTGGCCTTAGACTCACAGTGATACTCTTAGCTCAGCCTCCTGAGTGCTGGGATTAAAGGCGTGTGCCACCATGCTTAGCAGCAAAGTATTAGTTAAAAGAACTAATTTGGTTTAGGGAAAGGTATTAATCTGTTTTCTAGATAATAGTGTTCAAGATTATAAATCTAGGGCCAGGTGTGGTGGCACACGCCTTTAATTCCAGCACTTGGGAGGCAGAGGTAGGAGGATTGTCATGAGTTTGAGGCCACCCTGAAATTACATAGTGACTTCCAGGTCCACCTGAGCTAAAGGGAAACCCTACCTTCAACCCCCACGCCAAAAAAGAAAATACTTAGTTTTGAAGGATTATAATCTCCATCAACTATAAAGATAACATTTAGGATGAAAGTACAAATATGGGCTGGATATAGGGCTTAGTGGTTAAAGGACTTGCCTGCAAAGTCAAAAGACCCTGGTTCAATTCCCTAGGACTCAAGTAAGCCAGATGCATAAGATGGCACATACATCTGGAGTTTGTTTATGGTGGGTGGAGGCTCTGGCACACCCATTTTCTCTCTCTCTGCCTTTTTCTTTCTCTCTCAAATAAATAGAAACAAAAAGTGCAAATAAAATCTTGATTCTTAAGCTAAATATTGATTAGAATCTCCTTCACCATACTTTATATTAATAAGCACTGAAATTAAATGTTTATGCAACTCTAAAAGTACAGGGGGGTACAATGGGACATCATATAGAATAACATGCAAGCAGTCAGAATAACTCACAAACTGGCTGGTTGGTGGTGCATAATGGCCTTCCTTTTATGCCTCTACTTATATAAAAATAGTCCTTACCTGGAAAAAGTAAGACTGCAGGGGTTGATCCTTATTTTCTTCGTCCACATATAGCCCGCCTACTACATATATTTGATTTTGTTGGGTAACAATGCTGGAATGATTTCTGGGGATCTGTTCTGCCAGGGCAGTCAGGTAGCATTCATTTTCTGTGGGATCATAAGCTACTGCAGCTGTGTCATTAACCAAGAGAATAAGGTCTTTAACAAACATCCCATGTCTGGGAATGTCATTCAGGTAACCGGGAAGTAAGTCTTCATCACCCACATCACCATTCACCTCCCCCGTTCCAGTCTTCTCTGTATTTTTGCTAGGTTCTGGGAGTTTGCCTGCAAAAGCATCTTTTAGAACTTTGATTTTTTTCTGGAGTTCTGGGTTGCTTTTAATTATGTCATCTTTCTCAACATGGTCTTTGAAATATTTTTCTGCCATAAGACGAAAACGAATGCAATCAAATACTTCACCAAGGTTTTTAGCCCTGTTTTCCTTGTCTGTTCGCACCCATTTCATCACCGCCTCAAATACTGCCTCCTCCTTTTCAACATTGAGACCATCGTTTGAGATGACCGAGATCAGTTCCTGAGGAGACAGTTGCATGAAATCCTCTTCCTTAGAGATCTGCACGAAGCGATCAGACACAAACTCTCGGGCGGAAATGGCGAGTCGTGGGCAGTCAAGGAGGAGTCCCAGTCTGAGGATGGCTAGACAATTGCCAGGGGCCAGTCTCTTCTGAAGGTAGGAAACACAGACGGTGAACACGGAGGGGATCTGAAAGCGGCTGGCCAGGGCGAAGATATCTTGCACGTTTCCATCGTTGAGATCAATACTGGCAGAGTACAGGTATCTGATGATTAAGTCAAGTAGGGCAGGATCCACATTATCTAAAACTACCTCCTTTTTTTTCTCCTCCTCAATTTCAGATAAGAAGTACTCACGGAAGTAGGGACTACAGGCTGACAAAATCAGTCTGTGGCAAGGAAGACTTTTGTCGCCCGCTTTTAGGGTGCAATCGATGAATTTTTTCTCATCTAGGAGATCTTTTAGACCATCCTGCAGAAGGGTGGATTGGTACAGCCGCAGTTCCTCTGCGAGTTCCCGCTGGGAATCCATTTTGTGAGTGACCTGGGTGAGGAAGGGGACACTGAGGGCTTTAGCTCCTCACAGCACACGGGTCTAGCTGTTAAAAGGCAGATCGGTGTGCTTTGCCCAGCCTGAAGCCTTTGCAATTTAATCCCACTGGCTAAATATAGACAGCAGCTCTAAGGCCGGGAATTTAGGAGAGCCCTTTGGAAAGAAGAGTTGTTCTCGCAGCTGTTGTAGACTGACAGTGACAACTGGACCCTCTGGTCACTAAGGAAACTGCTAAGAAACAAGACGTTGGAGTCCGGTGGAAAGCTTTAACATGCAGAAAACACTAGTAGATATGTTAATAAAGGCTACAAGAAAATGTTTACTGAGCTAATGGAAAAATGAAATCATAAAAATGAGTCACTCCCCTAAAAATGGTCTAGGATCAGACTACTTGGCTCCCTAATTAATTATGATGCAAAGGTCAAGAATATGAGGTGAGTTCATTCAAGTCTCACAAGCAAGATCCCCTTTCCAATAATTTAAAACACAAAATTTTATTTTTACTCAAAAATAATCAGGTTATATTAGACTGGAGAGATGACTCAATAGTTAAAATACTAGGATATAGATTTTTTTTGGAAATAGAAACTTAAAGATGTTCACTTATGTATTACAAAACTTTTTTTTTTTTTTTTTTTTTCCCGGTATGGTCTTGCTCTCTAGCCCAGGCTGACCTGGAATTCACTATGTAGTCTCAGTAGCCTTAACTCAAAGCAATCCTCTGTCTCCCAAGTGCTGGGATTAAAGGTGTGTGCCTCCATGCCCAACAAAACCTTTTAATGATATTTCCATATTAACTGAAACAACAAAATAACAAATGCAGACAAACTGCTGATTTTCAAAGACATTCTAAATTATCTTTGCTCATTCCTCCCCCACCTCTGTCCCAAGGTAGAATCTTGCTCTAGCCCATGCTGACCTGGAATTCACTATGTAGGCTAAGGTGGGCCTTGAACTCACAGCATTCCTCCTACCTCTGCCTCCTAAGTGCTAGGATTAAAGGCATGAGCCACCATGCCTGGCTTCTTTATTCTTAGGTAGGAAAACTTATTAGTATTGAATTATAAAATTTACTCACATGGTATCTTGCTATGCAAAGAATATGATATGATAAGCAATAATACAAAAAGGTAAAATAAAGGCAAACATTTAAAGGGATTATCATGACCAGAGGAAATGAAAATACGTTATGTACATGTATAAAAATTATACTATAAGAAAAGACCAGAGGAGTGGGGTGTGGTCATGTATGACTTTAATCTCAGCACTAAAAAAGCAGAGGTAGGAGGATCTCTGAGTTAAGCGGCTAGCCTGAGACTACAAAGTGAATTCTAGGTCAGCCTGGGCTAGAGCAAGATCCTACCTCAAAAAAAAAAAAAATATGTATAATGGAATCATAATGTAAATTGTTGATTATAACAGAACAATATATTTGTTATAGAATGCAGAAGCTGTGACTTCACTTTTTTTTTTATGGAAGGGTCTCACTCTAGCCCAGGCTGACCTGTAACTCACTCTGTAACTGAAGCTGGCCTCAAACCCAAAAGTGATCCTTCTACCTCTGCTTCCTTAGTGTTGGGATTAAAGATGTGTACCACTGTGCCCAGCCAGAAGCTGTGACTTTCAAGAACCAACCCTAGCTAGTGTGATGGTGACACTTAAAATCTCAGCATCTAGGAGGTAAAGGCAGGAGAATCATAAGTTCAAGGTCCTCTCCATACGCAGTGAGCTTCAGGCCAGCTTGGGCTACATGAGACCCCTCACCCCCTCCACTGATCCTGTTTATATATAGATGGTACCACACATTTCTTCATGAAACGCTTCATTACACGATTATAATCTGAACTCAGTAAGGTTATAGAAATGCTAATTTCAAGTTAGCACTCTTAAATGACCCCCCCCCCCGCCCCCAAGCTTCGTAAAGACAGGACTTTAGTTTTTACGTATGTCTATCTGTGCTGTTCAGTGCTCTAGTCCCTAAGCCTCATGGGTGCTCCATACACCTCTGTTGAACAACTCCCCTCTTTCCCCCACATCAGGAAATCATGTATATCCAAACTTCAAGTTTTCTTTCCATGAGTAAGGGCTTTTTTCTTTTCTTTTATATCACACTGAAGTCAATGGTACTGTCAGCTGCTAAAACAACAGCTGAAAGAGCTCATTGATTCTTTTTCCATTTATAGATGTCATTAAAGGTTTCAACACACTAGAAAAACAAACAGCTGCTCCCTTGTTTAAACAATAAT
Organism: Jaculus jaculus; assembly: GCF_020740685.1. NCBI lineage: Eukaryota > Metazoa > Chordata > Mammalia > Rodentia > Dipodidae > Jaculus > Jaculus jaculus. The sequence continues at coordinate 69,812,648 of NC_059105.1, forward strand.
GATTCACCTAACATTTGAAAAGATTAGTGAGTCAGATGCAAACACCAGGATGACATCTGAGATCCTTCTTTACTAGTGGGCAATTCTGTAGTCCTGTTTACTTGAAAAAGCAGTAAACAATATTTGTGGTAGAATTTTAAAAATGTACGAAGTCAGGAGTGGTGGCACATATCTTTAATCCCAGCATTAGGGAGACAGAGGTAGGAGGATTGCCTGAGTTCGAGGCCACCCTGAGACTACATAGTGAATTTCAGGTCAGCCTGAGCTAGAGTGACACCTTAGCTCGAAAAATCAAACAAACAAAGAAACAACAAAAAAAAAAAGTAGAAATTCCCTTTTATTTAAATGAAGAAACCCATTGAGAGCTTTTGCTCATTGAGATTTCAGAAACGTAGGTAGGACTAGGTTGCACTGTATGTCTGTCTATGCTTGTACATATTACTGCATCTCACCTTAAGTGTTCTAATATGCTCAATTCTTTCTCAGTAGTGACAGAAGGCTCTTTTGGCAGGTTACAACTATTTGTTAAAGTCTAAAACTTTATAGACTGCTATAGTAGTCAAAAACATAGAATGGGGCTGGAGAGATGGCTTAGCGGTTAAGCACTTGCCTGTGAAGCCTAAGGACCCTGGTTCGAGGCTTGATTCCCCAGGTCCCACGTTAGCCAGATGCACAAGGGGGCGCACACATCTGGAGTTCATTTGCAGTGGCTGGAAGCCCTGGCGCGCCCATTCTCTCTGTCTACCTGCCTATATCTGTATATCTCTCTCTGAAGTAAAATAAATAAATAAATAAAAAATAAAAAAAAAACATAGAATGGTGTCAGAGAGGCTGCCACATTTTAGCTAACCAAGAAATCTATTTTTTGATTTTTCGAGGTAGGGTTTCACTCTAGTTCAGGCTGACCTGGAATTCACTGTGTAGTCTCAAGGTGGCTGCATACTCACAGCAAGAGACAGAGACAGAGACAGAGACAGAGAGAGAGAGAGCGAGAAAGAGAGAGAGATTGGGCACAAGAGGGCCTCTGGCTCTTGCAAACAAACTCCAGATGCATGTGCCACTCTGTGTATCTGGCTTTACATGGGTACTGGGGAATCTTATCCAGGCTATAAGGCTTTGCAAGCAAGCACCTTTATTGCAGAGCCCCTTTTCCATCCCTTGGATTTTTGTTGTTGTTGTTTGTTTTTTTAAGTAGGATCTCGCTCTAGCCCAGACTGATCTGGAATTCTTTAATTCTACCATAAATATTCTGTGAATTCTCAGGGTGGCCTCAAACTTACCACAACCCTCCTACCTCTGCCTCCTGAGTGCTGGGATTAAAGACATGCGCCACCATGCCTGGCCAGCCCCTGAATTTTTTAAAAATATTTTTATTGGGGCTGGAGAAATGGCTTAGTGGTTAAAGTGCTTGCCTGCAAAGCCAAAGGACCTAGGTTTGATAACTTTATTTATTTATTGCCAAGGAGACAGAGAGTGAGAGAGAGAATGAATGGGTGTGCCAAGAAATTCCAGATGCATGCACTACTTTGTGCATTTGGTTTTATGTGGGTATTGGAGGTCATTAGACTTTGCAGGCAAGTGTCATAACCACTGAACCATCTCTCCAGCTCCTCCCTTTTTTAAAAAACAAGAATATATGTACTTTATAAGGTGTTTTGTTCATTTATTGACTTTTTGCTCATTTGTATACACTGAAACTTTAGAGTTTTTAAAAATAAATTTCTTAGCTGGGTATGGTAGTGCACGCCTTTAATCCTAACACTCAGGAGGCAGAGGTAGGAGGATCACTCTGTGAGTCTGACACCAGCCTGAGACTTCAAAGTGAGTTCCAGGTCAGCCTGGACTAGAGTGAGACCCTACCTTGAAAAAAACATAAATAAATAAATATAAAATAAATATACTCTTACCAAAACTATAATGAAATTATTTATATACTAGCATCCAAAATATTACAGAGAGACTAACATATACTATAGTTATAATTTTTAGTTTTATAAAAATGATCTGATTTAATCCCAGAATTTGGGAGGTAGAGATAGGAGGATCGCTGTAAATTTGAGGCCACTCTGAGATTAAATAGTAAATTCTGGGTCTGCCTGGGCTTCAGAGAGAGACACCACCTCAAAAAACAAAACAAAACAACACAACAATAAAAAGATCCCTTAGGTCTGGAGAGATGGCTTAGTGGTTAAAACACTTGCCAACAAAGCCCAAGGCCTCAGGTTTGATTCCCCAGCATCCATGTAAAGACGCACAAGGTGGCACAAGCTAGAGGCCCTGGCACGCCCATTTTTCCTTTCTCTTAAATAAGTACATAAAATACTTTTTAAAAAATCCCTTAAAAATAGTATGTTTGAGAAGAGTAATTTGTATTAGAGTTGGCTTACCTTTGGAACTTTGTAACAATATATTTAAACCACATTTTTATAATTAAGAATCATTTTGATTAGTTTATAAGAATGGACTTGCCGGACGTGGTGATGCACACCTTTAATCCCAGCATTTGAGAGGCAGAGGTAGGAGGATCGCCGTGAGTTCAAGGCCACCCTGAGACTACATAGTGAACTCCAGGTCCCTCTGAGCTAGAGTGAGACCCTACCTCGAGAAACAAACAAACAAAAGAAAAGGTCTTATTCTTTTAAATAATACTTTCAAAACATTACATGGTACTGTATAAAATCTTTATTAAGCTCAATATGATACAGCCATTGAATATATGGAAGCTAATACTTTACAAGCATTAGGTACAAAATAAACAAACTAGATACATTTCCATTACAATCTTAAATATTAACTTTTAGAAAACTGGCAGTTTTTTAAAATGTATTTTCCTTAATTATTAAAAAACTCTTAAAAATCTTTAAATATAAAATGTATAAATATAAAAACTATTCTCAGAGTAGGCAACTACTGTTTTTACTCTTGAGAGATTTTTAAGTGGAAATCCAGCTCAACTCAAGATCAACTCATTACTTCCCAAAGTCCCTGTAGAGTGAATCCATCCTTCAATTTCTCTATTGCAAGCCCCAGTTCTTCTGAAAATACAGGTTCACGATCTTGTTGCTTTTAAGAAGGTAAGAGGATGAGATGGGAATAGATGGTGGGCAAGGAAGAGGAAAAAAAAAGAACAAAAAATATGTTTCACATAAGTTAGTGATTGCTAAATATTGGAATATAGAAACTTAAAAAAAACTGTAGGTAAAATTTCTTACCTTATTGCCATCAGCAAAATAAGCCTATAAAGCAAAGAAAATTATATTTTAAATACTTCACATAAAATTATTAGTGGCTTAATGAGCAAGTAATTCATTTGCAGAATAATTTGTAGTCAGCCTTGGCCACAGTGAGTTCTATGTCAGTCTGGGCTATGTGAGGCCCTGCCTCAGAAAGCAAAGTACAGCAAAACAAAATGAAATAAAACAACCCAAGACAAAATAAAAACCAGTTAGAAGAGTCCAGTAAGTTAGAAAGCTACCAGGATGGGGGAGGGGAGGTGCTTAAAGAGAAGGGATAGTATTAAAAAAAAAAAAAATCATCAGCCGGGCATGGTGGCGCACGCCTTTAATCCCAGCACTTGGGAGGAAGAGATATGAGTTCAAGACCACCCTGAGACTACAGTGAATTCCAGGTCAGCCTGGGCTCGAGCAAAATCCTACCTTGAAAAAAGTCTCAAGTTTTACACAGTTATATTGCTATTTAATTAAACATGACTCAGATACAAATCACAAGAAATCTAATAGTTCTTTTTGATGCTCACCACAAAAGCATCTGTGTGATCATCAGCGTCTATTTCTACATCATCTTGAACTTGTTCAACTGTCAGAGCTTCAAGGGGCTGTGGCTAAAAATTAAGATGCCAAAATGCTTCAGAGACAATATTAATTAAACAAATCACTTTAGAAAAATATACTGAGAGGTGTAAGCATTTATAAGAATAACAATTAGAACCACTCAAGTCTTACAAAGTTCACTGTATAATTTACATTCTCATTTTAAAGCTAACTTGAGAATTGAAATTAATTAAACCTGAAGTTGATCATCAAAATATTTGGTGGCAGACAGTCTTGACTACTTCAGATGAGCCTTGCACACACACACTTATGAGTAGGCTGCTCACCTAGAAGGCCACATACAGAGGAATGAAAGATGAGGTAACCAACCAGAAGACAGACAGTAGTCATCGGTTAGAGATGCTCCAGTCTAAGGTCATGCTCACTTGAGTAAAGCCTCTGTATTTCTGGTTTTAAGTTGAACTGTACACGATGAGTTTATATCTAAATTTTATAGGTAGCAAAAAGTTTACAAACTCTGTATTTCAGATACTGAACAAATTACCTTTTCTTCCATTTCATAATTCACTCCGAATATAGGACTGGCAGAATAGACTTTGTGAAGTGAATTAATCTCCTTAACTGATTCCTGTAGTTTTTCCACAGGATCTATCTTAAAACCAAGAACATATCCTCCACTCTACAGAAAAAAAAGAAAAAGAAAACAATAAAAACAAACCTGAGGAATGGTATTTACAGGATATAAGAAACTTAGCCATTATAGGTTGGTAGAGGTCTTAAAAAATTAAGTAGCATAGGGCTGGAGGGATGGCTTAGTGGTTACATTGCTTGCCTGCAAAGCCAAAGGACCCAGGTTCAATTCCCCAGGACCCACACAAGCCAGATGAACAAGGTGGTGCATGTTTCTGGAGTTCATGTGCAGCAGCTGAAGGCTCTTGCACACCTATTCTGTCTCTTTTTCTCTCAAATAAAATAAGTAGCATAGTGTACATATATATGTTTTGGGTTAAGAGCACATACTTTTGGGTTCAAATTCTGATTATAGAGATAATTTACAAGGCTGTGAGATGTTGGAAAATATATTTCCTTAACTTTTTAAAGTCTTTTTGGTTTTGGTTTTGAGGCAGGGTCTTATAGCTTAAGTCTACCTGGAATTCACTCTGTAGGCCTAGCTGGTCTTCAGTTTAAGGTGATCCACATACCTCAGCCTCCAAAGTATAGGATGAAAGCCATGAGACACTGCATCTGGCTTCTAAGCCTCATTTATTACTTTTTTCTTTTTTGAGGTAGGGTCTCATTATGTAGTCCTAGGCTAGCCTTGGACTCTCAGGGATCCTCCTGCCTCTGCCTCCTGAGTTCTGGGATTAAAGGCATAAACCACAACGCTCGGCCTAACCCGCAAATTTTAAACCTTAAGGTTATTGAGTTGTTGCATTAAACAAGACAAGGTATATCTGACACTTGGTACAGTTCCAGGAACACTGTAGATACTTTGTAAACAGCAGCAATAGGCCATTGGACATTAAGTTTTAAATTTGGAAGTGATTTTATTTATTTATATTTACTTATTGGCTTATTGACTTATTTGCTGCTTTTCGAGGTAGGGTCTCACTCTAAATCTCAAGTGTTGGGATTAAAGGTGTGAGGCACCACACCTGGTATAACTCACTAAAAAAATATTCTAGGGCTGGAGAGAGGCTCAGCAGTCAAGGCACTTGCTTGCAAAGCCTAAGGACCTGAGTTGAATTCCCCAGGACTCATGTAAAGCCAGATGCACAGAGTGGCACATGTGTCTGAAGTTTGTTTGCAGTGGCTAGAGGCCCTGGCATGCCCACCCCCCCTCCCGCCCTGCTCTCTCTCTACCTGCCCCTTTCTCCCTCACATACATACATAAGTAAATAAATAAACAATAGGATATTCCTATTTATTTGAGAGAAAGACTGGGCACCAGGGTCTCCAGCTGCTGCAAAAAACCTCCACATGCTTGCACCACTTAGTGTATCTTGCTTTAGTGGGTACTAGGGAATCAAATCCTGGTTGTTAGGCCTTGAAGGCCTTAACCGCTGAGCAATCTTTCTAGCCCTATAACTTACTTTTTTTGTTGTTTATTTTTATTTGAGAGTGACAGACAGAGAGAGAATGAGGAAGAGAGAGAGAGAGAGAGAGAGAGAGAGAGAATATGGCACACCAGAGCCTCTAGCCACTGCAAACGAACTCCAGACACATGCGCCCACCCCCTTGTGCATCTGGCTAATGTGGGTCCTGGGGAATGGAGCCTCAAAACCAGGGTCTTCAGGCTTCACAGGAAAGCGCTTAACCACTAAGCCATCTTTCCAGCCCTATAACTTACTCTTTTAAACAAATAGTTTATTGAGTATACAATAAGGGAGCAGTGGGCTGAAACTAACTAGAATTTGGCTTGTTATAAATCACTTTAAGAATGTATTTTAGAGCCGGGTGTGGCGAGCCTGAGGTAGGTGGATTGCCATGAATTTGAGGCCACCCTGAGAATACATAATAAATTTCAGGTCAACCTGGGCTAGAGTGAGACTCTACTTGGAAAAAAAAATTAAATTAAATTAAAAATGTTTAAAAAAAGGAATGTATTTTAGCTGGGTGTGGTGGCACATGCCTTTAATCCCAGCACTTGTGAGGCAGAGGTATCACTGTGAGTTCGAAGCCACCCTTAGCCTACATAGTGAATTTCATGTCACCCGGAGCTAGAGCAAGACCCTACCTCAAAACAAACACACAAGCATACAAAAAGAATGTATTTTAGGAGCTGGAAAGATGGTTAAGTGGTTAAGGTGCTTGCCTGCAAAGCCTAAGGACTGGGTCTGATTCCCTAGTGCCCACAGTAAAGCCAGATGCACAAGGTGGTACATGCATCTGGAATTCGTTTACAGCAGCAAGAGGTACTGGCATGCCCATATTCTCTCTCTCTCTGTTTCTTTGTATCTCTTTACTTGAAAATAAATAAATAGAAATAAAAGAATATTTTAGCCTGACATAGTGGTGCTTGACTGAGGCAGAGGTAGAAGGATCCTACCAGTTCAAGGCCAACCTGGTATACATAGCATGTTCAAAGCCAGGCAGGACTACATAGTGAGAGTCTGTCTCAAGAAAAAAAAAAAAGTATATGTAAAAAAAAAAAGCATTTTAGCCAGACATGGTGGCACACACCTTTAATCCCAGCACTCAGGAGGCAGAAGTAGGAGGATTGCCATGAGTTCGAGGCCACCCAGAGACTACATAATAATGAATTCCAAATCAGCCTGGACTAGAATGAGACACTACCTCAAAAAAAAAAAAAAAAGTATCTTAGGGCTGGAGAAATGGATCAGTGGTTAAAGGCTTTGCTTAGAAAGCCTGAGGATATGGGCTCAATTCTCCAGTATCCATGTAAAGCCAGATGCACAAAGTGGTACATGCATTTGAAGGTTTGTTGTTGGTTTTTTTTTTTTTTTTTTGCAGTTATCAGGAGGCCCTGGAGCCCACCCATACTCTGTTTTTCTCTGAAATAAGTAAAATAAAAACATAGCATAATGAGTGCACAGCTAATTAGTGACAGCATAATCTGTGTGAGAATATAAAAATCTCAGACTAGATGTTTTTCAAAGTCTGTGAATCAGTCAGACCTGAAGTGAAAATGTAGCCACCGCCACCTATCAGAAGTGAGACCAACCATGACATGGTTCCTAACTTCTCTAGGCCTCACTTTCTTTGGTAAAATAGGGGAAATAGTAATGGTTACACAGAGTGGAGATTGACCATCTTTGATTATCTCACAGCTTGAGATAATACATGCACAGCATGTAGCACAGTGACTTGGTTCTGTCACTCCTAATAAAGTGGTGAACATGATGATAATAATCAATCACACTTGTCCAACAAACAGATCAGCAGAATGTGCAGCTTAGAGTGAGACCCACCTTGAAAAACCTATAAAATAAAAATAAATATTTTGGATGTAAACTGGTATATAAATAAAACTAAAAACCTAATAGATAGTAACTAAAATTTATCAAAGTACTTTTAAACTTCTTTATTGGCAATTTTGTACATGTACATAATGTAGTTTTTAGAAGTTATTTATTTATTTATTATGCTTTTTATGTGTGTAGGCATGCCAAGGTCTTTTGCTCCAGCAAATGAATGCCAGGCACTTGTGCCACATTTTGGGTCTGGCTTTACATGGTTGGCTGGGGAGTTGAATCTTGATTGGCAGCCTTTAACCACTGAGCCGTCATCCCAGACCTGAAATAATGTATTTTAATCATAATCCTCTCCTACTACTTTCTTTTGTTGCCCCCCCATTCCCTTTCCAATAAACTCCTTATTTCCAACTAGTCTTTTTTTTTTTTTTTTTTTTGGTTTTTTGAGGTAGGGCCTCACTCTAGTTTAGGCTAACCTACAATTCACTATGTAGTCTCAGACTGGCCTTAAGCCCAGAGTGATCCTTCTACCTCTACCTCCCAAGTGCTAGGATTAAAGGTGTACACCACCACGCCTGGCCATTATTTCTATTTTGATGTCATTTTTTGCCCTCCATTAACTTATTAAAGTTTAATAAAAACATAAAATAGCTTACCTGCTGAGAACTTTCAATGACGAGAGCTAAACCAAATTTTGAATCTCTAATCTTTATTGAACGCTGAATATAAAATAAAAAAGAAAAAATGTATATTTTATTATCTGATAGTGATTTTTTTTTTTGAGGTACAGTCTCACTCTAGCACAGGCTGACCTGGAATTCACTATGTAGTCTGAGGGTGGCCTCGAACTCATGGTAATCCTCCTACTTCTGCCTCCTGAGTGCTGGGATTAAAGGCGTGTGCCACCATGCCCGGCTCTGACAGTGATTTTTTTTTTCTCAATTTTTATTAACATTCCATGATTATAAAAAATATCCTATGGTAGGGCTGGAGAGATGGCTTAGCGGTTAAGCGCTTGCCTGTGAAGCCTAAGGACCCTGGTTCGAGGCTCGGTTCCCCAGGTCCCACGTTAGCCAGATGCACAAGGGGGTGCACGTGTCTGGAGTTCATTTGCAGAGGCTGGAAGCACTGGCGCGCCCATTCTCTCTCTCTCCATCTGTCTTTCTCTCTGTGTCTGTCGCTCTCAAACAAATAAATAAATAATTAAAAAATATATCCTATGGTAATACCCTCCCCCTCCTCCCACTTTCCCCTTTGAAATTCCATTCTCCATCATATCCCCTACCCATCTCAATCAGTTTCTCTTTTATTTTGATATCATGATCTTTTCCTCCTCTTATTATGGTCTTGTGTAGGTAGTGTCAGGCACTATGAGGTCATGGATATCTAGGCCATTTTATGTCTGGAGGGAGCACGTTGTAAGGAGTCCTACCCTTCCTTTGGCTCCTACATTCTTTCCACCACCTCTTCCGCATTAGACCCTGAGCCTTGGAAGGTATGATCGAGATGTTACTCAGTACTCCAGTCACTTCTTTCCAGCACTATAATTCCTTCTGAGTCGTCCCAAGGTCACTGACAGCGATTTTTTAATACAAGTTTATTTTTTGAGACAGGCTCTCACACTAGTTCAGGGTGGCTTTGAACTCAATGGCAATCATCTTGCCTCAGCCTCCAACTAAAATAGCCCATACTTTCAGAGAGTCAACAGCTTTTCTAAATATTTTACACAAAAGGTCTACAATCTTCCAGGTATGGGGAGCCAGTGTTTTTTATTTAAAATTCACATGTACCCTCTGTTTCTCACATCACCTATGGCTAAATTAAAAAAGAACATTAATTAATTAATTAATTAATTCATTTATCCATCCATCTATCCATCCACCCACCCATTCATGTCTATAACAGATAGCCTGGTATATATAAATAAAAATAAGGGCTAGAAAGCCAGGCGTGGTGGCACACGCCTTTAATCCCAGCACTTGGGAGGTAGAAGTAGGAGGATTGCCATAAGTTCGAGGCCACCCTGAGACTCCATGGTGAATTCCAGGTCAGTCTGGGCTAGAGTGAGACCCTACCTCGAAAAACCAAAAAAAAAAAATAAGGGCTAGAGAGAGGGCTTAGCAGTTAAGGCATTTGCCTGCAAAGCCAAAGGATCCTGGTTCAATTCCCCAATAACCATGTAAGCCAGATGCACAAGGGGGGGGGGGGCGCATGCATCTGGAGTTCGTTTGCAGTGGCTAGAGACCCTTGCATACCCATTTTTTAAAAATTTTTATTAACATTTCCATGATTACAAAAACACCCATTTTTTGTCTCCCTCTCTGGGCCTCTTTCTCTCTTTCAAATAAATAAATATTTAAAAAAAACTAACTAAATAAATAAACCTGGCATGGTGGTGCATAAAAAATAAAATAAAAAATATTAAAAATATATTTTAGGGCTGGAGAGATGGCTTAGCATTTAAGGCGCTTGCCTGCAAAGCCAAAGGACCCAGGTTCAATTCCCTAGGACCCATGTAAGCTAGATGTACAACGTGGCACATGTATCTGGAGTTTGTTTGCAATGGCTGGATGCAAGCACCTTAACTGCTAAGGCATCTCTCCAGCCTTTTAAAATATTCTTAAAGATTTATTTATTAGAGATTGGGGGTCGGGGAGAGGGAGAGAATGGACGTGCCAGGGCCTCTAGCCACTGCAAATGAACTCCATATGCAAACGCCATCTTATGCATCTTATGCGTATGTGGGACCTGGAGAATTGAACCTGGATCCTTAGGCTTTTCAGGCGAGTGCCTTAACTGCTAAGTCATCTCTCCAGCCTTCTCCAAAAAATAATTTAATTAACTTATTTCTTTTTTCTTTCTTGGTTTTTCAAAGTAGGGTCTCACTCTAGCCCACCATGTCTGGCTTAATTAATTTATTTGAGAAACAGAGAAAAAAAGGTGGTGGGGAGGGGGGAAGGGCCTCCTGCCACTGCAAATGAATGCCAGATGCATGCATCACTTTATGCATTTGGCTTTATGTGGGTACTGGGGAATTGAGCCCAGGCTGTTAGGCTTTGCACACAAGTGCCTTTAACTACTGAGCCATCTCTTCAGCCCTATTTGTTTATTTTTATTTTATTTTATTTTTTAATTTTTTTGTTTATTATTTATTTATTTATTTGAGAGGGACAGACAGAGAGTCAGAGAGCGAGAGATGGAGATAGAGAGAGAGAGAGAGAGGGAAAGAGAGAGAGAGGGAGAGAATGGGCGTGCCAGGGCCTCTAGCCACTGCAAATGAACTCGATGCGTGTGCCCCCTCGTGCATCTTGCTAAAATGGGACCTGGGGAATTGAGCCTCGAACTGGGCTCCTTAGGCTTCGCAGGCAAGTGCTTAACCGCTAAGCCATCTCTCCATCCCTATTTTTTATTTTTTTTAAAACATTAAAAAAAATTTGAGAAAGAAAGAAGCAGATAAAGTGAAGGAGAATGGGCATGCTAGGGCCTCTAGTTACTGCAAATGAACTCCAGATGCATGCGCCATGTTGTGCATCTGGCTTTATGTGGGTCCTGGGGAATTGAACTGGGTCCTTTGGCTTTGCAGGCAAATGCCTCAACCACTCAATCATCTCTCTAGCCCCTTATTTAGTTATTTATTTATTTGGTTTTTCAAGGTAGGGTTTCACTCTAGTCCAGGCTGACATGGAATTCACTATGTAGTCTCAGGGTGGCCTCAAACTCACGGTGATCCTCCTACCTCTGCCTCCCAAGTGCTGGGATTTATTTATTTTGTTTTATCAAGGTAGTATCTCATTCTAGCTCAAGCTGTCCTGGAATTCACTATGTGGTCTCAAGGTGGCCTCGAACTCTCAGAGGTCCTCCTACCTCTGCTTCCCAAGTGCTAGGATTAAAAGCATGCACCACCACACTTGGCTCCCATTTGCTTTTTATTTTATTTTATTGTTTATTTTTATGTATTTGTTTGAGAATGACAGACACAGAGAAAAAGAGGCAGAGAGCGAGAGACAGAGAGAGAGAGAGAGAGAGAGAAAGAATGGGCATGCCAGGGCTTCCAGCTACTGCAAACAAACTCCAGACACGTGCTCCCTCTTGTGCATCTGGCTAATGTGGGTCCTGAGGAATTGAGCCTCGAACCAGGGTCCATAGGCTTCACAGGCAAGCACTTAACTGTTAAGCCATCTCTCCAGCTCCCATTTACTTTTTTAAATAAGCTTATAACACTTTTAAAAATAAGTTTATAATCACTGTGTATCAAAGAAAGCTGGGACAGTCATATGTCACTAGCATTAACTGTTAAATGTAACTGGAGGGTTAAGACAGATCAGCAGGAGAGGGGCGGGGGCTCTAGTAACCTGGGTGAAAGAAGAGGGACACACAATAGCAGGTAAGGCCTGCAGAAAGAGACACAGAAACTTGTTGGTTTGAAAGTGGAGAGCCATGGAGGAGTTAATTTTATACCAGCAGAGCAAAAGACCAGAGGTGGGCCATCTGTGGCATGGAATGGCACATCATACAAACAGATGGGAGTTGATAGAGAGAACAGAGAAAAGGGCTTTAGTAGTAATTCTTATAAAAACCCATCCTTGGGCTGGAGGGATGGCTTAGCTGTTAGCCAAAGGACCCTGGCTTGATTCCCCAGGACCCATGTAAGCTAGATGCACAAGGCGGCACATGCATCTGGACCTTGTTTGCAGTGGCTGGAGGCCCTGACGAGCCCATTCTCTCTGTCTCTCACTCTCAAATAAACAAAACTTAAAAAAAAAAAAAAGTTAAAAAAAAAAAAAACGACAAAAAAAATCCTTTTCTTCCAACTAGTTAACATCCCACTAGGAGTTATACAGGCCCAGTTCAGAACCACAAAACACTGGCATCCTGGCTGTCATCAAAAGGTAATCTAACAAGATGACACAGGATGGTGTGTCAGAAGTGGCAAGGACGCAGGAGCACGTGCACACAGACATGCACTTCCATGAGTAGTCAGGGCAGTGGCTGAGACACAGGGCTGAAGTTAGAGAATGACTCTTGCAGTGACAAGCTGTGATGATATCAGATTGCAAGCTGTCTGGGCCAAGCTGAATTCATTCCAGAAGCCAGATTTGGCAAGTCTATTCTTAAGTAACAAAAAGTCTTCTTTTTTTTTTTTTTTTCTGGTTTTTGGAGGTAGGGTTCCACTGTAGCCCAGGCTGACCTGGAATTTACTATGTAGTCTCAGGGTGGCCTTGAACTCCCAGAAATCCTCCAACCTCTGCCTCCTGAGTGCTGGGATTAAAGGCGTGTGCCACCATGCCTAGCTCAAGTATTCTATTTGAAGAACAGAAAACACAGTGTTTACTACTCAGGAACTACTCGGCAAAATAGAGGTTAGGTTAGGTGAGCTATAGCACAGAGACATGACATATCAAATGGCAATGCCTGGCACGCTCCTGTAACCCCAGCACTTGGGAAGCTGAGGCAGAGGATTGCTGCAAGTTTGAGGTAGCCTGGACTACAACATGAGTTCCAAGTCAGCCTGGGCTACAGAGTGAGCCCTCTTTCAAAAAATAAAAAAGCAAAAACAAAAAACAGGTCTGGAGAGGTGTCTCAGCAGTTAAGGCACTTGCCTGCAAGGCCTAACAACCTGGGTTTGGTTTTCCAGAACCCACGAAAATCCAGATGCACAAAGTGAGGCATGCATTTGGAGTTTTGTTCACAGTGGCTGGTGTGCCCATTCTCCCTCTCTTCTCTGTGTGTGAAAATAAGTAAATAAAATATTTAAAAAATCCCAATCCAACCAAATCAAAATGGAGCAATACACCAATGTATCAAACACCTATGCAGATGCTGTCACACCTTCGCAGCCTTGATTACAGTCTGTATTTCTGCCTGGATACAGAGACAAACCTCAGTGGGGAGTGCTTGCTCAGCTTCTCAAGACCTTAGGTCTGATCTCCACAAATGCAAACAAAGCAAATGATATATTGCTTTAGAGGGCCAGAAATCATTTTTCCCTCCCCCAGAGGTAGGGTCTCACTCCAGCCCAGGGTGACCTGGAATTCACTATGTAGTCTCAGGGTGGCCTTGAACTCACAACGATGCTCCTACCTTTGCCTCCCATTAGTACAGCGATTATAGGCATGCACCACCACACCTGGCCAGAAATCATCTTTTTTCTACCAAATGCTTTTGTCTCTCTCTCTACTCTGCTTACAAATACATAAACAAAAATACTTTAAAATATTTGAAATATTTTGTTTTTAAAAATTTTTATTTTTATTTTATTATTATTATTTTTTAAATTTTTATTAGCATTTTCCATGATTATAAAAAAATCCCATGGTAATTCCCCCCCCACACTTTCCCCTTTGAAATTCCATTCTCCATCATATTACCTCCCATCTCAATCATTGTACTTACATATATACAATATCAACCTATTCAATACCCTCCTCTCTTCCTTTCTCTTCCCTTTATGTCTCCTTTTTAACTTACTGGCCTCTGCTACTAAGTATTTTCATTCTCACACAGAAGCCCAATCATCTGTAGCTAGGATCCACATATGAGAGAGAACATGTGGTACTTGGCTTTCTGGGCCTGGGTTATTTTTTTCTTTTCACAATTTTTATTAACATTTTCCATGATTATAAAAAATATCCCACGGTAATACCCTCTCTCCCCCACCCCCCGTATTTGAAATATTTTAGAGACAGTTCAGCAGGTAAGGCACTTGCACACAAAGCCTAAGGACACAAGGTTGATTCCCCAGTACCCATGTGAAGCCAGACACACAAAGTGGCACATGCATCTGGAGTTCATTTGCAGTGGTTGGAGGCCTTGGCATGCCTATTCTCTCTCCTCTCATTCATGCTTGCAAAAAAATATATAAAAATATTAAAAAATGTTTTCTGGGGGCTGGAGGGATGGCTTACTGGTTAAGGCACTTGCTTGCAAAGCTAAAGGACCCAAGTTTGATTCCCCAGAACCTACATAAGCCAGATACACAAAGTGGTACATGCGTCTGGAATTCATTTGCAGTGGCTGGAGACCTTGACACGCCCATTCTCTCTCTCTCAAATAAATATAAAAAGTTTTTAAAGGTACTTGTCTGTTTAGTGTGTAGCTTTCCTCCAAGAGACATAATGCTCCTTGATGGCAGGAACTGCTTGGTTCATGATTTTTTTTTTTTTTTGGTTGCTTCATGATTTTGGGGACTGTTTTTCTAGAACTGAGAACAGAGTAGGTGCTTGATAAATAATCAGATATGCTCGGCTTTTAGTTAGGGTCTTAGTTGTTGTCTGTTTTGCTTTGTTCTCAGTGCTAGGGATCAAACCAGGGCTTTGCACATACAAGCAGGTACCATGTCACTGAGATACATTTCTTATCCTGCAGATATTTTGTTATTCTATGATTTATATGCATAGTCATGAATAGATGTTTTAAAGTAATTCAGAAATCACTTTAGCTGGGCATGGTTTATGCATCTGGCTTTATGTGTTACTGTACTGGGCCAGCAGACTTTGCAAGTGTCTTTAACTACTGAGCCATATGCCCAACTCAGGACTTGTATATCCTACAATAAGAGTGATTAAGCTCACTGGATTTTCAAGCAAGCAAGCAAGCATCTTTAATCAATTGCCACCTTGTAATATTTTCTTTCTTTCTTGTTCTCTTCCTTCTTTCTTTCTTTTTTATTTCTCTTTTGGTTTTTCAAGGTAGGGTCTCTACTCCAGCCCAGGCTGACCTGGAATTCACTAGGTATTCTCAGGGTGGCCTCAAAATCACAGTGATCCTCCTACCTCTACCTCCTGAGTGCTGGGTAAAATATTTTACTTATTTATTTGAGAGGGACAGAGAGAGAGAGAGAGAGAGAGAGAGAGAGAGAGAGAGAGAGTCTTCACAGAGAACAAAGCTTTATTGCTCACACTGACGTACAGATGGAGTTTCCTGAGCTCATTTGCACATGCACATACATTCAAGTATATCTGTGTCTGTTCACATAATGTGCAGATTACAGTGATTTCCCTGGTAAGCCTACAAGAGATAAGACTGGCACACAAATGCAAGGAAAAAAGGATAGGGAAGAGGGACAAGAAGAGTAAGATAAGGGCTGGAGAGACAGCTCAGCATTAAGGTGCTTGCCTGTGAAGCCTGAGGACACAGGTTTGATTCCCCAGTTCCCAAGTACACAGGTGGCACATGCATCTGGAGTTCCTATGCATTGACTGGAGGCCCTGGTGTGCCCATTCATAAATAAATAAATAAATAAGGACATTACATAGAGAAAAGACCCAGAAAAATAAATGAAAAAAGTATACAAAATTAGCTAATGCATAATTTAAAAAAACCGCCAGGTTCTAGAACATTCTAAGAAATAAAAAAACAATGGGAAAAAAGTACATTATGTAAGAAATTTATATATGTGTATAAATATATAAAATTTTTTTAAGTCTTTCTTTTTTTTTTCCTCCAAATTCCTGGTTTAATAAGGACTATTTATATTGAGGGAGAAAAAGGTCCCAAACATCAAGATGTTCACAAAATAACCTAGAGTATCAACTTTAGATAACAAATGTTAACACTACTAAACTATTTTTCTAAAGGATGCCTTTGACATGCCAACTCTCATTCAAAAAACACACTGTTACATATGTGTTGAATACTCAACCCCAGAGTACATGGGGAAGGTAACACATGTACCACTAACTCAAAGATGCTCTGATGCTACAAGTAAATGAGAATGCTTTTGCAGTCAGGGAAGCAACTATTGAAACCATGTATGAATGGAAGAACTGTACTCCCTGCATAACAAGAGATTATTTTGGAGACAGTTGATAAAAACCATACATTTTTCATTGTTAAGTCATAAAGAGGTATCAAAAGCAAAAATTACAGGGTAAGACTTAACACAACTACTTCGAGCATCAAAGGAAGTGAAAATGGAACTTGGGCCAGACGTGGTGGCACACGCCTTTAATCCCAGCACTCGGGAGGCAGAGGTAGGAGGATGGCCGTGAGTTCAAGGCCACCCTGAGACTACTTAGTGAGTTCCAGGTCAGCCTGAGCCAGAGTGAGACCCTACCTCGAAAAACCAAAAAAAAAAAAAAAAAAAAAGGAAATGGAACTTGGCACTGGGCAGTATAGTATGAATGAACGTGGGCAGGACAAGGAAAGGGAGAACAGCAGTGAAAATGTGCTGAAGAATTCTAGGGGAGTGAATCTGGTGTAATTTTGATCTTGGACACACGCCTAGGTAAAGAAAGAATCGGTAAGATTTCTAAAGCCTGATAGCTGCTTAAGTAAGAGTCATCCTCTCCCTCCTCAGCCTGTGTTTCATCATCTTTGGTCAATTCCAGCTGGTCTTCTCCCTGATCTTCATCATCATCATCATCCAGCAGATCTCCCTCCTCAGCAGTCATCTGCACCCGCCTCAGACTCCATCTTCACTTTACTCTCATCTTTCTTCACAGAGGGGCTAGTCTGCTCCTCATCGGTCTTTTCATTCTTTACCTCTGCTTGTTTGCTCTGTTCCTTTTCTATTTTTTTTTTTTTTTTTTTGCCAAGCTTTCCAGTAGAGAATCCACTTTTTGTTTTATCTGGGTAAGCTCCTTCTTAATGGCTTGAAGGTCATCTCCTTTTAACTTTCCAGACTTAGAAGAAGATCCTCGCTGTCCACTCTTAGAATTAAAGCCACTTTTGCCCCTTTGTGAAGTGTTTCCGGATGCCCGCTGGCGTTTAGAGGGCACCACAGCACCAGCACGAGGAGGAGGAGGAACACGTGCTGGATATCTGTACATCCTGTCATAATAATCACGTTGAAAGTCATGATCCAAGTCAAAGGAGGGCTGAGTACAGGGGACAGAGACGGGTGTTCTGGTACTGATCCGTACATCTCTGCTGCAGGTCGTTTCGCACCTGCTTTTCTTCGGTTTGCTTTTGGCTCTGCAGCCAGATTAAGTTCTAAAACCTGGCCAGCAATCATCCTTCCATCCTTTCCTGCTACAGCAGCTCGGGCATTTCTCTCATCAACATACTGGACAAAGGCAAAGCCCTATGAACAGAGCAGCCTTTGTCATACTTTGAGAAGATTGCCTCCACATCAGACTTCTTGACCACAAGAGTGTTGAGATTCCCAAACAATACATGGGAATTCATAGAGCGACGACCTAGCCGGGCGTGGTGGCGCACACCTTTAATCCCAGCACTCGGGAGGCAGAGATAGGAGGATTGCTGTAAATTCGAGGTAACCCTGAGACTCCACAATGAATTCCAGGTCAGCCTGGGCTAGAGTAAGACCCTACCTCAAAAAATCAAAACAAAAAAACAAAAAACATTAAACACAGAGCGAGGATCTGTCTTGTTGGTAACATTGCTAGCCATTTTCTTTGAAGTTAAGGTTCCTTACAAAGCTGAAAAATGTAGCTGAAGATAAAAAAAAAAAAAATCTCACTTAAGCAAAGTTGACTAACAAATATTTCAAGTGATTTGTAACCAGAGTGAAGGAGATGAGATTCAACCCTGAATCTCCTTCTCCGGAGTCCTACGTGAAGAGACTGGGCAGGCCAGAGACGCGCACACAACCGTCCTGACTTCTCTCTTCACAAAATGCTTTTTTTTTTAGTTTTTCAAGGTAGGGTTTCATTCTGATCCAGGCTGACCTGGAATTCACTATGTAAACTCAGGGTGGCCTCAAACTAATGGTGATCCTCCTACCTCTGCCTCCCAAGTACTGAGATTAAAGGTCTGCACCACCAGCCTGGCTATTTTTTTTTTTTTTTAAGTTTTTCCAGGTAGGGTTTCACTATGGTCCAGGCTGACCTGGAATTTACTATGTAATCTCAGGATGGCCTTAAACATGGTGATCTTTCTACTTCTGTTTCCTGAGTGCAGAGCTTAAAGGTGTGCACCACCACACCTGGCAGAATCTTTAAAATTTTGTGTTTTTTTGGCAAATTAAAGATTTTAAAGCATTTTTGGAAAAAAAATAATAAAGCCTGGTGGCTAGCATATGCCTTTAATCCCAGCACTCAGAGGTACAAGAATTGCCATGACTTCCAGGCCAACCTGAGACTACACAGTGAATTCCAGGTCAGTCTGAACTAGAGCAAGACCTTACCTCCAAAAACAAAACAAACAAAACAAAACAAAACAAAACAAAACAAAACAAAACAAAACAAAAAAGGCACTTTTGGTAGGAAAGATCCAGAAAGAAATAATAATACCAAACCACTGAACAACATCAATAATTGTTTCCTTGTTTTTTTTTTCATATTTACTTTTTAAAAAAACCTTTTGGGGCAAGTCAAAGATTTCAAAGCATTAGCAAATAAGGGGAAAAAATACACACTGGGCAGGAAAAATCCAGAAACAGAACCAGCATTGGATGTCCACCCATTGGATAGAGAGACCATTAGAGGCTATGGCTCCGTGCCCTATGGTGGCTGGAAGGGGACATTTCAAATAAAAAAAAAACAAAAATTGCGGCTGCCCAACAAGTATGTGGTTTAGTGCTTGCAGGTCGCACAGCAAGGTAGCTTTAATTAATCATAATAAAAAATAATAATGAGCAGGGCTAGAGAGATGGCTTAGAGATTAAGGCATTTGCCTGCAAAGCCAAAGCACCTCGGGTTTGATTCCCTAAGACCCACATGCCACGCATATATCTGGAGTTCCTTTGTGATGGCTGGAAGCCCTGGAGCATCCATTCTTTTTCTCTCTCCCTCAGCCTCTTTCCCTCTCACAAATAAATAAAAATAAAATGAAATAAAAATAAATTTAAAATAATAATGATCAGTAATATTTTTATACACAGGTCGTGAATTAGAAGAGGTCCGTCTTTAAGTACAGAAAGGAAGAACTTTATTTAGTAATTTGTCTTTTGATTTCCCTAGAACATTAATATTTTAAAAAAATTTCTCTTTGAGGGAAACACGTCATTATATCCAGTTTTCCCAGGAGCTGAGCAGGGTGGCACAAAGGTAAGAGGATCACCATGAGTTCAAGTCCAGCTTGAGACTACATAGTGAATTCCAGGTCACCCTGGGCTACAGTGAGACCCTACCTCAAAAAAATCACACACACACACACAAATAACCAGGAGTGGACAAGGTGTCTTCGGATTGCTTTCTTTATTTTTACCAAATCCACCTTTTATTCTTTTGGTGTTTGTTAATTTAAGGAAAAAAAATCATTTTTTTGCACTTAATTGGTATTTAAGTTAAAAGTTGCAAGATTTTTAAAAAAGTTTTTTTGGTGCCTTTTTGGTAATTAAGGAAAAAAAAAATCAAAAGCAGGGCGTGATAGTACATGCCTTTAATTCTAGGCAAAGGTAAGAGAATCACCATGAGTTCCAGGACACCCTGAGATGATATAATGAATTCCAGGGCAGCTTGAACTAGTGAGACCCTACCTCAAAACAAACAAACAAACAAAAAATCAAAGATTATTTTTTGGTGTTTATTTTGCATTTAAGAACAAACTTAAGTTTTTTGTGCTTATTTTTTCTCTTAAAAAAAAAATCAGGATTTTTTTTTTTTTTGCTTTCAGCCATTTATTTCTTTTATTTACAGTTTGTGTTCAATGCAAATCAATTCCATAACATGAGAAGTTGTTATGAATCAAAGCATAAATACACAATATACAGTCCAAGAAGATGTGCAGCAGTCAGGTATGAGGCAAGAGGGAGCGTTCATTCACACACACAGTACTTCAGATTGTTTCCATGGAGGTTCCTAAAGACGGAAAGCTAACCCTGGCTATCAATACTACTGTGGCTGTATTAAGATTCTGGAACATGTAAGCAGCAGTGTGTGACCATGCGAACAAGAGCCGTTTCCGGGAATGACTATTTTAAAAGATTTATATGTATCAAGAACGTTGAAAAAAAATTGACTGGGGAAATCAAGCCCAGTTTTAGGCTTAGGACCAACTTCAAACTACCGAAAAATATTAACTGATAACAGAAAGTACTCCAAATGTGGCTATTCCGATCCATTATTTTTGTTGTTGTTTTTTTCATTAAAAAAAGTATTTACAGAGAGTGTAAGAATTTTGTGCATTTAATGCAAATTAGCTTTCAGCCTTCACTCCCGCCCCCGCAAGTTTTTTTAAAGTCGTGACTCCTTCACATATTTGCTTTTCAAATTTCAAGATCTGTGATTTTTACTTGTACTACAGACCATACTCTAAATTGTGAAAAGTACTCAAAATATGCAGAAATAAAAGCAGCATTTTGAAATTAGTTGAAATCAATTCAGTTCTCTCTGAAATCCATTTCGCTAAATGAACCTGGGCCTCCTGTCGAGTGATGATTATAAGTGATGGGAAAGGCCTACCTACCATTTGACTTTGTAAAGCTTTATTCAGGATGGTTGGATTTGGGTGAGGATTCCAATCCATCATTGTCTGGCACATGTCAATTACTACAGAAATGTCAAATCTAAAAGAAGAGGGAGGTGGGGACACAGTTCATTTCCAAAGAGAACAGAAATAGGTTAACAATGAAACTTTATCTAGTTTTATCATATTAAATTAACAATGCTGCAATGGTACACTGAGGACTTACAGCTAACATCTGGTCATTCCTTCAAACGTACACATATAAATAGAATCATGGAAGCTTTTAATATTGTCTGTTTCATGGCCTTGCAGATTTGAATGAGCCACATGAAAACTGAATCTCCATTTCACACCCCATCCTTCTCTCTAGATAAAAACCTATTCCTGAAGTAGAATTTTAAAGGGTCTATATTTCTTAAGCCACACTCAAGCAAATACCCTCGTAATTTTGGATGGCATCTCTCTTCATCTTGTACATAGAACTCTAGTAGATTTCACGTTGACATTCAGCCTGTCAACCCCTTCCTTTGAGCCAATCAAATTTGGGATCTCGAAGTTCTCTGCAGAATGCACTACTGTGTGGGATCAGTAGGCGTGATGCAGACCTGTTTTTCCTTGCCACATTGGACTTGCAGTTGCCATTCGGGTTTTGGTTAGAAGATGGGGAAGTAGGGACCTTTCTTGGCCCCAGAGTCTCAGGAGAGAGATGGCAAGGAGACCAGGGGCTGATTGCAAGGCATTGTTAATTTCCTCTGCTGGTGGTATTAATTGGATTTGAGGCACCAGCAGTATCCTGGGAGGAGTTACTTGAAAGTGGTACAACAGCTGTTTGGAATAAATCTGCATGGTAGGAGCAGCGCCAGGAGCAGCAAGCCTGGCCTGAGCCTGGCCACCACCGCTCTGCACATGCCCGCTGCTTTGGGGATGCCCCACGGCTCCCAATGCAGGAGGAGGAAGTGTTCCACTAGGTCGGGTCCAGCAAGGTCAAAAATCAGGATTTTTTAAAAAAGTTTTTTTTGTGAGCCAGGTGTGGTGGTAGATGCCTTTCATCCCAGCACTCGGGAGGAAGAGGTGGACAATTGCCATGAGTTCAAGGCCACCCTGAGACTACGTAGTGAAATCCAGATCACCTGGGTTAGAGTGGAACCCTACCTTGAAAAACCAACATAAACAAATAAAAAATAAATATTTTTGGAGTTTTGATATTAAAAAAATTTAAATTTCAGACTACCTAGTGAATTCCAGGTCAGCCTGAGCTAGAGAGACCCTACCTTTAAAAACAAAACAAAACAAACAGCAAAACAATTAAAATTTATTTTTTTACTTATTTGGTACTTTATATTTTTTCAATTTGAAAAAAAATAATTGTTTTGGTTTTTCCAGTTCCAGGCAGGGTCTCACTCTAGTCCAGGCTGACCTGGAATTCACTAGGTAGTCTTAGCCTTGAACTCACAGCGATCCTCCTACTTCTGCCTTCTGAGTGCTGGCATAAAAGGCTGCATAATCACACTCAGCGAAAAGAAACACATTTTTAAAAGGAAAAAAAAAAAACAGATGATTCTCTGTGGTTCTAGAACATTCTGCAGAGAAATAGAGACACTATTCTGTGCAGCTCTGGAACATTCTGCAAAGAAATTAAGAGCCGATTCTGTGTGGGTTTAGAACATTCCCAGCTGTGAGAATGGAGGGATGTTGCCTTGGCTGCCATAAACTGGTTCTTCGCCAGCCATCCTTCAGAAGTCCTTGAAGATGCTCAGATCTTTCTCTGCGATGGGCGCCGCCCTCGTCCTGCTCCTGTCTCTCAGAGGTGAACTTGTTGCTGTCACAGGACAATTTGGGCACCATGGGGGCTTCAACTTCCTCTGGGGCCCTGGCGGCCCAGAGCGTTCCTGAGGTGCCCTGTCCCCACCTGCATGCACCCCAATGTGCCCACTGTGGCCCTAGTCTAGAAGTTCTACAGGCTGTCAGCAACGGGAGTGTGAGCTTGGGCTTCTTGAGTTTTGATAGCCATCTATCGACAGCCTGTTCTGGATTTGAGCTTATTTGAGAATCTCATAAATTGACTCATGCAACATAAGCTGTTTTACATGGCCAGGGAAATAGCTTTTTTATTAATTTTTTTTTGCTTGAGAGACAGAGGAGGGGGGAGGGAGAGAGGAAGGGGGAAAGATAATGAGAATGAGAGAATGATAATATGAGAATAAGTGCACCAGGGCCTCTAGCCACAGCAAATGAACTCCAGATGCATGTGTCACCTTGTGCAACTGGCTTTACATAGGTACTGGGAAATCAAACTTGGGTGGTTAGGCTTTGCAGGAAAGTGCCTTAACTGCTGAGCCATTTCTCCAGCCTCCTAGTTTATTTATTTATTTCATTTTTCATTACTCAGGCTGACCTGGAATTCACTATGTAATCTCAGGGTGGCCTTGAACTCATGGAGATCTACCTACCTCTGCCTCCCAAGTGCTGGGATTAAAGGCCTGTGCCACCACACGGGGCTTTCTTTTTATTTTTAATATTTTTATTTTTTATTTATTAGAATCCGAGGGGAGGGGGAGAGAGAGGGAGAGTGAGAATGAGTGCACCAGGACTTCCAGCCACTAAAAAAGAACTCCAGACGAATGCGACCCCTTATGTATCTGGCTAATGTGGGTCTTGGGGAATTGAATCTGGGTCTCTGGCTTTGAAGGCAAGCACAATAACCACTAAGGCATCCCTCCAGCCCTTTTATTTTTAATTTTATTTTTATTTGAAAGAGGGAGAGAAAAAGGAGAAAGAATGGGTGCACCAGGGCCTCTAGCCACTACAGAACTCTAAACGCATGTGCCATCTTGTGCATCTGGCTTATGTAGGACCTGGAGAATTGAACTTGGGTCCTTAGGGTTTATAGGCACACACCTTAACTGCTAAGTCATCTTTGAAGCTCACTTTTTAATTTTTTTTTTTGAGGGAGGGTCTTACTCTAGCTCAGGCTGACCAGGATTTCACTATGTCATCTCAGGGTGGCCTTGAACTCATGGTGATCCTCCTGCCTGTGCCTCCTGAGTGCTGGGATTAAAGGCGTGCACCACCATACCTGGCAACTTTTTTTTATTTTTGGTTTTTCGAGGTAGGGTTTCACTCTAGTCCAGGCTGACCTGGAATTTACTCTGTATTCTAAGAGTGGCCTCGAACTCTCAGCGATCCTCCTACCTCTGCCTCCCAAGTGCTGGGATTAGTGGAATGTGCCATCAAGCCCAGCTTATTTATGTATTTATTTGAGAGACAGAAATAAGGAGAAAGAGAGGAGAACGAGCCAGTGAGTAGGTATGCCAGGGCCTCCAGACACTGCAAACGAACTCCAGATGTGTACGCCCCCTTGTGCATCTGGCTTACATGGGTCCTGGGGAACTGACCTGGGTCATTAGGCTTTGCAGGCAAGTGCCTTAACTGCTGAGCCATCTCTCCAGACCCCTGGACTTTTTATTGATATTTCATTTATTTATTTGAGAAAGAGAAAAAATATGGATGTACCAGACAATCCTGCCATTTCAGATAAATTCCAGACACATACACCACTTTGTGCATCTATGGCTGCACATGGGCACTAGGGAATTAAATCCAGGCCATCAGGGTTTGCTAACAAGCATCTTTAACTACTAAGCAATCTCCCCAGCCCTTTATTCTGGATTTTAATGTTATAATTGAACTTTAGTTAAAAGTATTATCACTAAAAATCATCCTTGTGTTTTTTTTTGTTGTTGTTGCTGCTGTTTTCGAGGTAGGGTTTCACTCTAGCCTAGGCTGACCTGGAATTCACTATGTAGTCTCAGAATGACCTTCAACTCACTGGGATCCTCCTACCTCTGCCTCCTGAGTGAGATTAAAAGCTTGCACCACCACACACAGCTGTTTTTTATATTAAATCCACAGTATGAATCTACTTTACATTGCATTCTGTGTATGAGTACAATGAAACAATTCACTCAGAAAATTAATGAATTGTTCTGCCTTTAGAAATATATGTGGTAGCCAAGTGTGATGGTGCAGGCCTTTAATCCCAACACTTGGGAGGCAGAAGTAGGAAACTGCTGAGTTTGAGGCCAGCCTGAGACTACAGAGTGAGTTCCAGGTCAGTGAGACCCTACCTTGAAAAAAACAAACCAACAATAGCCAGGCGTAGTGGTGCATGCCTTTAATCCTAGCACTTGGGAGGTAAAGGTAGGAGGATTGCCATGAGTTTGAGGCCACCCTGAGACTATATAATGAATTCCAGGAGGTCAGCCTGGGCTAGAGCAAGACCTTACCTCAAAAAACCCCAAAAAATATGTTTTTAGCCAGGCATGATGGTACACACCTTTAGTCCCAGCCCTTAGGAGGCAGAAGTAGGAATATTGCTGCGAGTTTGAGGCCAGCCCCTGGAACTACAGGATGAGTTCTAGGTCAGCCTGAGCTGTAGTGAAACGCTACCTCGAAACAAAACAAAAAAAAGTATGCTTTTAGCTGATAGTAACTGCCATATAAAAAGGAAAATTGCCAGAACTTAACTAACTACAAATACCATATTAACTGTTATTTCTTATATGTAATAAGGTAACAAAATGCATATACTTACAATCTGCAGATATGGTATGCTGACATTAAAACTGTCATTCATATTTGCATGCCACACGATTCTCACATTGGTAATAAAAAAAGTTCCTAAATTTCCCTGTAATAGAGAGTAATGAGAGGCAAATCAATGATCACTTGTTGGATACTTAGTCTTTTTTTTTTTAAACTAAAAACTAGGACAATTCTGAGTATCATAGCAACAGAATACTACTACAGTTGAGTATGATGGAGTGCCAGTGACTCCACTGTTCACTGGAAGCATCATAATTAGTTGACTGAGAGCTTTCACCCTGGTGTCATTAAGCAGTAAACCATCAGTACAGTTAAAACATTGAACATTAGAGGCCTTGTGGAAAGCTTTCTATGAGGAGATAGCTCAAATCAGTAAAGTGTTTCCTCTGCAAGCATAAGAACCTGAATTCAATCCCTAGGACCTACCATTTTAAAAAGTCCTGGAGGGCTGGAGAGATGGCTTAGCAGTTAAGGCATTTGCCTGCAAGGCCAAAAGACCCCGGTTTGATTCCCCAGGACTCATGTGAGGCAGATGCACAAGGGGTGAATGTATCTGGAGTTCCTTTGCAGTGGCCTCCCCTGACATGCCCATTCTCTCTCTCTCTCTCTCTCTCACAAATAAATTATATATATTTTAAAATTCCTGGAACTGGGCATGGTAGTGCATACCTTTAATCCCAGCAGTTGGGAGGCAGAGGTAGGAGGATCGCCATGAGTTTAAAGCTACCCTGAGACAACATAGTGAATTTCAGGCCAGCCTGGGCTAGAATGAAACCCTACCTCAATATACAAAACAATACAAAAACATTTTTGAGTGGTGGTGCATTTGTCATCTCAGTTCTGGGGAGGCAGAGCCAGGAGAATTCCTTGGACTCATTGTGGTGGTTTGATTCAGGTGTCCCCCATAAAATTAGATGTTCTGAATGCTAGGTTCACAGCTGATGGAGATTTGGGAACTAATGCCTCCTGGAGGGAGTGTATTGTTGGGGGCGGGCTTATGGGTGTTATAGCCAGTTTCCCCATGCCAGTGTTTGGCACACTCTCCTTTGCTGTGGTCCACCTTATGTTGGTCAGGGGGTGATGCCCATCCTCTGCTCATGTCGTCGTTTTCCCCTGCCATCGTGAAGCTTACCCTCGAGCCTGTAAGCCAAAATAAACCTCTTTTTCCCACAAGCTGTCCTGGTTGGGTGATTTCAACCAGCAATGCGGACCTGACTGCAACAGTAAAGTATGCCAAGGACTTGTGTCATTTGCTGCTAGACTGTGTGGCTATGGCCTTTTGGAGCTGATTTTCAAAAGGAATGTGGAAGGATTTGAAACCTTGGCCTAAGAGATGCCTTGCAGTGCTGTAAGTACAGCTTGATGGACGATTCTGGTCAGAGTTGCAAGACCTGAATGCAGTAAGAACTATGGACTGTGAGGTTTGGCTTATAAGGGTGAGAAAGAGCTTTGCTTGGACTGGGCTAGCAGTTTGTGTGGGAAACTTGCTGTTATGCCCGTATCTTGAGAAGCTGTGTAGGGTTGCTTTGCGTATAAATGAACTGATGTGAGCAGAGGGATATGGCACAGAAAGAAAAATCTTTGTGTGAACTCCTGCCCGTCCAACTGCAATTGAGAGACTACAGCCTTTAAGCTTCGGCCAGCTGACCTGCACTGGGGCATCAGGAAGAATGTAGACTTTTTAAAAGGGGCCTGAGTGTTGAAGCACTGTCCTGTTCTTCAAAGTCTGCTTTATTCTCCCTGGATTAACAAATTGGCACCCTACCTGGTATTGTGGAGTATAAGAAATGCAGGAAAGAGAGGGTCATTGAGTTTGTAACACAGTCTTGTGTTTTGGAAATGGCCATGGACAGTGTGAAGCAGGTTTGCTGGATGCCTGCATGGAGACCCCATGGGGCCATGAGAATGAACCATGGATTGCAGTGGAGACCCAGTGGAGATGTCGGGACCACGAGATGGCTGCTAAGGAAAGCTCCCAGCCCCAATGATGTTTTCTAGGACTGTGAGTAGCCTAGCTGGAGGGGTGGAATTGTAATGCCAGAGACCTGTTGCTGTTTAGAATTATCGGACTTGGAGATTTGTCACTGACTAGAGTTGTTGGACTTGAAGCTACAAGTTTGATGTCTGCCCTGATTGCTTTAAATCTGTATTTCTTTGCTATGTCCAATGCCATCTTTTGCAGTATGAATGTTTATTATTTGCCTTTATGGGTTTTTGAGGGGATTTTTTTGGTATTATGACTCAGTTAAAAAAATCTTGGAACCGGGCGTGGTGGTGTATATCTCTAATCCCAGCACTTGGGAGGCAGAGGTACAAGGATCCTAGAGCGTTCAAGGCCACCCTGAGACTACACAGTGAATTCCAGGTCAGCCTGGGCTACAGTAAGACCCTATGTGAGCAGAAAAAGCAAACGAGCAAACAAAAAATGGTTTAGTATGTCTTTGCAGTATTGTACAAATACCTGATCACTGGACAGATTCCACACTCCGTTGATCTTATCATACAAATGTTCTTGTGGTAATAATCTCAGTTGCTTGTTCTGAATTACTGCACTTCTCAGTTTAAAATCGCGATACATTTTAGAAGTTTCATATGCTCTATGACAAAGAAAAGACCATTATCAGTTTAAAATGTACTTTTCTACTAAGACATATACTGTATTGCATCACTCAAATCATTATGGTAAATTTAAAAAATGGTTTTGGTGGTACATGCCTGTAATCCAATCACCTGGGAGATAGAGGATGGGGGATTGAGAATTCAAGGCCAGCCTCAGTTACAGAGCAAAACCCTGCCTCAAGAAACAAAAGCAAGTGGGGTGTGATGGCTGATGCTCAGAATTCCAGCACCTGGAAGGCCAAAGCCCAAAGATGTGCTGCTAGTTCTAGGCCAGCTCAGACTACAGTAGCCTCCAGACACTCCTGGGCTACAGAGTGAGATCTGGTCTCAGAAAACAAACAAAATCCCAAATAAACACCCCCCCCCAAACAAAACAAAGAAATCTTTTCTTTTATAAAAAATATTTTTTAGGTTCAGTCTCTGCTTTCTGACTCTTGTGAGATGTGATCATCTCCACTTCTGCTCCGTCCTACCAGACCTTCTGTGCCATGGTGAACTCTGGAACTGTAAGCTGAAACAAATCCTTCTCTTTTTTTTTTTTTTTTTTTTAAAGAGGGGGGTGCTGGAGAGATCACTTAACTGTTAAGGCATTTGCCTGAAAAGCCAAAGGACCCAGGTTCAACTCCCCAGGACCCATGCAAGCCAGATGCACAAGGGAGTGCATACATCTGGAGTTCGTTTGCAGTGGCTGGAGGATCTGACGTGCCCATTCTCTATCTGCCTCTTTCTTTCTCCTTCTCAGATAAATAAATGAAAAAAAATTTCCCATGCCTGGCTAAATATATATATTTTTTATTTATTGGTTTTTCAAGGTAAGGTCTCACTCTAGCCCAGGCTGATCCGGAATCCACACCACCACGTCTGGCTAAAAATATATATATTTAGCCGGGCATGGGGGCACACGCCTTTAATCCCAGCACTTGGGAGGCAAAGGCAGGAGGACTGTCATGAGTTCAAGGCCATCCTGAGACTACAGCCTGGATTCCAGGTCAGCTTGAACTAGAGACCCTACCTTGAGAAGTATGTGTGTGTGTGTATGTATATATTATTTTAGCTAGGCTTGGTGGCACATGCCTTTAATCCTAGCACTCAGGAGGCATAGTTAGGAGGATTGCCATGAGTTCGAGACCATTCTGAGACTACATAGTGAATTCCAGGTCAGCCTGGGATAGAGTAAGAGCCTACTTTGTAAAAAAACAAAAATATTTACTTAGAGAGAGAGACAGACAGACAGAGAAACCTCCAGATACATATACCATTTTGTGGGGCTAGCTTTACATGAGTAACTGGGGAATCAAACCCAGGCTGTCAGACTTTGCAAGTAGTTGCCTTTAGCCACTGACCATCATTCCAGCCCTTTTTAATATGGTTGGTGATTGTAATTTTTCTTTTGTTTTTTTTTTCTGCAAGATAGGGTCTTACTTTAGACCAGGCTGACCTGGAAATCACTATGTAGTCTCAGGCTAGCCTTGAACTCACAGCATCTTCCTACCTCTGCTTCCCATGTGCTGGGATTAAAAGTATGTGCCACCATGCCCAGCTGGCAATTATAATTACTTTGTAGACTGTGTCATTTTAGTGTAGTATTACTCCATCATTTCAGTAGCCTATTCCATCTTCATTTCTGTATTTTAGTCAAAGCTGTCAGATTTCTTTGTACATATGTATAGAAAAAATAGAATCACTCTATACCAATTCCAAAGAGGATATAGGGGAGAGATGGAGTGGAGGAGGAAGAAAGGAAGAGAAAATAAATCCATATGATTTTTATCCTATTTAGGATTCTAATATGTTAAGTTGTGAAACAGTAGGGCTTGAATATTCTGTCTACAAATCTTAATTTCCTTTGGTGCTATTATCAATATATGACCAGTAGAAAATACAGAACTACTTATGTATGGTGTGCATGTGCGTGGGAACAGTTGTGTTCAGGTGCCCAAGTGTGTAGAGGCCAGAGGTTGACAGTAGGTGTTTTCCTCAATTGCTCTTAACCTTATTTTTATTTATTTATTGATTGATTTTTTGAGGTAGGGTCTCACTCTGGTCCAGGCTGACTTATTTTTTATTTTTACTTATTTGCATACAGAGGGAGATAGAGAGAGGAGAGACAGAGAATGGTTTGCCAGGGTCTTCAGCTACTGCAAACAAACTCCAAATGCACGCACCTCTTTGTACATCTGGTTTAAGTTGGTACTGGGTAATCAAACCTGGGTTGTTAGGCTTTGCAGGCAAGTGCCTTAACTACTAATCCATTTCTCCAGCCTGTCAATCTTATTTTTGAAACAAGGTTTCTTACTGAACCTGGGGTTCACTGATTTGGCTAGACTAACTGGCAGTGAGCCTCAGGGATTACTTGTTGCTGTCTTCCCAGCTGTGGGGTTACAGTTGTACTTCACTACACGCAGCATCTTACATGGATACTTGAGGATCTGAACTGAGGTTCTCATGCTTACATGGCAAGTGCTTTACTCACTGAGCCATCTGCTTGGTTCCCACATATAGCACATTTAAAAAAGAATTTGAAGGGGCTAGAGATGGCTTAACAGGTAAGGCACTTGTCTGAAAAGCCTAAGGACCCGGTTCAATTCCCCAGTACCCACAGATGCACAAGATAGCACATGCATCTGGAGTTTGTTTGCAGTTGCCAGAGGTCCTAGCTTGCCCATTTTTTCTCTCAATAATTTTTTTTTTTTTTAAGTTTTTCAAGGTAGGGTCTCACTCTAGGCCAGGCTGACCTGGATTCATTCTGTATTCTCAGGGTGGCCTCAAACTCATGGTGATCCTCTCCCTCCCGAGTGCTGGGATTAAAGGCATGTACCACCATGCCTACCTTAAAATGGTTTTTAACTCATTAATCATTATTAGAATTATGTTCGTTTTAACTTTACTTATCTCAGTAGCTAATTCAATAGAACTTTTTTTTTGTTTGTTTTTTTTTCTTCGAGGTAGGGTCTCACTCTGGCCCAGGCTGACCCAGAATTCACTATGTAGTCTCAGGGTAGCTTTGAACTCATGGCGATCCTCCTACCTCTGTCTCCCGAGTGCTGGGATTAAAGGCATGCTCCACCACATCCAGTTTAGAAATTCTTAACTTAAAAAAATATATATTTATTTAGCACTGGGAAGATGGCTTGATGGTTAAGGTGCTTGCCTGTGAAGCCTAAGGACCCACATTCAATTACCCAGATCCCACATAAGCCAGATGCACATGGTGGCACATGTATCTGGAGTTCGTTTACAGTGGCTGGAGGCCTTGGTGCACCTATTCTCTCTCTTGCATAAATAAATGTTTAAAAATATTTATCATTTATTTGAGAAAGAGACTGAGAGAGCCATTGCAAACAAACTTAAAATACATGTACTACATTGTGCACCTGGCTTTATGTAGGTACTGGAGAATTAAGCCAGGACTGTCGGGCTCTGCAAGCAAGACACTTTAACCAATGAGATGACATTCCAGCCCAAGAAATTTGTTTATATAGTTCAGGCTAGCCTAGCATTTCCAATCCTCCTGCTTTACATTCCATAGTGCTGAGATTATAGGTGTGTACCACCATGCCTACTGTCTTACATGTTTTAAAAATTCCTTCAAAGTGCTTATTAAATGATAATAAAGTTGGGTGTGGTGGCACACACCTTTAATCCCAGCACTCTTGAGGCAGAGGTAGGAGGATAGCTGTAAGTTTGAGGCCACCCTGAGACTACATAGTGAATTCCAGGTCAGCCTGAGCTAGAGTGAAACCCTACCTTGAAAAACATAACAATAATAATAAATAAAAATAAAATAAGGGGCTAGAGAGATAGCTTAGTGATTAAGGCACTTGCCTGCAAAGCCAAAGGACCTCAGTTCGATTTTCCAGGGCCTACATAAGCCAGATGCACAAGGTGGTGCATGCATCTGGAGTTCGTTTGCAGCGGCTGGAGGCCCTGGCATGCCCATTCTGTGTGTATGTGTGTCTGCCTGCCTCTTTCCCTCTCTCACTTTCTTAAATAAATAACTAAAAATAAAAAAATAGAAAAAGCATGGAGGGGGATATTGTTATATTTCTAAATTTTACCTACTAAATCTTTTTTAAAAATTTTATTTATTTAGGAGAGAAAGAGAGAGAGGCAGAATTAGAGACAGAAGGAGAGAATGGGCAGGCCAGGGCCTCCAGCCACTGCAAACGAATTCTAGGTGAATGTGCCATCTTGTGCATCTGGCTCACGTGGGTCCTGGGGAACTGACCATGGGTCCTTTGGCTTTGCAGGCAAATGCCCTAACCACTAAACAATCCCTCCAGTCCATTATTTATTAAATCTCAATGTCATAGACTTAAAAACGTATTCGATAACCCATAAGGTGTTACTATACCTGTGTACTGCAATCACTGAAGTAAAAAGTCTAGGGCTTCCAGGAACCAAATTTGTAAATATAAATTCAAAGCGAGTAGCATTACATTTTGTTAGTATATAAAGAGCTTCAGTTTGACCTCGTAATTTCTGCAAGGACAATTTTTTTAAATTTCAGAATTAAAGAGCAATTTTTCATTTAAAGTGAAAACACATTAATTTTGAATATCCAATGTTTCTTTACTATATACGTTTCAATAAGATTTTTCAGACTTACAGAGTTAGCAGTTCTTGTTGTAAAATTCAATATGCAGTTGTAACCGATAGCTAAAATTCAAAACCAAAGAATTTAAGGAACATGATATATATAGTTAACTGAGAAAAAAATACTATTGTAAAAAAATAAAGAACTTTAAACAGTTTTAGAAATTTAAACAAGTGCAGAAATACAACTTTAAAAAAAATACAGAAAATTTACAAGTTGGAGCTGGGGGTGTAGCTCAGTTGGTAGAGTGCTTGCCTTACATGCAAAAGCCCTGGGTTTGATCTCCAGTACTGCATAAAGTAGGTATAGCAGGGTATGCCTGTAATCTTAGCACTTTAGAGGTAAAGGCAGAAGAACTGCAATTCCAAGGTCATCCTTGACTTCATAATGAGTTCAAGGCCAGCCTGGTATACTCAAAAAATAATTACAAATTTTAATTAAACAATTAAAAGAATTAGAGTTAATTATGCTTCTTTGAACATGCAAAAATACTCCTCAGCCTGGTCTACAGAGCAAGACCCTACCTCAAAAATAAATAAATAAATAAATAAATAAATAAATAAATAAATAAATAAATAAAAGTAAAAAAAACGATCACTTCTTCTGCATTACAATGTAGCCTTGTGGTTAATCTAGGATTCCGGAAGGTTTTATTTTTCAGTTTCATACTTCCATATATTTAATTCTGTAGCTTAGGTTTTTTTCCTTTCTTTCTTTCTTTTTTTTTTTAATAGCATTGGGGATCAAATCCAGAATCTTGAGCATTATGGCTGAATGCTCTAACACTGAGCTGCATGCTCTGTCCTGTAAGTTGTTGCTGTTATTATTATGCATCAAAGTCTATATTCCAGCTTTCCTGAAAAAGGAATTTTTTGTCCTCAGCATTTTACCAAAGAAAGATACTTACAAAGATTGACTCTGGGTAGTGCCAAAGAGTGCCAGATAATTCTTAAATTTGTTACTAAGAGTCTACCTAGAAGCAAACAAAAGAACTAGTCAGCTTAAGTGAGGACACATTTCACAGGATAGAATGAAGTAGACATGGAACTTCTGGCTCAGTAACAGCACCAAAACCTATGGTTGTTTTGTGAATGTCTCTATGCTATAATAAAACCTGAGGGCAGTAGAAGGGATGCAGATGTTCATTGTCTTGACTCAAACTAGATGAGGAAAAAAAACTACATGTTGGTTTTTATTTTTTAAAATATTTTATTTTTATTTATTTGAGAGAGAGAGAGAAGCAGATAGAGAAAGAGTGAGAATGGGTGTGCCAAAGCCTCTAGCCATTGCATGCATATGCTACCTTGTGCATCTGGCTTTATGTGGATCCTGAGGAATCAAACCTGGGTCCTTTGGCTTTGCAGGCAAGCACCTTAACCCTTAAGCCAGCTCTCCAGCCCCCTTTATTTTTATTTATTTATTTGAGGGAGGGAGGGAAGGGGAGAGGGAGAGAGAGAGAGAGAAGCAAATACAGAGAAAGAGAAAGAAAATGGGCATGCCAGGGCCTCTAGCCACTGTAAATCAACTCCAGATACATGCTCCCACCATGTGTATATGGCTTACATGGGATCTGGGGAATCAAATCTGGGTCCTTAGGCTTTGCAGGCCATGTGTCTTAACCGCTAAGCCATCGCTTGAGCCCCATGTTCTTTTGTCTTGCTAAAAGGTATTCTAGAGTCTCAACTTTATCATATATGTCCAACTAAGAATAAGTAGGGTGGACTGGAGATGAAGCTTAGTAGACAGATATCTTACTTAGCCTGTACTAAGCCCTGGGTTTAATCCTCAGCACTGAATAAAAGAAGTAGGCATGGTGGCACATGTCTGTGATCCTAACATTGGGAGATGGGAGTCAGGAGGGTCGATCCAAGGTTATCCTTGTACATACAGTAAATTCAAGGTATCCTCATTCAAATTACATGAGACTCTAAAAACAAAACAAACAAAAAAAAAACTGCTGGGTATAGTGACACATGTCTTTAAACCCAGCACTTGGGAAACCAAGATAAGAGGATTGCTGTGAGTTCAAGGACAGTCTGAAACTACATAATGGATTCCAGGTCAGCTTGGGCTAGAGCAAGAACTTACCTTGAAAAAAACCCAAAATCTCAAACACAAAAAATAATATTAGTACAACTATTCTCAACTATGTGTTAATTATTGGTATTATGTGGTTATGTGTTGTTGCAGTCTGGGTCGCATTGCTGGTAGAAATCACCCAACCAAGAGTAGCTTCTGGGAAAAAGAGGTTTATTTTGGCTTACAGGCTGGAGGGGAAGCTTCACGATGGCAGGGGAAAACAATGGCATGAGCAGAGGGTGGACATCACCCCCTAGCTAACATAAGGTGGACTACAGCAACCAACAGTTCTAAGCCCAGCACCCCAGCCCTGGCCTTTTCTGTTCTCCAAGCTGTCCTGTTTCTCCTATTCTCCCGAACATTGAAACATTCCTGCTCCTACTTCATTCTCACACAGCTACAGTGCACAAAGACAACCTGATAAAATTTCATGGCAGGGTATTAGAACGAAAATGGATTAAATGTGCTAATCTTCTGAGGTACTTAACAGTTTTAAAATAAGGGATCCTTAATGAGGTTATGTATTCACTAGTTATTTTCAAACTGCAGAAAGGAACAGAGGTAGAAGGTTGGAAAGCAGGATTCCCTCCCTTTTCTACCTCTTTATAAGCCAGGAGCTCTGCATACTACTGGAAATTTTCATTTAAACAAATGTTTCTGGGGAATGTGCATCCATACAGTTATTTATTGAACAGTTAAGGTACTGTGATGGGAACTTATGGAGAGGATATTTCATTATTATTTATTGTAGTTTTCAGAGGTAGGGTCTCACTCTAGCTCAGGCTAACCTGGAATTCACTATATAGTCTCAGACTCCTACCTCTGCCTCCTGAGTTCTGGAATTAAAGGTGTGCACCATACATCAGGTGAGCTTTTTCTTTTTCTTTTTCTTTTTTCTTTTTTTTTTTTGAGGTAGGGTCTCACTCTAGCCCAGTATGACCTGTGACCTAGAACTCACTCAATAGTCCTAGGTTGGTCTTAAACTCCTATCTCTGCCTTCTGAGTGCTGGAATTAAAGGTGTGCACTATCACTTCTGGTTCTATTTTAAAAAATTATATATGTATGTCTGTATGAGTATGTTTGTGAGCAGAGGAGGGAGAGAATGAGTGAATGAGAATGGGTATGCCAGGGCCTTGTGGAACTGCAAATAAACTCCAAATGCATGTGCCACTTTGTGCATGTGGCTTTATGTGGGTACTGGGGAACTGAACCCAGGCCATCAGCTTTGCAAGCAAGTGTTTAAACCACTGAGAAAACTCTCCTGTCCTGCAAATATATATATGTGTGTGTGTGTGTGTGTGTGTGTATTTTTTGTTTGTTTGTTTGAGGTAGGGTGTCACTCTAGCCCAGGCTGACCTGAAATTCACTATGTAGTCTCAAGGTGGCCTGGAACTCACAGTGATCTCCTACCTCTGCCTCCCAAGTGCTGGGATTAAAGGTATGCATCACAATGCCTGGTTTCCTATTATTTTATTTATTTTTTAGTTTGTCAAGGTAGGGTCTCACTGTAGCCCAGGCTGGCCTGGAATTCACTATGTAGTCTCAAGGTGACCTCGAACTCATGGCAATCCTCTTACCTTTGCCTCCTGAGTGCTGGGATTAAAGGCATGCACCACCACACCCAGCCCCCATCATATATACATTCTTTTTCCCTATTTTTTATATATATATATAGGTTTATTTTTATTTATTTATTTTAAAGTGACACAGAGAGAGAGAGAGTGGGCATGCCTGGGCTTCCAGCCACTGCAAATGAACTCCAGATGCATGCACCCCCTTGTGCATCTGGCTAACGTGGGTCCTGGGGAATCGAGCCTCAAACCGGGGTCCTTAGGTTTCACAGGCAAGTGCTTAACCACTAGGCCATCTCTCCAGCCCTATATATATATTTTTAATGAGAAAGAATCTCCTGTAGCCTGGGCTGACCTCGAACTTCTGATCTTCCTGCTTCTACCACCAAATGCTGGGGTTATAGGCAGATGCCATCACACACTGGGTTTATGCAGTGCTGGATCTGAAACTTAGGGCTTTGTGCATGCTAGGCAAGCTCACTACCAACTGAGCTACATCCCCATACTCCAAAGTACTGAGGCAGGATTCTGCACTCAGTGAATACTTGGTGAATCAAGAATGCCCTATTACTTGCACTGTCTATTTGTACAGGGTATGGACTGTCACAAAAGCATTCCTGCAACCTGTAGAACTCAGATTTGAGCAAGATATAGCTATCATGACAGTGTAATTATTACTTCAGTCCAAGACACCAAACCAAGACTTTTTGTTTGCTGCTTGTCAGTCACTAGGTTTGACTGATACCAGGATCATTTCAGAAATATGATCTAAGCATTCTTTTAAGGATGGTCTCTAGCCACTAAGAGAGACTGCTTACAGCTAGTGGTGATGCCAGGTTCTTCTCACAGAGAAGGGCTGCTCATGGACAATGCCAGAGCACTCCAGAAGGCAGTCTTAGCAATCAGCCTCCCAAAAGGCTGCAGTGAGCACATCTGCCGTAAGGGTCACTGACCCCCCTCTCATGTGAATGAAGCCTGCTCCTCTCCTCCTCCTTCCTAAACTTCCTTCTCCCCCAAAGAATTTTCTAGGGTACATTAAGCTACCACGCCTCATCTTTTCAAGACCTGTTGATTGCACACTGATTGCTGACTCCAAGGAAGCTGCTCTAAGTTCGTCCCTTGGGCAAATTTGGTTTTGGAGGGACTCGAGAATCCAGCCAGGCTGATTCTCAGCAATAGTGAAAGTGGTCTCATGGGCATTCTAGTACTTGACCTACAATCAGGCTTCATAACAGAGCACTAAGTTTCTCCCCACAGACCACCTCTAGATGTCAATCTGAGGTGACTGCATTGCTCCTAGATTTATCAGTGAAGCATGACTCCACATACCACAATTGTGAATGTTCGTGTTCACTACCCCATTTCTTTGAGGAGACAGATCTCAGGCTGGGAACTGTTACATGACTCTTTTCTTTAATAATTTTATTTTATTTTAATTTATTTGTAAGCAGAGAGTGAGAGAGAGGAGAGAAGAGACAGAGAGAGAATGGGCACACCAGGGCCTGTCGCCACTGCAAAAGAAATCCAGACACATGTGCTCCCTTGTGCATCTGGCTTATGTGGGTGCTGGGGAAGCAAACCTAGATCCCTTGGCTTCACAACAAGGGCCTTAACCACTAAGCCATCTCTCCAGCCCACATGACTCTTACAAACAGGGTTCCTGGAGTTATAACAGTGGCATTTATAAAAGAAAATAGAAAAAAAAAACCAAAAAACAGTGGCATTGGATAAAACTGATGCCAGAACCAGGACTTAAGATGGGCTGAAGTTGAGGGGAGAATCTCTAGTCCTTGGTGACAGGTTTAATACTTACCCTTTCACTTAAGTTTGAGAACATCCTGTGGAGTAACTCTATTTGCACAATTATATATGATGCTTTTTCATATATTCCTTAGCTAATATAAATCAACAGTTATTAATTAAACCATAAATATAAAATAGAAATATATTTACCTCTATCCCCATTATTTCCTTTGGTGTCTTCAATTGAATCTAAACAATCAATAAGGACTTCTCCAGGTCTTGTTTTCATTTGTCTAAAATAAACACAGAAATTATACTGCTATGACTACAACTGTACCTGCTCACAATTCTATTTTGGAAGGGAAGAGACATATGCATATAAAACAGCCAACAGCATAGATGATGACAGTACCAAGCGCTCAAGCTTTTGAAGATAATGTCTTTAAGAGTCTCTAGAACCTAGAGACTGGTGGTGCCTGGAGGACCAGGACCACTTGGAGTCAGCCAGAGCTAGGAGGAAGAGCTAGATTTGGGTAATAAAAAGGGAAAGAAGCCCATGATTAAAAGTCAGGAAGAAGAAAGGAACAAGAAGTGAGAAGATTGGTTTGACTGGGAAGAAAATGTAATGAGGGTCAGTCGCTGGCGGCTGCCACCGTCCCCACCGCTACCGCCGGTCGCCCTCAGCCAGCAGCTCAGCGCCACCTCGGGCCGGCTGGCGTCTCCGGCGGGCGGGAGCGAGGCGGCGGCGGGCGGCCGAGCGCTCCTCAGGCTCCGGCGCGAGCACGGGCGGCATGTCCAGGAGGCCGGCCCGCGGCGCCCCGGCCTGGTGGAGAGCATTTCCACTGCTGCTCCAAGG
This sequence comes from Jaculus jaculus, assembly GCF_020740685.1. Taxonomy (NCBI): domain Eukaryota; kingdom Metazoa; phylum Chordata; class Mammalia; order Rodentia; family Dipodidae; genus Jaculus; species Jaculus jaculus. The sequence goes on from NC_059105.1 coordinate 69,851,756, forward strand.
ACGCAAAGTTTGAAATTCCCAGATAATTACCTTTGAGAAGCTGGAAATAATTTCCTTAACTCCATCTCTTAGTTTCCATAGGCACATTGAGAAACCATGAACAACTTTAATAAGGAAGAGATTGACTGCCACATTCTTGATAAAAGCTTTACTGCCAAGGACATTCTGGACCAAAAAATTAATGAAGTTTCTTCTTCTGATGATAAGGATGTTTTTTATGTTGCGGACCTTGGAGACATTCTAAAGAAACATCTAAGGTGGTTAAAAGCTCTTCCTCGCGTTATTCCCTTTTATGCAGTCAAATGTAATGATAGCAGAGCCATGGTGAACACCCTAGCTGCCATTGGGACAGGATTCGACTGTGCAAGCAAGACTGAAATACAGTTGGTGCAGAGTCTTGGGGTACCTCCAGAGAGGATTATCTATGCAAATCCCTTAAACAAGTGTCTCAAATTAAGTATGCTGCCAGTACTGGAGTCCAGATGATGACTTTTGATAGTGAAGTTGAGTTGATGAAAGTCGCTAGAGTGCACCCAAAGGCATGGTTGGTTTTGAGAATTGCCACTGATGATTCCAAAGCAGTCTGTCGCCTCAGTGTTAAATTTGGTGCCACACTCAAAACCAGCAGACTTCTCTTGGAACGGGCAAAAGAGCTAAATATTGATGTCATTGGTGTCAGCTTCCATGTAGGGAGTGGCTGTACGGATCCTGAGACGTTTGTTCAAGCAGTGTCTGATGCCTGTTGTGTCTTCAACATGGGAGCTGAGATTGGTTTCAGCATGTATCTGCTTGATATTGGTGGTGGTTCTCCTGGATCTGAGGATGTGAAGCTTAAACTTGAAGAGATCACCAGTGTGATCAACCCAGCGCTGGATAAGTACTTTCCATCAGACTGTGGTGTGAGAAGCATAGCAGAGCTGGGCAGATACTACGTTGCATCAGCTTTCACGCTTGCAGTCAATATCATTGCCAAAAAAAACTGTGCTGAAGGAGCAGACTGGCTCTGATGATGAAGATGAATTGAATGAGCAAATCGACATGTATTACGTGAATGATGGAGTATATGGATCATTTAATTGCATCCTTTATGATCATGCACATGTGAAGCCCCTGCTACAGAAGAGACCCAAACCAGATGAGAAGTATTATTGCTCCAGCATTTGGGGACCAACATGTGATGGCCTTGATCAGATCGTTGAGCACTATAACTTTCCTGAAATGCATGTGGGTGATTGGATGCTCTTTGAAAACATGGGCGCATACACTGTTGCTGCTGCTTCTACTTTCAATGGATTCCAGAAGCCTACTCTTTATTATGTGATGTCACGACCAATGTGGCAACTCATGAAGCAAGTTCAGAAGCATGGCTTCCCGCCTGAAGTGGAGGAGCAGGACGTCAGCACTCTGCCCATGTCTGGGGCTCAGGAGAGTGGGATGGACCGTCACCTGGCAGCCTGTGCTTCCACTAGTATCAATGTGTAGATACCATTCTTGTAGCTCTTAACTGCGAGTGTAGCTTGAATTAAGGGATTTGGGGGGTCCACTTAATGACTGCTAGTTTTGAAATGTCTTTGTAAGGGTAGGGCTGGCACAGATGCAGCAGTATGGAAGGTTAGGCAATGGGGTCACACTTATCTGTGTTCCTATGGAAACTATTTGAATATTTGTTTTATATGGATTTTTATTCACTTTTCAAATAGAGGGAGAATGGGCATGACTCCAGACACATGTCCCACTATGTACATCTGGCTTACATGGGACCTGGAGAATTGAACCTGGGTCCTTATGTTTCTTTCTTTTTTTTTTTTTTGGTGGCACACTCCTTTAATCCCAGAACTTGGGGGACACAGGTAGAACACAAGAGATCAAAAGTTCAAGGCCAGCACGGGGAACACATCAAACTTCTGCCTCAGTAACAAACTCCTCGCAAGGTGGGGTTTACTGTGACATGGCCCTCCAAGCTTCGGATACCGGCTGCTGGCTTCAGCAATCCTGTCAGCTAATCCCTATTTTTTAAAAATTTATTTATTTGAGAGCGACAGACAGCGAGGAGGAGTTGGGGGGAGGGAGAGAGAAAAAATGGGCACACCAGTGCTTCCAGCCACTGCAAATGAACTCCAGATGCGTGCATCTGTGCATCTGGCTAACGTGGGTCCTGGGGAATCGAGCTTGAACCCGAGTTCTTAGGCTTCACGGGCAAGCACTTTACCACTAAGCCATCTCTCCAGCGCCCCCCCCCCCTATTATTTTTGTATCTCTGGCTATTAATATAGCCAGCAGCATATGGAAAGCATTTGATAAGTGATTAACAACCTGGGGTTTTGTTTGGATTAAGAGCCCTCCAAGTACTGAAAAAGCCACATAACGTGTGCAATATGTTACTATGGCTTGTCATTTTACAAATTCAGTCCCTCCCCAACTTCCCAAAGGACCTGATGATAAAACCATGTTAGTCAGGTATCCAGCTACCACAAAGCCTAAGACAAGAGTACTTCATTCTCCTGTGCATCCTTGATAAAGACACACAGGAGGTGGCTAAAAGGCTCAATAACATTAATCCTAGAACTTATTACAACAAACTGCTTTTTCTTTTTTCTTTTCCTGGACTTTTAGGCAAAAAGGTTTCTAATCATTTTAAAGTCCATTTCCTCCCCTCCCCACCCCGCAACAAACAAACAAACAAGCAAAACAAACAAACAAACAAACAAAAAAACCCCAAACAGCTTTTGTTGAAAAACTCCAAAAGTAGGCTTTCTCCTAGTGGGTGCAATAGATGAACAGATGAGGCTCATCACGGAACTGTGGGGAATGCGCGCGCCCACGCCCCTCATCTCGTACACTGGAGCTCCGCATCTGCAGCCGTGCATTCAAGGGTGCGCGCTGACCTAGCTCCAGCACCCCGCTTTCCGGAACCCGGCGTTCCGCCCCACGTTCCCCCGAGAGCACTGGACGGCCCAGGATGGGGGCCCCGGCCTAGCTCGGGTTCACATTCGGGAAAGACCAGGGTCGGGGTCGCCGGGGACCGGCGCGGGGTCACGGGGCCGCGTGCCCACCGCGGCGCCGGCCTCCGGAGGGCCGCAGCAGCCCAGCCGGGGCGCGGGTGACCGGCGCAAACGTCCGCGCGCCCCGCAGGCCGCCGGATCGACACTCACTGAGAGGACACATCGAAGCGGACGTCCCGGTCCTCCCAAAGCACGTCCAGCACTGACATGGTGTCCCAGGCCCCGAGCTGGCACTCTCCGCCGTGGAGGCCCTGCGGCGTCTCGCCGACTCCAAGGCAACGCGCCGCAGCTGCCACGACGTCTACGGCGGGCGCAGGGACTCAAGCTTCCTCGAAGAAGCACGCGCGCTTTTCCCGGAGGACCTTTCCGGTGGTGGAGCGGGTTTGAGGAGAGCGGCGGGGAGGGTGTTTGTCCTCTGGGCTGTCTCCCTGGCTTCCAAGCAGATCGTTAGCCATGATGCCCTTCCCGCTATTTCCCCACACCAGCCAGATTCAGACTGAAAGCTGAATTTCTTTCCTGGGTCTCGCCTGATCTGTCCGGGCTCCACCTCGTGGACGTAGGCTTCCTAAAGAGTGGTCTGCAGGCCCACAGCAATGCTTGCCGAGAACAGTGCGTGCAAGCCTGGCTCCTTGTCACTTGTCCACTTCACACGGCAACTCTGGCGAGCCAACAAAGGGCAGCAGGCACCTGATCCATCTAGTTGACCTCTCTAGATGCCTACTTGCAAAGAGTGGGTCTAATAAATATTCTTTTAAAAATATTTTATTTATTTATTTTGAGAGAGAGAGGCAGATAGCAAACGAATTCCAGAAGCATGTGCCACCTTATATAAATGGCGTTGTGTGAGTGCTAGGGAATGGAACTCGGGTTCTTAGGCTTTGTAGGTAGACACCTTAACCGCTGAGCCATCTCTCTAGCCCTTCCTTCCTTCCTTCTCTTCCCTTCCCCTTCCCACATAAAGCCAGAGCCACAAAGTTGTGCATGCATCTGGAGTGTGCTTGCAGCAGCTGGGTCCCTGGCGGAACTCATTCTCTTTCTCTGCTTGAAAATATTTTAAAATGTTTTTATTTAGATTAGGCATAGTGGAAGCAGATATAAGAATCCATGCCTGGTATGCCTTTAATCACAGCACTGGGGACACAGACATAGGAGGATCCCTGTGAGGTCAAGGCCAATCTGGGACTCCAGAGTGAGTTCCAGGTCAGCCTGGAATTAAGAGTGAGAACCTACCTTGGGAGAAAAAATAGAAAGAACGAGAAAAAAATTAAAAAGGAGCTGAACATGGTTAAAGCTTTTGACTGTGAGGCCTAAGAACCCAGGTTCAATTCCTCAATACCCACATAAAGCCAGATGCACAAGGTGGCACCATCTGGAGTTCATTTGCAGTGGCAGTTTGCCTTAGCACACTGATTCTCTTTCTTTCTCTGCCTCCTCCCCAGAAATAAATAAATAAGTAAAAACTATAAGGGCTGGAGAGATAGTTTAGTAGTAAAGGTGCTTGCCTGCAAAGCCAAAGGACCCAATTTTCAATTCCCCACGTCCTATGTAAACCAGATCACAACAAGGTGATGCGTGTGTCTCAAGTTCATTTGCAGTGGCTGAGGCCCTGGAATACACCCCCCCCCACAAATAAATTAAAAAAAAAAACTATAAAAGGCCAGGCATGATGGCATACACCTTTAATCCCAGCCTCAGGAGGCAGAGGTAGAAGGATCGCCATGAATTCAAGGCCACCCTGAGACTACATAGTGAATTCCTGGTCAGCCTGGGCTAGGCCTCAAAAAAACAAAAACAAACAAAAACAACAACAAAAAGACCTCAGAGTGAGACCCTGCCTCGAAAACAAAACAAAACTATAAAAACTGTTTTTATAAATATGCAATGGGGCTGGCAGAGTATTTGCATGGCATTACACACAAACACATGGACTCACAGAAATGCATTTAATGACATCAAATTTATGCAAAATACAATGAAACATTATGGTTGATGTACATGATGTTCTTATGGATTGCATTCTGGAATATTACAGAGGCAACACTAAGGAATAATGACTTCTTATTTCCTTGAGAAAGGAATGTACTGCTGAATAAAACTTGGAAATTCTCAATCTCTGAATAACTTCACCAGAAATTAATATACATTGTTAAGAAAAAAATGTGGTGATAGAGAGGTAGCTTAGTGGTTAAGGTGTTTTCCTTCAAAGCCTAAGAACCTAGGTTTGACTCCCCAGTACCCATGTAGGCCAGATGTACAGGTGGCACAAGCATCTGGAGTTCATTTGCAGTGGTTGGAGGCCCTAGTCCACCCGTTCTCTCTGTATCTGCCTCTTTCTCTCCATCAAATAAATAGATAAGTCAATATTTTTTTGTGGGGAGGGGTGGGTTCGAGGTAGGGTCTCACTCTAGTCCAGGCTGACCTGAAATTCACTATGTAGTCTCAGGATGGCCTTGAACTCACAGCAATTCTCCTACCTCTGCCTCCTGAATACTGGCATTAAAGGTGTGTGCCACCATGCCTGGCAATAAATAAAATTTTTGAGTTACAAAAAAAAAAAAAAGAAAGAAAGAAAGAAAAGAAAAATGTGCCTTGTAGGCTAGAGAGATGCCTTAGTGGTTAAAAGTGTTTGCTTGCAAAGCCTGCTGACCTGGGTTTGATTCCCCAGTACCCACATAAAGCCAGATGCACAAAAAAAGTGATGCAAGCTTCTGGAGCTCATTTGCAGCAGTAAGAGGCTCTGGCATGTCCATACCCTCTCTCCCCCTTTCTCAAATAAATAAATTTAAAAAATAAAAATGTGGAATCCCAGCACTCAGGAGGCAGAGGTAGGAGGACCACCTTGAGTTCAAGGCCACCCTGAGACTACACAGTGAATTCCAGGTCATCCTGAAGTAAAGTGAGACCCTATCTTGAAAAACCAAAGTAATAATAATAATAATAATAATAATAATAATAATAATAATAAAAAAAACGTGGAACTGAGCTGGTGTGGTGGCACACACCTTTAATCCCAGCACTCCAGAGGTAGAGCTAGGAGGATCATCATGATTTCAAGTCCATTCTGAGACTACATAGTGAATTCCAGGTTAGCCTGGACTACAGTGAAACCCTACCTCAAAAAAAAAAAAAAAAAAAAATGGGACGGGAGAGATGGCTTAGTGGCTAAGGTACAAAGCCTAATGACTTGAGTTTAATTCATCAGGACCCATTCTCTCTCTCTTTCTTAAATAAATAAAATGTTTGGGCTGGAGAAATGTCTTAGTGGTTAAGTGCTTGCCTGTGAAGCCTAAGGACCCCAGTTCGAGGCTCGATTCCCCAAGTCCCATGTAAGCCAGATGCACAAGGGGGCACATGCATCTGGAGTTCATTTGCAGTGGCTGGAGGCCCTGGTGCACCCATTCTCTATCCATCTGTCTCTCTCTCTCTCTCTCTGTCTGTCACTCTCAAATAAATAAAAATTGACAAAAAATTAAAAATAAATAAAATATTTAAAAAATAAAAATAGGGCTGGAGAGATGGCTTAGTGGTTAAGGCACTTGCCTGAGAAGCCAAAAGATCCAGGTTCAATTTCCCAGGACCCATGTAAGCCAGATGTACAAAGTGACACATGCGTCTGGAGTTCATTTACAATGGCTGCAGGCCCTGGCATGCTCCTTTCTCGCCCTCCCTCCCTCCCTCCCTCCCTCTCTTTCTGTCAAATAAATTTAAAAAATTAAATTAAAGCTGGGAGTGGTGGTGAACACCTTTAACCCTAGCACTTGGGAGGCAGAGGTAGAGGTAGGACTATTGCCATGAGTTTGAGGCCACCCTGAGACTCCACAGTGAAATCCAGGTTACCCTGTACTAGAGGGAGACCCTGCCTCAAAAAATCAAAACAAAAAAATAAAATAAAATAAAAACTAAATTAAAAAATAAAAATAAAGCTGGGTGTGGTGGTGCATGCCGTTCACCCCAGCACTTGGGAGGCAGAGGTAGGAGGATTGCTGTGAGTTCAAGGCTACCCTGAGACTACATAGTGAATTCTAAGTCAGCCTGGGCTAGAGTGAAACCCTACCTTGAAAAACCCAGAAAAGTAAATAAATAAATAAATTTTAAAAAATTAAAATGTGCCTTGTTAATAAAAACAAGAAAGGCCAGGTGTGGTGACTACCCTGAGACTATGTTGTGAATTCCTGTTCAGCCTGGGTTAGAGTGAGACACTATCTAGAAAAACCCAGAAAGAAAAATAAAATGTGCTTTGTTATAAAATTATGTTCCCTTTAAAAAAATATATTATTTATTTATTTATTTGCAAGCAGAGAGAGATAGAAGAGAGAGAGATTGAGAGAGGGAGAGAGAGAGAGAGAGAGAGAGAGAGGGAGGGAGAGAGAGAGAGAGAATTTGGACAGATCAGGGCCTTTTGAAGCTGCAAATGAACTCCAGATGCACATACCACTTTGCATCTGGCTTTACATGGGCACTGGGGACTCGAACCCCAGGTGTGTGAGGGGCAGTGGAGGGTCAGGTAGAGACATGAAGAAGAGTAGCTTTCGTGGTGGCTGTGGCCCCTGTGCTGTATAGCTAGGAGAGATGGGAAGAATGAGACCTCTTTTCTTCCAATTGTCAACAGCGCCATTGGTTTCCAATCTGGGTAAACTGAAATAAATCCATGAATCCTAAATGAATCACTTCTGTTCTACTCACTGTATGTATATATGTATGCATGTATTTGTGCGTGCGAGGGGTGGGGACAGGGTCTTGCTTTATTTTTTTTTAAATTTTTATTTATTTATTTGAGAGTGACAGACACAGAGAGAAAGACAGATAGAGGGAGAGAGAGAGAATGGACGCGCCAGGGCTTCCAGCCTCTGCATACGAACTCCAGACGCGTGCGCCCCCTTGTGCATCTGGCTAACGTGGGACCTGGGGAACCGAGCCTCGAACCGGGGTCCTTAGGCTTCACAGGCAAGCGCTTAATCGCTAAGCCATCTCTCCAGCCCAGGGTCTTGCTTTATAAGGCTGGCCTCATATTTGTCTTCCTCCTGCTATAGCTTTCCCAGTGGTGGAATTACAGGTGTATACCACCACACCTAGCTTCTTTTCTAGCCTTTATTTTTTCCTTATTTCTGTGTGTGTGTGTGTGTGTGTGTGTGTGTGTGTGTGTGTGTGTATGCACACCAGGGCCTGTTGCTGCTGCAAATAAATACCAGTCCATCTTTATGTGGGTGGTTGGGAAATTGAACCAGGCTTACAGGTTTTGTAAACAAGCACTATCTAACCACTGAGCAATCTCCCCAGCCCTTCTCTAACCCTTAAAAGGCAGAATTCCCTGTATAATTATTCTCTTCCTTGTTCTTTTCAAGCCACATCATCTCAGAATTATAGCCTGACAGATCCCTATTTACCAATGGCCAAACATTCAACCTTCACTAACAGTACATGTCTTGGGCCCTTCTTTTCTTTCTTCTCTGCCTGTATACATTTTCTCTCCCTGTCTATTCAGACCATCAAGTTATATTGTAAATTTGCATTGATAGTATTATGCCAGCCTCCATTTGAAAATGGGCAGACTTGAGGCCCTTGGTTTCCCACCAGGAATAGATGGTAAGACCCTATTGCTGAAGACTCCATATAATTGGGCTGCAAGACCACTGAGAAATCCTGTTGGATCCTAGCTGAGAACCTCCTCCATGTAGACTAGCTGACAGAAAGCTGGAAGAAGCCATTCTGCATGCAGTTCAATGGGAGAAAGAGAACTCACCAGCAAAGATACTCAACAGTGGACACTGCAAGCCTTATATCTGGCCAGCCAGGTCAAATGACCTAACGGGTGCAACAGTGGCACGTCTGTTATGGGGGAAATCAACTGCCCTCTAATTGGACTGGAGGCCCACTCTGTGTGTGTGGGGGGGAATATATCCCTGATATTGACAACTTAAAACAGGGGTAGTCATGAGCCCTAGGGGTGTAATGTCTGCTGTTGTCTGGCCAAATGTATATACTATGCTTATCAAATTGCCCAGTAAGCACTTCTGTTAATGTTCACACTCTTCTATTAATGCTACTCTCACTTTTGGTAGAGAATCGTCTCTTTTCAGATGGTAGTGACCTTAGGACAACTCAGAAGGTATCATGGTGATGGAAGGAATGACTGCAGTGTTCAGTACTAAAGTATCTGTATCACACCTTCCAAGGCTCAGGGTCTAATGCTGAAGAGGTGGCGGAAAAAATGTAAGAGCCAAAGGAAGGTCAGGACACCATAAAACACGTTCCTTCCAGACACAAAATGGCCTGGATATCCATGGCCTCACAGTTCCTGACACTACCTGCATAAGACCATCATAAGAGGAGGAAAAGATCATGACATCAAAAGTAAGAGAGACTGATTGAGATGGAGAGGGGGTATGATGGAGAGTGGAGTTTCAAAGGGGAATGCGGGGGGGGGGGGGAGGGAGGGTATTACCATGGGGTGTTTTTTATAATCATGGAAGTTGTTAATAAAAATAAATAAATAGGATACTTAATAGGTTGATATTGTATATTTGTAAGTACAATGATTGTAATGGGGAGGTAATATGATGGAGAATGGAATTTCAAAGGGGAAATTGTGGGGGTGGGGAGGGAGGGAATTACCATGGGATTTTTTTTATAATCATGGAAAATGTTAATAAAAATTTAAAAATTAAAAAAAAAGAAAGAAAGAAAAAAAGAAAATGGGCTGACTTTTCTATGTTGACCTTTACTGACAATGTAATAGGCATTTATTTTTTTTTTTTGATTGGATTTTTTTTTTTATTAGTTTTCTATTCAGGAAATACAGGCAGTTTGGTACCATTATTAGGCTCATCCTTGACCTACCCCCTCCCCAATGGTCCCTCTTTGTTGATGTATATGGGTCGTGCATTGTGGAGTTAGCCCACAGTCATTGTTACAATAAATGTCTCTGCATATCATGCCCCAACATGTGGTTCTGACATTCTTTCCGCCCTCTCTTCCGCAAAATTTCCCTGAGCCGTGGTGGGATGATAGGCATTTCTATGGCAGCCACCCTACCAAGACCAAGTGCAATCATTGGCTGCGGTACTGTTGTGTTACGCAGAGTATGGCTTGTTTTAAGCCAGTATATGTTACTACTTCTGTGTATTTTCTAGCTAAAAAAGAATAAAGAACATGTCTTTTGTTATTTCTATTCCATTGTTACTCATTTTTATAAAGACATTTTACATTTTCAAATCATGTCTCTAGAGTAGATTTACTATGGTGCCCAGTTACTTTAATAGTGTTCATTAACAGCACATAGCAACAGTGTTAGGTTATTATTTTGTCTTTCTACATGATTTGTATACTCAAATTGAGCCTTAATGCTCAATGAGCTGGTAAAAGCGCAACTCCTCACAGCATTAAACATCAACATTATGAATAGAATGAGCTCAATTGATATTATCTTTTCATGCAAATCAAAAACACAAAAATAAACGGATGATGTTAGAACTATTTACAGTACATTAACTATCAGGTTAAGTTTTTAAAATTAGGGAGAATTATAGAAAGAAGAAAAAGTCTTCTATTTCTTTGAAGTTTTGGTATCTACTGATTATAGCATAGACAGTAAAGCTTAGAAAATCCATGTTTGCGGGCTGGAGAGATGGCTTAGCGGTTAAGCGCTTGCCTGTGAAGCCTAAGGACCCCGGTTCAAGGCTCAGTTCTCCAGGACCCACGTTAGCCAGATGCACAAGGGGGCGCACGCATCTGGAGTTCATTTGCAGTGGCTGGAAGCCCTGACGCGCCCATTCTCAATCTCTCTCTCTCTGTCTCTTTCTCTCTCTCTCTCTATTACTCTCAAATAAATTAATAAAAAATGAACAAAAAAAAAAAAAAAAGAAAATCCATGTTTGTGGGCTGGAGAGATTGCTTAGTGGTTAAGGTACTTTTCTGCAAAGCAAAGGACACAGGTTTGATTCCTCAATACCTCTGTAATCCAGATGTACAAGGCGGTGCATGTGTCTGGATTTCGTTTGCAGTAACTAGAGGCCCTGGTATGCCCATTCTTTCTCTCTCCCCTTGTGAACATAAATAAATTAAAAAAAGAAAGAAACTTTATTTTGTAAACTAATACCATCTATACTAAGAAAAGCCTGAACAGCATTAAAAAAAAAAAAAAGCTTTCTGGAAGGCTGCTAAATATCCTTGGGGGGGTGATGAAACAGAAATAGATTTTTTTTCCAGAACTAAAAGTTTACTTTTCCATTTTAAAAATTTTCACATTTCATACATATATACAATGTATTTTGATCATATTCACCCCCTATTACCCTCTCTTTTCTCCCTTCTATTCCTGCTGAACCCATTCTTCCCAAGGAGTCTCTTTCCTACTTTCATGTCTTTGTTGTTGTTTTTCGAGGTAGAGTCTTGCTCACTCTGTAGTCCCAGCCTGGCCTGGAACTCACAGCGATCCTCCTACCTCTGCCTCCCAAGTGCTGGGATTAAAGGCATGAGCCACCAAGCCCACTGACTTTCTTGTCTTATATGTCTTTTTTGTGTGTCCCACTGGCTGAGTCTGATTAGGGTTGCTTGCATGAGCATGTGGGATGGGGGATAGAAATATCTAAACTTATCCGAAGGCCATTTGAGTGGTTGTGGACATCTAACTTCCATTTTTAAGTTATTTGTAGATATTGGTGTGAACACTATTTATCTCAGAAACCTTTTTATTTTTGGTTTTTCAAGGTAGGGTCTCACTGTAGCTCATGCTGACCTGGAATTCACTCTGTAAGTTATTGAACTCACAGTGATCCTCCTACCTCTGTCTCCCGAGCTGGGATTAAAGGCATGTGCCACCATGCCCAGCTAAACTCATCATTTTAAACAAACATTTCTAGCCGGGCATGGTGGCACATGCCTTTAATCCCAGCACTTGGGAGGCAGAGGTAGGAGGATCGTTGTGAGTTCCAGGCCACCCTGAAACCACAGAGTGAGTTTCAGGTAAGGCTGGGCTAGAGTGACACCCTACCTTGAAAAACAAACAAACAAAAAAACAAAAAAGATGGAGTTTATTATGTCTTTTTCATGTATTATATCATGTATATATTGAGAGAGATTCTGTATATGGAAAAACAAACATTGCATTTGTAGTTCTGAGTTTAGTCTATTTATTTATTTATTTATTTATTTTGAGGCAAGCCCAACAGACTGGCCTTTTTTGAGAGGGATAATGAGAGAGGATTGGCATGCCAGAGCCTCCAGCCACTGTAATTGAACTCCAGGTGTGTGCATCGCCTGTGCGCATGTGTGACCTTGTGCTTGCATCACCTTTTGTGTTTGGCTTCTCTGGGAGCTGAAGAGTTGAACGTGGGTCCTCAGGCTTCGCAGGCAAGTGCCTTAACTGACAAGACATCTCTCCAGCCCTTGCCCTTTGTTTGGTTTGTTTTTTGTTTTTCAAGGTAGAGTCTTGCAGTAGCTCAGGCTGATCTGAAATTCACAATGTAGTCTCAGGGTGGCCTTGAACTCACGGCAATCTTCCTGCTTCTGCCTCCCAAATGCTGGGATTAAAAGTGTGTTCCACCATGCCTGGCTTTAGTCTATTTTTTAATGTATTTTAAAAATATATTTTATTTTTATTTATTTATTTGACAGAGAAAGAGGGAGAGAGAGAATGGGCACGCCAGGGCCTCCAGCCACTGCAGATGAATTCCAGATGCACGCGCCCCCTTGTGCATCTGGCTTACGTGGGTCCTGGGGAATCGAACCAAAGTCCTTTGGCTTTGCAGGCAAGTGCCTTTTTTTTTTTTTTTAACCACTAAGCCATCTCTCCAGCCCTCGAATATAAAAATATTTTTATTTATTTATTTATTTGAGAGCGACAGACTCAGAGAGAAAGACAGACAGAGGGAGAGAGAGAATGGGCGCACCAGGGCTTCCAGCCTCTGCAAACGAACTCCAGACGCGTGTGCCTCCTTGTGCATCTGGCTAACGTGGGACCTGGGGAACCGAGCCTCGAACCGGGGTCCTTAGGCTTCACAGGCCAGCGCTTAACCGCTAAGCCATCTCTCCAGCCCATAAAAATATTTTTTTTTTTTAAATTTTTATTAACATTTTCCATGATTATAAAATATATCCCATGGTAATTCCCTCCCTCCCCACCCCCACACTTTCCCGTTTGAAATTCCATTCTCCATCATATTACCTCCCCATTACAATCATTGTAATTACATATATACAATATCAACCTATTAAGTATCCTCCTTCCTTCCTTTCTCCACCCTTTATGTCTCCTTTTCAACTTACTGGCCTCTGCTACTAAGTATTTTCATTCTCACGCAGAAGCCCAGTCATCTGTAGCTAGGATCCACATATGAGAGAGAACATGTGGCGCTTGGCTTTCTGGGCCTGGGTTACCTGACTTAGTATAATACTTTCCAGGTCCATCCATTTTTCTGCAAATTTCATAACTTCATTTTTCTTTACCGCTGAGTAGAACTCCATTGTATAAATGTACCACATCTTCATTATCCACTCATCTGTTGAGGGACATCTAGGCTGGTTCCATTTCCCAGCTATTATAAATTGAGCAGCAATAAACATGGTTGAGCATGTACTTCTAAGGAAATGAGATGAGTCCTTTGGATATATGCCTAGGAGCGCTATAGCTGGGTCATATGGTAGATCAATCTCTAGCTGTTTTAGGAACCTCCACACTGTTTTCCACAATGGCTGGACCACATTGCATTCCCACCAGCAGTGAAGAAGGGTTCCTTTTTTTCCACATCCCCGCCAACATTTATGATCATTTGTTTTCATGATGGTGGCCAATCTGACAGGAGTGAGATGGAATCTCAATGTAGTTTTAATCTGCATTTCCCTGATGACTAGTGACGTAGAACATTTTTTTAGATGCTTATATGCCATTCGTATTTCTTCCTTTGAGAACTCTCTATTTAGCTCCATAGCCCATTTTTTGATTGGCTTGTTTGATTCCTTATTATTTAACTTTTTGAGTTCTTTGTATATCCTAGATATTAATCCTCTATCAGATATATAGCTGGCGAAGATTTTTTCCCATTCTGTAGGTTGCCTCTTTGCTTTTTTCACTGTGTCCTTTGTGGTGCAAAATCTTTGTAATTTCATTAGGTCCCAGTGGTTAATCTGTGGTTTTATTGCCTGAGCAATTGGGGTTGTATTCAGAAAGTCTTTGCCAAGACCAATATGTTGAAGGGTTTCCCCTACTTTTTCCTCTAGCAGTTTCAAAGTTTCCGGTCTGATGTTAAGGTCTTTAATCCATTTGAACTTAATTCTTGTGCATGGCGAGACAGAAGAATCTATTTTCATTCTTCTGCAGATATTTATCCAGTTTTCAAAACACCATTTGCTGAAGAGGCTGTCTCTTCTCCAATGAGTATTTTTGGCATTTTTATCGAATATCAGGTGGCTATAGCTACTTGGGCTTACATCTGGGTCCTCTATTCTGTTCCACTGATCTACATATCTGTTTTTGTGCCAGTACCATGCTGTTTTTGTTACTATGGCTCTGTAGTATAGGTTAAAATCAGGTATGGTGATACCACCAGCCTCTTTTTTGTTGCTCAGTATTATTTTAGATATTCGAGGTTTTTTGTGATTCCAAATGAATTTTTGGATTGTTTTTTCTATTTCCATGAAGAAAGCCTTTGGAATTTTGATAGGGATTGCATTAAATGTGTAGATTGCTTTAGGTAAGATTGCCATTTTCACAATATTGATTCTTCCAATCCAGGAACAAGGGATGTTTCTCCACTTTCTAGTGTCTTCTGCAATTTCTCGCTTGAGGGTTTTAAAGTTCTCATTGTATAGATTCTTTACTTCCTTGGTTAGGTTTATTCCAAGGTATTTTATTTTTTTTGATGCAATTTTGAATGGGAGTGATTCTCTGATTTCATCCTCTGTGTGTTTGTTGTTAGCATATATGAAGGCTACTGATTTCTGTGTATTTATTTTGTATCCTGCTACATTGCTGTAGGTTTTGATCAGCTCTAACAGCTTGCTAGTAGAGTCTCTAGGGTCCTTTATGTATAGAATCATGTCATCTGCAAATAATGATAACTTGATTTCTTCCTTTCCAATTTGTATCCCTTTTATGTGTGTCTCTTGCCTTATTGCTATGGCTAAGACTTCCAAAACTATATTAAATAAAAGTGGGGACAGTGGACACCCTTGTCTTGTTCCTGATTTTAGTGGAAAAGCTTCCAGTTTTTCCCCATTTAGTAATATGTTGGCTGTAGGCTTGTCATAAATAGCCATAATTATATTGAGATATGTTCCTTCTATTCCCAGTCTCTGTAGGACTTTTATCATGAAGGGATGTTGGATTTTGTCAAATGCTTTCTCTGCATCTAATGAGATGATCATGTGATTTTTGTCCTTCAACCCGTTTATCTAATGTATTACATTTATAGATTTGCGTATGTTGAACCATCCCTGCATCTCTGGGATAAAGCCTACTTGGTCAGGGTGAATGATCTTTTTGATATACCCTTGTATTCTGTTTGCCAATATTTTGTTGAGAATTTTTGCATCTATGTTCATGAGGGAGATTGGTCTGTAATTTTCTTTTTTTGTTCTATCTTTGCCTGGTTTTGGTATCAGGGTGATGCTGGCCTCATAGAAGGAGTTTGGTAGAATTCCTTCTTTTTCTATTTCCTGGAAAAGCTTAAGAAGCAATGGTGTTAGCTCTTCCTTAAAAGTCTGGTAAAATTCAGCAGTGAATCCATCCGGGCCTGGGCTTTTTTTAGTTGGGAGATTATTGATAACTGTTCGAATCTCCATGTTTGTTATAGGTCTATTTAAGTGATTAATCTCATTTTGATTTAATTTAGGTAGGTCATATAGATCAAGGAAATCATCCATTTCTTTCAGATTTTCATACTTTGTGGAGTATATGCTTTTATAGTATGTCCCTATGATTTTTTGAATTTCTCTGGAATCTGTTGTGATGTTACCTTGTTCATCTCTGATTTTACTAATTTGTGTCTCTTCTCTCTTTCTTTTGGTCAGATTTGCTAAGGGTTTATCAATCTTCTTTATCCTTTCAAAGAACCAACTCTTTGCTTCATTGATTCTTTGGATTGTTCTTTTTGTTTCTATTTCATTAATTTCTGCCCTAATCTTTATTATTTCTTCCTGTCTACTGATTTTTGGTTTGCCTTGTTCTTCTTTTTCCAAGGCTTTAAGGCGAAGCATTAGGTCGTTTACTTGCGACCTTTCTAATTTCTTAATATAGGCACTTAAGGCTATAAATTTACCTCTTAGAACTGCCTTCATTGTGTCCCAGAGATTTTGGTATGTTGTGTTCTCATTATCATTTGACTCTATAAATTTTTTGATTTCCTTTTTGATTTCTTCATTGACCCACTCATCATTTAGTAGTGTATTGTTTAGTTTCCATGATTTTGTGTATGCTCTATAGCCTTTCTTGCTACTGATTTGTAGTTTAATTCCATTGTGGTCAGATAGAATGCAAGGAATTATTTCAATTTTCCTGAATTTGTTAAGATTTGCTTTGTGTCCTAATATATGGTCTATTTTAGAGAATGTTCCATGTGCTGCTGAAAAGAATGTATATTCTGCAGCCTTTGGATGAAATGTCCTGTATATATCTGTTAGGTCCATTCCTTCTATGACCTCATTTAGTCCAGATGCCTCTCTGTTTATTCTTTCCCTGGATGACCTGTCAATTGATGAGAGTGGGGTGTTAAAGTCACCCACCACCACTGTGTTTGGTGTTATCTGTGACCTTAGTTCTAATAGTGTTTGTTTGACGAATTTGGGAGCCCCCATGTTAGGTGCATATATGTTTAGGATTGTAATGTCCTCCTGTTGGAGTGTGCCCTTAATCAATATAAAGTGACCTTCCTTATCTTTCTTGACTAACGTCGGACTAAAGTCTACCCTGTCTGATATTAGGATCGCAACCCCTGCTTGTTTTCTAGGCCCATTTGCTTGAAACACCGTCTTCCAACCTTTCACCCTAAGATAGTGTCTATCTTTTGTAGAAAGGTGAGTTTCTTGGAGACAACAAATTGTAGGATCCTGCTTTTTAACCCAGCCTGCAAATCTATGTCTTTTCGTTGGGGCATTGAGACCATTGATATTAAGAGATATTATTGAAAGGTGTGTATTTATGTTTGCCATTTTTGTGTGTGTGTGTGTGTGTTACTGGTTCTACCTGTGCTCTCTTCTGTTAACTGGTATTTGAGTATAGGTTGTTTTTTCTAGGTTCCTTATATGTGTGCTTTTCCTTTTGTTCAGCATGGAGGATTCTATCAAGTATTTTCTGTAGAGCTGGTTTTGTCTTCAAATACTCCTTTAACCTGCTTTTGTCATGGAATGTCTTTATTTCTCCATCTATTTGAATGGATAACTTTGCAGGATAAAGTAACCTTGGTTGACAGTTGTTATCTTTCAGAACTTGGAATATATCACTCCAAGCCCTTCTGGCTTTAAAAGTTTGTGTTGAATAATCTGCTGTAATCCTGATGGGCTTGCTTTTGTAGGTAACTTGATTTTTCTCTCTAACTGCTTTCAATAATTTTTCTTTGGTTTGTGTGTTTGGAAGTTTGATTATAATATGGCGAGGGGAGGTTCTTTCTGGGTTTTGTCTGGCTGGGGTTCTAAAGGCTTTCTGTATCTGTATTGGCACCTCTTTCCCAATTTGGGGGAAATTTTCCTCTATGATTTTGTTGAAGATGCCTACTATGCCTCTGGAGTGGAGTTCTTCTCCTTCTACTATGCCCTGAATTCTTATATTGGATCTTTTCATAGTGTCCCGAATATCTTGAAATTCCCACTCATACTTTTCTATAAGTTTGTCTTTCTCTTTGTTGGACTGCATTAGGTCTGCCACCTGGTCTTCTAGCTTAGATATTCTGTCTTCTCCCTCATCCATCCTACTGGTGAGATTTTCTACAGTTTTTTATTTCATTAACTGTGTTCTTCATTGCTAGTAATTCTGACTGGTTTTTCTTTATTATTTCTATTTCCCTATTTATGTCTTGTATTGCCTTCTTTATTTCATTAAATTGGTGTCCTGCCTCTTCTTTGATTCCTTTGATTTCCTCTTTGATTTCCTCTTTGATTTCTTCCTTGATTGTTTTCATGTGTTCTTTGACCTCTTTGAACATATTTAAAATTATTCTTTTGAACTCTTTCTCAGGCATTTCCTCTAACTCTTTCTCTCTGGAGGACATTTCTGATGCATTAATACTTTTAGGTGGACTTATATCATCTTGCTTTTTAGTGTTTCTTGTGTTATAATGTATATATTTTTGCATCTTGGATTAAGTTAATGCTTGGATTTTCTAGCTAGCTGTGTATTCTTAGCTGTATCAATTGATTTGATGTAATATATTTTCAGGGTAGGACCTTAAGGTATTAGGTGTGGCTCTTAAGACTCTCAGAGTATCTACAAAGATGTTCTTAGGGGTTGAGATTCCCTGCTATAGGAGTATTCAAGCAGGCTGAGTGGAATAAAATATAGGTAGATTCTAAAATTTAACTAAACACTGTACACATTCAATCAAAAACAGCCCCGAGTATGTATGCAAGAGTAGGTTATTATAATGACCAGATCTTCTATCAACAAAGAGGTTTAGATTTCTGGTCTGTTGAGGGATCCAAGTCAGCTTGTGACCAAGTGAGACCCTTCCCTGGTGCAATCCCAGTTACCTTGGGTGATTTTGGTCTCAGTCAAGTTGCTGCCTGGGTCGTCGGGCTGCTGTTCTGATTTCTGGAGCTGGGCACTTGCTTTTCCTACGGGGCAAACCGAGCTGCTGCTGCTGCCTCTGCTGCTCCTATAGCTGCCACTGCTGGAGCCACCACCGCTGCTGAAGCTGCCGCTGCCATGACCCCCGCCGCTGTTCCCCCCGAAGCCGCTGCTGCGGGATCTGCCGCCGCTGCCGCTCCTGGGTCCGCTGCTGCTGGGGCCGCTGGTACCGGTGCTGGAGCCGCTGAAGTTGCTGCTGAACTCTGCTCCTGCTTGGGTCCCGCTGTCAGCCCAAGTTGGCGTGGCTGGTCCCGGGCCACTGCTGTGTTCGCTGGAGCTGGGCTCAGGCAGTGGGGGAGGGGAGGGAGCCGCGGCTGCTCTGGTTGTCTCGCTGCTCCACGTGTTCTACCTCGTGGTCTGCTCCTCCCCTGCTCGCTGCCGCTCTCCCCTCACGTGTCCCGAGTTGCGGAGAGTGCGGTGTGAGGGGAAAATCCCGCACCTGGATTTTCCTGCGGCTCGAGCTGGTCTGGCGGTTTTCTGCTGCGCCGCGGCTGCTGCGTTTGGCCGAGCTGCCTGAGCCGCTGGAGCCGCTGTTCCCGCCTGTGCAGGCTCTGGATGCTCTATAACTCTTCTACTTCTCTGCTGCCGCCTCAATTTCCTATACACCTCACTTTTTAGTAAAAACGTGTATTTTGCTGAGTTTTTTTGGTCTTTTTCCCCCCTAGGCTGCTTTGGCGTGGTACCTACGCTGCCATCTTAACCGGAAGTCATAAAAATATTTTTTAAGGGCTGGAGAAATGGCTTAGTGTTTAAGGCACTTGCCTGCAAAGCCAAAGGACCTAGGTTTGATTCCCCAGGACCCACATTAGCCAGATGCACAAGGGGCGCATGCGTCTGGAGTTCCTTTGCTGTAGCTGGAGGCCCTGGTGTGTACATTCTCTCTCTCCCTCTATCTGCCTCTTTTTCTCTCTCTCTCAAATAAATAAATTTTAAAAATATTTTTATATTTGGAAAAAGCCCAAATTTAATTAATTTATTTATTTGAGAGAGAGAGAGGCAGAGAGTGAGACAGAGAGAGAGAGCAAAAATAAATGAATGGGTGTCCCAGGGCCTCTAACCTCTGCAAATGAACTCCAGACACATGTGCCACATTGTGCATCTGGTTTTATGTGGGTACTGGAGAATCAAACCCAGGTCCTTGGGCTTTGTAGGCAAACACCTTAATCACTGAGCCATCTCTCTAGCCCCCAGTTAAAGATAGTTTTCAGGGCTAGAGAGATGGCTCCGTGGTTAAGGTACTTGCCTGCTAAGCCTCAGGACCTGAGTTCAGTTCCTTAGTATCCATCTATGGCCAGGTGTACAAAGTGGCACATGTATCTAGAATTTGTTTGCAGCTGCTAGAGGCCTGGAATGCTTATTCTCTCTGTCTCTTTTTTCTCTATCTCTCTCTGCTTGTAAATAAATGGTATTTTATTTTATTTTATTTATTTATTTATTTTGTTTTTTCAAGGTAGGATCTCACTCCTTTTTAGCTGGGCGTGATGGCACACACCTTTAATCCCAGTACTCAGGAGGCAGATGTAAGAGGATCACTGTGAGTTCGAGGCCACCCTGAGACTACATAGACCTTACCTTGAAAAACCAAAAAAAAATAAAGGGAGGAAGATGTTTGTTTGACAATCAGTTTAGCAGTAATAGCTGAGCATACTCCTAGTATTCCTCATATTTGGAATTATTATAGCATTTCTCACAATGAGTTATTGCTATAAGCTCTTTGGGGTGACCAGGTTCTCTGTAGTAGTCTATATTTCATACCTATTCTATTGCTACTCTAAGCCGGGGCCTAATGACAGAACACTTTGTGAACATGAGCAGCTCTTGTGCATACTGTGATTTGCACAGTATTTATCACATAACAGATGTTGATAAATGGGTAAAGACTCTCATGGATATCATGGTTGGAATGTTTCTAAACACGAAGCGTGCTTTAAAAAGTTTTTAAAAGGGCTTAGCATGAGATGGCTTAGTAGTTTAGGCACTTGCCTGTGAAGCCCAAGGACTCAGGTTCATTTTCCCAGTACTCATGTAAGCCAGATGCACAAAGTGACACATGCACAAAAGGTCATGCATGCGCACAAAGTGGTGCACACATCTGGAGCTCGATTGCAGTGGTGAGAGACCCTGGCATGCCGATTCTCTCTCTCTCTCTCTCTCTCTCTCTTTCTCTGTGTGTCACCCTCACTCTTTCCCATAATAAATAAATAAAATTAAAAAGGGGGGAATGTGGTGATGCACACTTGTAATTTTAGTACTTGGGAGACAGAGGTAGGAGGATCACCATGAGTTCAAGGCCACCCTGAGACTACATAGTGAATTCCAGGTTGGCCTGGGCTAGAGTGAGACCCCACCTCAGGAGAAAACAAACAAACAAACAAACAAACAAAAAAAAACAGCCCACAAGGGGGCTGAAGAGATGGCTCAGCAGTTAAAGGCACTTGCTTGCAAAGCTTGATGGCCTGGGTTCGATTCCCTAGTATCCATATAAAGCCAGATGCAAAATGGTGCATGTGTCTGGAGTTAGTTTGCATTGACAAGAGGCCTATTCTCTCTCTGTCTTCTCTCTCCCCGCTTGAAAACAAATTAATGAAAATATTTTCAAAGGGCTGGAGAGATGGCTTAGTGGTTAAGGTATTTGCCTGCAAAGCCAAAGGATCCTGGTTTGATTCTCCAGGACCCACATAAGCCAGATGCACAAGGTGGGCCCATGCATCTGGAGTTCACTGCAGTGGCTACAGGCCCTAGTGTGCCTATTCTCTCCCTCTCTCTCTCCATTCCTCTCTCTCTCTCTTTGCCTCTTTTTGTCAAATAAATAAATAAAATATATTTAAAAATATTTCTAAAGCCTACCAGACTCTGGGATAAGTATCTAGTGCCCTTCCTGACATCCTGAATCTTCCTTCTCTCATGGACATCACTTAGTCCTTTCAAAACGACTTCATAAAAATAGGTGAACGGTGGGTAGGTTTGTTAAATGTTTTCCCTAGAACAATAGTGACATCCTGTGGCCAGCTCTTAGAAAAGAGCTATTAAACCAGGTGACTGTGGATTGCCTATTCGATTGCAAAAATTACTATTAACTACATTAATCAAACATTAAGTTCAGAAACTTGACTGAGTACCTACTGTGCCCAGGATCTAAGCTAGTGCTTTCATACATGTTTTCTGGAATTATTTGACATTTTCCTCAGATGATCAGGAGCCTTGTCTGGCCTAGAATTCATTGGCTGGGCAAATCTTGTACTCTTGTCTGTCCTCCTGCACTCTACCAAGAGCTAAGATTATAGGCATAAGTTACCATGTCTGGTGGGCTCCGCCTTTCTAACATGTTCTCCATGGGTTCTGGGACCTCCCCCACCAATGCTTGATTCCATCACCTGAGAGTGAACTCTAAAGGCTGCTGGGATAAACTTTGGACCAGCTTCCTTCATCCCCCTGCCCTCTCCGGAAGTTTCCATTTCTTCTGAAAAAACCACATTCACACTAGTTGAAATAACAACTTTAAGGTGTATTTTATTGATTTATTTTTACTTATTTATTCAAAAGATGAGAAAAGAAGGAGAGAAAGAGAATGGGCATGCCAGGGCCTCCTGACAGTGCAAACAAACTCCAAACACATGTGCCACTTTGTGCCCCTGGCTTTACATGGGTACTGGGGAATTGACCCCAAGATGTCAGGTTTTCAAGCAAGCACCCTTTAAGTGCTGAGCCATTTCTCTAGCCTGAAACAACATTTAAAAACAACACTGGGGGTCTGGAGAGATGGCTTGACCGTTAAAGTGCCTGTGGGAAAAGCCTAGGACCCACGTAAGCCAGATGCACAAGGTGGTGCATGCACCTGGAGTTCATTACCTGTGGCTGGAGGCCCTGGCTCGCCCATTCTCTCTCTATCTGTCGGCCACTCTCAAATAAATAAATAAAATTAAGAAAAATAACAGTAGCAGCTGGGCATGGAGGTGCATTTCGGCAATCCCAACACTTGGGATGTAGAGACAGGAGAATGAGAAGTTCAAGGCCATCCACAGATACATGATGAGTTGAAGTCATGAGCTACATGAGGGACCTTGCCTCAAAAAAATAAAAAAACCTGAACCAAAACAATGAAACGAAACAAAATGAAATGAAACAAAATAAAAAGACAAAGCAGAAAGGATATAAAGGCAGAGAAAACCAAAGCAAGGAGAACTGGAGTAGCTAGTGCTTTGGTGGGGTCGCCAGACATTGCCTTCACTCTGCCTTTAGTCCTTCTGAGCACTCTGTCCAGAGTTGGACCATTGTTATCCTTGTAAGAAATGCTAAGCTTATTTAGGTTTTTAAAGCATTTTTCTCTACTTGCTGATGGGTGAGGCAGTTTGGGTAGGTATCGTCACACTTTGGTCAAGTATTTGAGTTAAACTGCATTTTTATTAATGAGTGGTCTGCTTTCTGTCAGGTTTCTTTTTCTTGCCATTCATTATTACTAAAGGCATTTAACTTTTAGAGTGTGAGCTGGTGAGGTTAATTTTGTTATAATTTCCCAGCTAGAGATAAGGAGTTTAACTGACCTAAAGAAGTTTCTTATTAATTTTTTTCCTCCAGTAGCCCCAATAATAGTGAAATTTTAAAAAATGGAGTTAGGTCCTTATAGGTTAATCCCCCTAAATAAATCTGAAGCAGGTGTTTTCTCTTGGACATATTTTAAAAGTACATAAGAAGCTTAGATGGACTTGTGGCACAATAATTGTATTTAATGTCAATTAATTCAGGCTGTGAAAAGTATGGCTACTGAGCATTTGATAATATATGAAAGAATTTCTAGACAGTAGTTTTGAAAATTACATAGCTATACTATTGCTTATCTGGTGGAGAACATCCCAGATTTGCTTACACTCTGTGCCTACAATGTTAAGCTTAAATTTGAAATAAGAGGAATCTTTAAAAAATTGCTTCTAGGGCTGGAGAGAAGGCGTAGCGGTTAAGCGCTTGCCTGTGAAGCCTAAGGACCCCGGTTCGAGGCTTGGTTCCCCGGGTCCCACATTAGCCAGATGCACAAGGGGGTGCACGCGTCTGGAGTTCGTTTGCAGAGGCTGGAAGCCCTGGCGCGCCCATTCTCTCTCTCACTCTCTATCTGCCTCTTTCTCTCTCTGTCACTCTCAAATAAATCAATAAAAATCTTTAAAAAAAATTGCTTCTATTCTTGGGCAGGTAGATGTATAAAGTGTTGATACAAATATCACTGTGGCCTCCTCTACTGATAGGTCTAGTTTATGCCAGATCATTTTCTGGTACGTAGGGAGTGGCTTTGACAGACTGATAGTGTTTTGTAGGATGAGTGACACATGAAATACTTATATTTTCTTCCCATTGTCACATCTCCAGTCATTAGTGGTTTAGATTGTCAGTGGTTGTCTATAGCTCAAGAAATGTTCTCATTACACTTTATAACTGTACACAGAGCTTGAGTTTTCTGTCATTTGAACTTTAAAAATATTTGACTCACAATATTTGTCCTCTTATGTAAAATTGTGGTATAAAAGTCTCATTTCCAAATAGGTTAAGTGAGAAAAAGTTTACAAAATGTTTGTGCACACTTTATAACCTTAAGTTTTTATTTGAGAATGTGAAAGTATAGAGTAAAATGAACTTTTTAGAGGCTTGAGTGCCAAGAACAATATAGAAAAGGGAGTATGATTGATAAATGAGTTTGTAGAGTTCTAATCTTAAAGTAGTGAAAATGTAGAAAGGACATGCTGGTTTCTTGGATATCAGTTTCATAAACAGTTGAAATCTAAGCTTAGAAAAATTTAGTGTTTAAATTCTTTTACATTCACAAATAAGCGATCTTGCCAAGAGAAGAGTGCTTAAAAGTTACAGAAAGCATAATTAGTTTTAAGAAGTCAGCCATTTTGTAAACTTCCAGCTATCAAAACAGATTTTGATAAATTTTCTGAGATGACACTGCCCCTATTCCTATAATCATTTCACCTGGGCTATTTAAAATACTCCAATGAATGTATCCCTAAATGTGGTTATTGAAAACCAAATAGCTGCCTCATGACAGTTAAGTACATGTTATTTAAAGGTAGGAAAATATTAAAGTTTGAATTGAGTGTGTAGGCTCCCTATCACTACATTTTCTTTCTCCACAGTACTCAGTGATTTACCCTAAATTTTAGGTGTGTGTAAAGGTCAGTTATCCTTCATCACACTTGTATTATTAAATAATTCCATCCTCTTACAGAAGAGGCCGGTGTAGAAGAGGTAGAGGCTGGCCATTGCTCCATATAGGATCCTATGAGTCAGTAAAGACTCCTGGCCCATATTTTTGTTTTTTGGTAAATGATAAAAATCTTTGAGGTACAACTGATGAGTGGATAATGAAGATGTGGCACATTTATACAATGGAGTTCTACTCAGCGGTAAAGAAAAATGAAGTTATGAAATTTGCAGAAAAATGGATGGACCTGGAATGGATTATACTAAGTCAGGTAACCCAGGCCCAGAAAGCCAAGCGCCACATGTTCTCTCTCATATGTGGATCCTAGCTACAGATGATTGGGCTTCTGCGTGAGAATGAAAATACTTAGTAGCAGAGGCCAGTAAGCTAAAAAGGAGACATAAAGGGAAGAGAAAGGAAGGGAGGAGGATACTTAATAGGTTGATATTGTATATATGTAATTACAATGATTGTAATGGGGAGGTAATATGATGGAGAATGGAATTTCAAAGGGGAAAGTGGGGAGGGAGGGCATTACCATGGGGTATATTTTATAATCATGGAAAATGTTAATAAAAATTTAAAAAAAATCTTTGAGGTAAAACAGTAGTTCGGACTGGAGAGATGGCTTAGCGGTTAAGTGCTTGCCTGTGAAGCCTAAGGACCCCGGTTTGAGGCTCGATTCCCCAGGTCCCACGTTAGCCAGATGCACAAGAGGGTGCATGTGTCTGGAGTTCATTTGCAGTGGTTGGAGGCCCTGGCATGCCCGTTCTCTCTCTCTCTCTCTCTCTCTCTCTCTCTCTCTCTCTGCCTTTCTCGCTCTCAAATAAATAAATAAATAATGAACAAAAAAAAAAATTAAAAAAAACCACAGTAGTTCTATTAACTGGAAGGCTACATCTGTCATATTTTTCAGGACAAATAGTTTTTACTGTGGGGCAAATAGGTTAAAATTATACTATATGGTATTTGCATTTGGGTTCTAAAGAAAAGACTATAGAGAAATCTATGCAATATATAATTTGTCCAGATTAGTTTTCATTTGAGGAAAGGAAAAGAGTTCTGAAGTATCTCAAAGTAGTTTGCTCATTAATTGAAAGTCCTCCAATAACAGAACTATTGGGAAACAGTGGTATATGGTGGTGGAAAACAAAACCTCCCTCAGTTTTTGGAGGGAAAACTTTAAAAATACTTAAATGGCTACATTTATTTGGTGCAGTTCAGAATTAAACTTGTCAATTTTTTTTCTTTAAATTTATTTATTTATTTATTTGAGAGCGACAGACACAGAGAGAAAGACAGATAGAGGGAGAGAGAGAGAACGGGCGCACCAGGGCTTCCAGCCTCTGCAAACGAACTCCAGACGCGTGCGCCCCCTTGTGCATCTGGCTAACGTGGGACCTGGGGAACCGAGCCTCAAACCGGGGTCCTTAGGCTTCACAGGCAAGCGCTTAACCGCTAAGCCATTTCTCCAGCCCAGACTTGTCAATTTTAACATTACTGTTACATCTGAAATAAATTTATGTGATGTTCTGGTAAAAAAAAAAAAAGGATATAAAGGCAGAGAAAACCAGCTGGGATAGACAGTACCGCGGAGGTGTCCAGTGGGAAGAGCACTGTGTTTTGATCATCCAGACCCTGCATGCTGAGTTCAGACTCCTTGGGGAGTCTAGGTTTCTTTATTTATTAAGCAGAGGTAAAGAATAGCAGAGGCAGGGCATGGCGGCACATGCCTTTAATCCCAGCACTCTGGATGCTAAAGTACTAGTGTGAGTTCGAGGCCAGCCTGAGACTACAAGCAAATTCCAGGTCAGCCTGGGCTAGAGCAAAACCCTACCTTGAAAAAACTAAGAAAAAACAAAACAACAACAAAAAAGAGAATAGCCAGGCATGGTGGTGCACGCCTTTAATCCTAGCACTCAGGAGGCAGAAGTAGAAGGATCATCATGAGTTTGAGGCCATCCTGAGAGTACATAGTGAATTCCAGGTCAGTCTGGACTAGAGTGAGACTCTACCTTGAAAAACAAAAACAAAAATGAAAGGTGAAGGGAAGGCGTTAGGCAAAACTAAGTATATGTACATAAAGAAACAGAAAATTAAGGGGCTGGAGAGACGGCTTAGCAGTTGAGGCACTTGCCTGCAAAGCCAAAGGACCCAGGTTTGATTCTCTAGGACCCACGTAGGCCAGATGCACAAGAGGGCATATGCATCTGGAATTCTTTGCAGTGGCTGGAAGCCCTGGCATGCTCATTCTCTCTCTCTTTCTACCTGCCTATTTCTGTATCTCTCTCTCTCTCTCAAATAGATATAAATAAAATATTTTAAAAAATAAACAGAAAATTAAAATAAAATCCTCCCTGGGTGTGGTGGCACACATGCCTCTAATCCAGTACTTGAGAGGCTGAGGGTGGGAGTTAGATTCAGGTGTCCCCCATAAACTTAGGTGTTCTGAGTGCTGGGTTCTCAGATGATGGATATTTGGGAATTAACGCCTCCTGGAGGCAGTGTATTGTTGGGGCAGGCTTACCGGTCTTATAGCCAGTTTCCCCTTGCCAGTGTTTGGCACACCCTCCTGTTGCTATTGTCCACTTTCTGCTCATGCTGTCATTTCCCCCTGCCATCATGGAGCTTCCCCCTCGAGCCTGTAGCCAAAATAAACTTCTTTTTCCCACAAGCTGCTCTTGGCTGAGTGATTTCTACCAGTAATGCTAACCTGACTGGGACACTGAGGTAGGAGGCTCACTATGAGTTTGAGGCCAACCTGAGCCAGCATACTGAATTCCAGGTCAGCCCATGCTAGAGCAAGACCCTACCTCAAATGAAACAAAAAATAAACAAATAATTAAAAAAAAAATTCTTGCCGGGTGTGGTCGCGCACGCCTTTAATCCCAGCACTCGGGAGGCAGAGGTAGTAGGATCACTGTGAGTTCAAGGCCACCCTGAGACTATATACTGAAGTGAAACCCTACCTTGAAAAAAAGTAATAAAAAAAATTCTCATAAAGTTATAGTCCCACCACACTGACAAGATTGCATCTAATTATCTGCTGCATTGGGGACATTCATAAGGTTAACACTGTCTAGATTTTAGACTTGGAATATCCTAGCATGTGGCCGAGGACAGCTATAAATGTGGCCCAACACTAAATTACAAACTAACTTCAAGCCAGGTGTGGTGGCCCATGCCTTTGCTCCTAACACTCAGGAGGCAGAGGTAGGAGGACCACTACCCATTGGAGGCCAGCCTAAGACTACATAGTAAATTCCAAGTCAGCCTGGCATAGAGTGGGACCCTACTTTGAAAAGCAAAACAAACAACAACAAAGCATGGCAGGGGACGGAGGGGGCTCTGTGGCTAGAGGCACTTGCTTGTAGGGCCTGACGGCCTGGGTTGGGTTCCCCAGTACCCTCACATAAAGTCAGATGCACAAAGTGGCACTTGCATCTGGAGTTTGTTTGCAGTGTAAAGAGGCCCTGATATACTCATGCTCTCTCTCCTTTGCTTGCAAATAAATAGGTAAATTAAGAAAAAAAAATAGCAGAGACAAAAAAAAATATAGCAGAGAATTATTGCTCTACCATAGACACCAAATCATATCAATAATATATAATCATTAGGGAATTTGTGTGTGTGTGTGTGTGCGCGCGCATGAGTGCCACAGCTTTCAGGGTGTAGGCCTCGCTCTAGCCCAGGCTGACCTGGAACTCACTATGTAGTCTCAAGATGGCCTCCAACTCATAGCAATCCTCCTACCTCTACCTCCAAAGTGCTGGGATTAAAGGGATTAAAGGCATGCACCAGCACACCCTGCTTAAGATGATGAACTTTTAAGGGCAACACCAAAAATATTATATGTGAAAGAAAACATTGGAAAGTTGGATTTTATTAAATTTAAAAAGTTTAAAAGTTGAGCTAGTCTGGGCATGGTGGTGCACATCTTGAATCTTGGCACTCAGAAGGCAGAGGTAAGAGGATAGCTATGAGTTTGAGGCCAACCTGAGACAATATAGTGAGTTCCAGGTTAGCCTGGGCTAGACTGAGCCCTGACCTGGAAAAAAAAAAAAAAAAAAGCCATTCCAGGTCAGCCTGAGCTAGAGTGAAACCCTACCTTGAAAAAACCTCTTTCTCTCTCACTCTCTCAAATAAATAAAAGAAAATAAAATCAGTGGGGGGTTGGAGAGATTGCAGAGTGGTTAAGGCACTTGCCTGCAAAGCCTAATGATCTGGGTTCAATTCCACAGTACCCACATAAAAGCCATATATACAAAGTGGTGCATGCATCTAGAGTTTATTTGCAGTAGCTAGAGGTCCTGCCACACCCATATTCTCTCTTTTTCTCTCTCTACCTGTGAATAAATAAAAATTAACCTCTATCTGTCTTTCTCTCTCTGTCTGTTGCTCTCAAATAAATAAATTTAAAAAAAAAATTAAAAAAAAAAAGGGCTGGAGAGATGGCTTAGCGGTTAAGCGCTTGCCTATGAAGCCTAAGGACCCCGGTTCGAGGCTCGGTTCCCCAGGTCCCACGTTAGCCAGATGCACAAGGGGGCGCACGCATCTGGAGCTCATTTGCAGAGGCTGGAAGCCCTGGCGCGCCCATTCTCTCTCTCTCCCTCTATCTGTCTTTCTCTCTCTGTCTGTCGCTCTCAAATAAATAAATTTAAAAAAAATTAAAAAAAAAATTAAGAGGGTGGAGAGATGGCTTAGTGGTTAAAGTGCTTGCTATCAAAGCCAAAGGACACAGTTTTGAGATCCAATTTTGATTTCCCAGTATTCACCTTAAGCCAGATATACAGGATGACACATGCATCTGGAGTTCATTTTCAGTAGCTAGAGGCCCTGGAGCACACATTCTTTTTCTACCTCCCTCCCTCCTTCTCTCTCTGTCTTCCTCTTTTTTTCTCATATCCGTAAATAAAAATAAAAGAAAAGAAAGAAAAAAAGAAAATTGATGGGACTGGGAGGTAGCTCTGTGTATAAAGCAATTAAATTTCCATAATTGTAGACAATATCCCATGGTAATGCTCTCCCTCCCCCACTTTCCCCTTTGCAACTCCATTCTCCATCATATCCCCTCCCCCTCTCAATCAGTCTCTCTTTTATTTTGATGTCATCATCTTTTCCTCCTATTATGATGGTCTTGTGTAGGTAGTGTCAGGCACTGTGAGGTCATGGATATCCAGGCCATTTTGTGTCTGGAGGGAGCACGTTGTAAGGAGTCCTACCCTTCCTTTGGCTCTTACATTCTTTCCGCCACCTCTTCTGAGCCTTGGAAGGTGGGATAGAGATATTTCAGTGCTGAGCACTCTTCTGTCACTTCTACTTAGCATCATGGTACCTTCTGAGTCATCCCAAGGTCACTGCCATCTGAAAAGAGAAGCTTCTCTAATCAAAAGTGAGAGTATGGGCTGGAGAGATGGCTTAGCGGTTAAGCGCGTGCCTGTGAAGCCTAAGGACCTCGGTTCGAGGCTCGGTTCGCCAGGTCCCACGTTAGCCAGATGCACAAGGGGGCGCACGCGTCTGGAGTTCGTTTGCAGAGGCTGGAAGCCCTGGCGTGCCCATTCTCTCTCTCTCCCTCTATCTGTCTTTCTTTCTGTTTCTGTCGCTCTCAAATAAATAAATAAAACATTAAGGGGGCTGGAGAGATGGCTTAGAGGTTAAGCGCGTGCCTGTGAAGCCTAAGGACCTCGGTTCGAGGCTCGGTTCCCCGGGTCCCACGTTAGCCAGATGCACAATGGGGCGCACGTGTCTGGAGTTCGTTTGCAGAGGCTGGAAGCCCTGGCGCACCCATTCTCTCTCTCTCTCTCCCTCTATCTGTCTTTCTCTCTGTGTCTGTCGCTCTCAAATAAAATAAATAAATAAATTTAAAAAAAATAAAAAGAAAATAAATAAAACATTAAAAAATATTTAAAAAAAAAGTGAGAGTAGCATTAATATATGGGTATGAACATTAAGAGAAGTGCTGACTGGGCAATTTGGTGAGCATAGTATATACATTTAGCCAGAGAGCAGCAGATGTCACACCCCTAGGGCTCATGACTACCCCTGTTGTAGGTTTTCAGTATCAGGGATGTATTCACTCCCATGTATAAAGCCATTTTTGCTCAAGCTTGGGTATCCAAGTTCAAACCCCATTCCTCATGTAAAAACCCAGACTCCATGGTCAGCTTCTAAAATCCTCATATGCTGACCTCAAGGTGGAGGTTGGAAACAGAAGAATTTCCAGGAAGCTCAGAAGCTTGCTGCACTCCACACACACCATACACATATGTACACACACACACACACACACACACACACACACACACGAAAAACAAAATAGTTGAAATCTGGATCCCTAAAGTCCAAAGACTGAGAAAAAAAAATTAAAACATCCAATAAAGGGCTTATATCCAAAATACATAATAAAGTCCATGCTTATAAGATTGAAAACAATAGTGTACTATATAAACATAATAATTTTACACAACCACATATAAAAGGCATGGCCTTCCTCCTTACCCAGGTGCAGGGGCCATCCACCAGAGCCCTATTTGATCAGTCTAGCACTTAGGAGGTAGAGGCAGGAGGATCTTGAATTTCAAGGCAATCTGGGGGCTGTACAGAACTTTGTCTCAAAACACAACAAACAAATACATAAAGGGAGGGCTGAAGAGATGGCTTAGAGGTTAAGGTGCATGCCTGCGAAGCCTAGGGACCCAGGTTCAATTCTCCAGGTCCTATGTAAGCCAGATGCACATGGTGGTGCATGTGTCTGGAGTTCGTTTGCAGTGGCTGGAGGCCCTGGCACACCCATTCTTTCTCTTTCTCTCTCTCCCTCTCTTAAATAAATAAATAAATCTTTTAAAAATTATATATATATATATATATATATATATATATATATATATATATATACACAAATATATATACTGAAATGGGAATGACAAAAAAAAAGTGGGCTGGAGAGATGGCTTAGCAGTTAAAGTGCTTGCCTGCAAAGCCAAAGGACCCAGGTTCGATTCTCCAGGACCCATGTAAAGCTAGATGCACAAGATGGCACATGCATCTGGAGTTCATTTGCAGTGGCTGGAAGCCCTGGTGCTCTCTCTCTCTCTCTCTCTCTCTGCCTTTTTCTCTCTCTCAAATAAATAAATAAAAACACACACAATTTTTTAAAAATTATTTATTTATTTGAGAGCGACAGACACAGAGAGAAAGACAGATAGAGGGAGAGAGAGAGAAGGGTGCTCCAGGGCTTCCAGCCTCTGCAAACGAACTCCAGATGCGTGCACCCCCTTGTGCATCTGGCTAACGTGGGACCTGGGGAACCGAGCCTCGAACCAGGGTCCTTAGGCTTCACAGGCAAGCACTTAACCACTAAGCCATCTCTCCAGCCCCACAAAATTTTTTTTTTAAAAAAGCACACATCTGTGATGTTTGTGCTGTAGAGACTGAGGTGGGAGGAATGCAAGTTCTGAAGTTCTAGGCTAGTGCCTTAACTGCTAAGCCATCTCTGCAGCCCCATGGCTGGGTTTTTAAGCCAGGTTTGAAGGCAAATCCCCACTGGAGTGTGCTTGTTGATGTCTTTAGTATGTGACACAGACATCTGAGCTGGAAGAAAGGGGTCTGAGGATGAAGCCAAGGTTTAGCAATTACATTGCTAGATAGTTAGGAAGCCTCTGTACTGGGCATTCTCCTTGTCTCTGAAAGACTTTTTATTGAACTATAACACAATACAGAAAAGTGTAAAGATCACAAGAATACAATTACATTTTTCAAATGGAATAGATCTAAATCAAGAAACAAGGCCACCCTGAGATGACAGAGTGAATTCCAGGTCAGCCTGGACCAGAGTGAGACCCTACCTCGAAAAAAAAAGAAACATTCCCAACCTGGTGTGGTGGCTTATGCAGTGGCTGGAAGCACTGACATGCCCATTCTTTCTCTCTCTCTCTGTCTCTTTCTCTCTCACTCTGCATCTTTCCCTCTCTCAAACCAATAAATAAAAATAAAATATTTTAAAATAAATGAATAAATATATAAAGTTGAAAAAAAAAAAAAACAGGGTCTGGGGAGACAGCTTGATGGTTAAAGGTGCTTGCTTATAAAGCCTGCTAGTCCAGGTTCAACCCCCGGCCACTTATGTAAACCTGACATTTGTTTACACTGGTAAGAAACCCTTGTGTCCCCTACACCCCAAGTACAAATAAAATTCAAACAAAATTAAAAACAACAAAACTCCAAGCCAAGAAACGCCAAAACACACACACACTCCCTGTAGGCCAGGGTCAAAATCCCCTATCCTTGTTAGAAGTTATCTACTCCCTGCACAATGTTTAGCTTTTCTCCTCTGCTGCTTGCTTTCTTCCCCCAGTCCTGAATGGAAACCATTAAAACAGGCTTGAGGGTTGTAGGGGGCAGTGAGCATTGGGGGTCTGTGGGGACTTTGTGAGCTCCGGATATATGTACAGCGAAGCAATTGCAGGGAGTTGAAGATACACAGGGTGACGATGATTTACACCATCATTGATCATTTAGAATACAAGAGGTCGAGTTGGAAGAGACCTTAGAGGTTAAGTAGACCAATCTCCTACTCAGTGAAGTAATTCCTCTGACAATAACCTTGATGTATGGTTATTTAACATCTGCTTGAACATTTTCAGTGATTTCCAGTGAGGAGAAGCTTACCACTTCTCTGCGCAGGCATTTGATTTCTTTCCAACTTGAATTATTACAAAGCTTTACTTCAGTGAGTTGAGGTCTGACTTCACATAACACAGTTCTTTCTTCAGTAAAAAGGCTCAGTAGCTGGGCGTGGTGGCGCACACCTTTAATCCCAGCTCTTGGAGGCAGAGGTAGGAGGATTGCTGTGAGTTTAAGGCCACCCTGAGACTGCATAGTGAGTTCCAGGTCAGCCTGGGTTTGAGCAAGATGCTACCTTAAAAAAAAAAAAAAAGAAAAGAAAAGAAAAGAAAAGAAAAAGTATAGGGGCTGGAGAGATGGTTTAGTGGTTAAGGCACATGTATACGAAGCTTAAGGACCCAGGTTCAATTCTCCAGTATCCATGTAAGCCAGATGCACAAGGTGACACAAGTGTCTACAGTTTGTTTGCTATGGCTAGAGGCCCTGGCACGTCCATTCTCTCTCTCTCTCTCTCTACTTCTTTCTTTCTCTCTCTGTCTCAAATAAATAAAATATAAGAATGTCATATATGGGAAGCCAGGCGTGGTGGTGCACGCCTTTAATCTTAGCACTCTAGAGGTAGAGGTAGGAGGATTGCTATAAGTTCAAGGCCACCTTGAGACTACATAGTCAGCCTGGGCTAGAGTGAGACCCTACCTCAAAAAAATGGCCCCTCCAAATTATGGGAACTGCAAAGATGGCTCAGCAGTTGAAAGGGCTTGCTTGCTTACCAGCCCAGGTTCAATTTCCGAGCAAGCTGGATGCAAAAAGTGGCCCAAGCATCTGGTATTCATTTGCAGTGGTAAGAGGCTTGTTGTGCCTCCCCACACTTGCAAATAAATTCAAATTTAAAAGGAGAAAAGATCCAGGATGGTGGCACATGCCTTTAATCCCAGCACTTGGGAGGCAGAGGCAGAAGGATTGCTGTGAGTTCAAGGCCATCCTGAGAGTACATAGTGAATTCCAGGTCAGCCTGGGCTACAGTGAGACCCTATCACGAAAATTCAAAAAAAAAAAAAAAGGAAAGGAAAGGAAAGGAAATATAAATTTGATCTATGTGTCTGGTTCCTGGCATGAAATTTCTGACACTGAGTTTTTTGTTATTTGAGGAGGTAAGGTCTCACTCTAGCCCAGGCTGACCTGGAATTCACTATGTACTCTCAGGATGGCCTTGAACTCACAGCAATCCTTCTGCCTCTGCCTCCCAAGTGCTGGGATTAAAGGCATGTGCCACCATGCCCGGCAATTTTTATTTTATATTAATTATAAGAGGTTATTCTCTTTAATCCCATTGTCCAAGCCTCCGCTATCCTAGAGGACCTCTTTGGTGGGGTTATGATATTCATTGAAGGGTCATGAAGGCCTTTGTCAGTCCCTGTGGGGTAGCAGGGAACCATGCCTCAGGAGTCATTTGGCGGCTCTTACAATCTCCTCCCCCTCCTTCTGCAATGTCTCCTGAGCCACAGCTGGCCTGTTGGCAGTCTGAGTTAGTGTTGAGTTCTCTGTGTAGCCTCTGGATTTCTTTTATTTTCTAATTGACAATTTCCATAATTATAGACCATGAACAGTGATAATTTCCTCCCCTCCCCCACTTTCCCCTTCACAACTCCACTCATCATCATATCCCCTCCCCCTCCTAATTAGTCTCTCTTTTACTTTGCTTCTGGCTTACATGGGTACTGGGGAATCCAACCTGGGTCCTTAAGCTTTGCAGACAGGCGCCATAACCGCTAAGTCATCTCTCCAACCCTGGTCTCTCTTTCATTTTGATATCATCAGCTTTTCCTCCTATTATGAGGGTCTTGTGTAGGTAGTACCAGGCACTGTGAGGTCATGGATATCAAGGCTATTTTATGTCTGGGAGAGTGCATTTTTTAATTGATAACTTCCATAAACAATATCCCATGGTAATTCCCACCCTCCCCCACTTTCCCCTTTGAAACTCCACTCTGTATCATATACCCTCCCCCTATCAATCAGTCTGTCTTTTATTTTGATGTCATCAGCTTTTCCTCCTATTATGATGGTCTTGTGTAGGTAGTGAGGTCATGGATATCCAGGCCATTGTGTCTGGAGGAGCATATTGTAAGGAGTCCTTCCTTTGGTTCTTACATTCTTTCTGCCACCTCTTCCACAATGGACGCTGAGCCTTGGAAGATGTGATAGAGATATTTCAGTGCTGAGCACTCTTCTGTCACTTCTACTTAGCATCATGATGGCTTCTGAGTCATCCCAAAGTCGCTGCCATCTGAAAAGAGAAGCTTCTCTAATCAAAAGTGACAGTAGCATTATTATATGGGTATGAACATTAAGAGAAGTGCTGACTGGGCAGTTTGATGAGTATAGTATACACATTTACCCAGGCAGCAGTAGACATTATACCCCTAGGGCTCATGTCTATCCCTGTTGTAGGTTTTCAGTATCAGGGATATATTCCCTCCCATGGAGCAGGCCTCCAGTCAAATAAGAGGGTGGTTAGTTTTCCCCATAACAGACATACCACTATTGTACCCATTGGCCTGACTGGCCAGACTAAAGGCTTGCAGTGTCCACTGTTGAATATCTTCACTGGTGATTTCTCTCTCTCCCACTGAACTGCATGCAGTGTGGCTTTTTCCAGCTTTCTGTCAGCTGGTCTTCATGGAGGAGGTTTCCAGCTCAGCTCCATCAGGAGTTCTCAGTGATCTTGCAGCCCAAGTATGTGGAGTTTTCAGCAATAGGGTCTTACCATCTATCCCTGGTGGGAAACCAAAGGTCTTGACAATGGCCTGTAATGTTTTGGGGGCATCAGGGACCTCCCTGGCCAACAACTCACTGGAAGGTATTCCATCCCTGGCACTGAAAATTTTCTACTAACAATCTATGGCTCCTGAGTGTTTCATTGTCCAAAAAAGTAGGTTTCCATATGACTTATTTATATCCTCTTAGATTTTGATTAGCCCTCCCTCCACCTTTCCTTTACTCAATATCTTCTCCTGATCTCACTTAGGCCTTTCCACCCCCAGTAATCTGTTCTTCTACTTACATATATACAATATCATCCTATTAAGTACCCGTCCCTCCCTTCCTATTCACTTTATATCTTCTTTCTAGCTTACTGGCCTCTGCTACTGAGTTTTATTCCTACTCATTTGGAAGTCCAATCATTTGTAGCTAGGATCCACATATGAAAGAGAACATGTGATGTGGCTTTCTGGGCCTGGGTTACCTCACTTACTATAATACTTGGAAGAGTGCATTTTAAGGAGACCTTTTCTTTGGCTTAGTCTCTGGATTTCTGTTTTTATAGGTTTTGATTGATCACCACATTTGTCAACATCAACCTGGGGCTGGTTGTCCAACAAGCAGTATGAACAGTGTTCACGTCTAACAAGATGTTTCATATGGTTACATCATGTGTTGGTACCCTCTTTTCCCTCATCCCTGCCCCTGCTCCACTGGGGCTGCTCCTCAGTGGGGTTGCAGGTATTCCACATGGGGTTGTGGTTTATGCATTATGGGAGCAGCAGTTATTTTTGGGAGGGAGGGAATGCCTCTGGGAATGATGTCTCAACCTGTGGCTCTTACAATCTTTCTACCCTCTCTTCCGCAAAATTCCCTGAGCTGTGGTGGGTGAGTTTTAAGTCTACTTCAATGAAGAGCTCTTAGGAGCCTCTAGATCTCTGCTTTGGTAGGTGTTGAGTGTCCTCAGGGTCTGTCTCCTTCACCCTGGCACTGATTATCAGGAACAGAATGGAAGCAATGCTCTTGCTCATGTCCTGTTATTCTGTGGATTTAGCTGTGGCTTGGCTGAAGAGCTAGGGGTAGTTTATCTCCTCCAATCTAGCTACCTTCTTAAAAAGACCAGATTCTCCAATGGAGAGTGAAGTCAGCATAGTTTAAATGGGATAAACATTTTAATTTAGGGAGAATTTGATGTATGTGACTCTTAGCCAAAGACTAGTGAGTGAGAGCTTGACACTGGAGAATGTAATCTTTGTCTCCATAGTATTCTGATATGTCCCCATTCCAGATATGAGTTCATTTACACTGAGCAGATCTCTTAGCCAATCAGAAAGCTATTGGGGCCAGGCATGGTGGCACACTCCTTTAATTCCAGCACTTGGGAGGCAGAGGTAGGAGTATCGCTATGAGTTTGAGGACACCCTGAGACTACATAGTAGATTCCAGGTCAGGCTGAGCTAGAGTGAGACCCTACCTCGGAAAAAAAAAAAAAAAAAAGAAAAGAAAAAAAAAAAAGAAAGCTATTGGTTACCCACTGAGGCTGTGTGCCACTATTGCACTGGCGTTTACACCCATGTCCGGGTGCTTGCTTCTTGAGTCGCTTAGACCTGTGGTTACTCGGTCCATTGTTGGCCATTTTCCCCCAGTAGCTCATGTAGCACTCTCCAGCACTGGACAGTTATGTCTGGGGTCTAGCTTTCTTCTGAATTCCAGCCAGGTCTCTCCGTGCTCTGTGTCAGCAGCATATGGTTACTTCAGCTAATATGGTTACTTCAGCTATAGAGTCTTAGCTTTTAGCTATGTCTTTAAACTAGCTTAGCCTCAGGCAGGTAATCAAGTGCTTTGACAGAAGGCTGTCTTGATTTGGAGACCTTGTAGGTCTCTCTGATCAACAGCTCAATGTGGGTATCAGCTAACTTCTTGTCTTATTGATGGATCTTGGTTCTCTGACATCTGAAAAATAAAACAGGTTCTCCAAACAAGAGTAAGAGCAGCTTGAGTTAAAGAGGGTATGTGATTTTATTTCTGGTGTGCAAGCCCACTCTTTTCCAGAGAGCAGTGGGGGCTTCTCTCTAGAGTCTATGAGTTTCCTGACAATGACTTGATTCCCAGTAACAGATATGAGTTCTCTCCCAGTGAACGGGCCTCATTTCCTATTAGAGAACAGTTGGTTACCTGTGAAGGCATGCGACTATTGCCCAAGTATGTACTTCTTGACTGGCTGGTTGACTTCATAGTTTGCAGGATCTCCTGCTTATTCATGCTATTGGTGACCATTTTCCTCCAGTGGCTGTCACAGGGCTTTATGAGGACTTTGAGCACTAGCCCGATGGGAGCGAGCTTCCCTTTTGGCTCCAGTATGATATCCTGATGTCCTGTGATGGTGGCCAGAGGTGTCTTGAGCAATAGAGTCTTAGCTTTTCGCTCTGGCAGGTAAAATGTTTTGGCAATGGCCTGTATTGTTTGGGGACCTCATGGATCTCCCTTGCTCACAGTTCACTGTGGCGGGGTGGGGGGAGGGTAACCCAATTCTCAGCCTGGGGATTTATTGAGTAGAGACCATGATTTTAAAGTTAAGATTTGTCTACTTTCTGTCTGGACTGTTTCCCCGCTCCCCCTTTATTGGT
Source organism: Jaculus jaculus (assembly GCF_020740685.1). Lineage (NCBI taxonomy): Eukaryota > Metazoa > Chordata > Mammalia > Rodentia > Dipodidae > Jaculus > Jaculus jaculus. The sequence continues at coordinate 69,890,735 of NC_059105.1, forward strand.
GTTTATATCTTGTAGAATGCTAGTCAGAATGAGGGTTTCTGTGGAGCTGACTCATGCTGTCTTAACTTTTTTTTTAAATCATGGTTTAGTAGTACTATTTCTTTTTTATTTTTATTTATTTAAGAGAGAGTGAGAGAGAGAGAAATAGAGAGATGGGGGAGAGGGAGAATGGGCGTATAAGGGCCTCTAGCCACTGCAAAACTAACGCCAGGTGCATGTGCAACCATATGCATCTGGCTTACATGGGTGCTGGGGAATTGAACCTAGGTCTTTAGGCTTCACAGGCAAGCACCTTAACCAGTAATCCATCTCTCTAACCCATGTTGTTTTAACTTTTGTGTAATTCTCTCCCCATCCTCCCTACCTCCATTTCTTCTTTTTGTAAAAAAAAAAAATTGTAGAGCCAGGCCTGGTGGTGCATGCCTTTAATCCCAGCACTTGGGAGGCAGAGATAGGAGGATCACCATGAGTTCAAGGCCAGCCTGAGACTACATAGTGAATTCAAGTTCAGCTTGGGCTAGAGTGAGACCCTACCTTGAAAACAACAATTAAAAAAATTTTTTTTTAATTTATTTGCAAGCAAGGACAGAGAGAGAGAGATTGAGAGAGAGAGAGAGAGAGAGAGAGAGAGAGAGAGAGAGAAGGCAAATGGACATGCCAGGGCCTCCTGCCACTGCAAATGAACTCAAGACACATGTGATACTTTGTGCATCTAGCTTTATGTGGGTGCTGGGGAATTGAACTTGGGCTGTCAGGTTTTGTAAGCAAGCACCTTTAACTGCTAAGTCATCTTTCCATCCCCTCATATCTTCTTTTTTTTTTTCCTTTTTAAAGATTTATTTATTTAGACTTACTTCTGGTTAAGATGGCGGCGTAGGTACCACGCCAAAGCAGCCTAGGGGGGAGAAAGACCAAAAAAACTCAGCAAAATACACGTTTTTACTAAAAAGTGAGGTGTATAGGAAATTGAGGCGGCAGCGGAGAAGTAGAAGAGTTATAGAGCATCCAGAGCCTGCACAGGCGGGAACAGCGGCTCCAGCGGTTCAGGCAGCTCGGCCAAACGCCGCAGCCGCGGTGCAGCAGAAAACCGCCAGACCAGCTCGAGCCGCAGGAAAAGCCAGGTGCGGGATTTTCCCCTCATACCGCGCTCTCCGCAACTCGGGAAACGTGAGGGGAGAGCGGCAGCGAGCAGGGGAGGAGCAGACTGCGAGTTAGAACACGTGGAGCAGCGAGACAACCAGAGAAGCCGTGGCTCCCTCCCCTCCCCCACCGCCTGAGCCCAGCTCCAGCGAACACAGCAGCGGCCCGGGACCCGGCCACGCCAACTTGGGCTGACAGCGGGACCCAAGCAGGAGCAGAGTTCGGCAGCAACTTCAGCGGCTCCAGCACCGGTACCAGCGGCCCCAGCAGCAGCGGACCCAGGAGCAGCAGCGGCGGCAGCTTCAGCAGCGGTGGTGCTCCGGAGGTGGCAGCTATAGGAGCAGCAGAGGCAGCAGCAGCGGCTCGGTTTGCCCCGTAGGAAAAGCAAGTGCCCAGCTCCAGAAATCAGAACAGCAGCCCGACGACCCAGGCAGCAACTTGACTGAGACCAAAATCACCCAAGGTAACTGGGATTGTACCAGGGAAGGGTCTCACTTGGTCACAAGCTGACTTGGATCACTCAACAGACCAGAAATCTAAACCTCTTTGTTGATAGAAGATCTGGTCATTATAATAACTACTCTTGCATACATACTCGGAGCTGTTTTTGACTGAATGTGTACAGTGTTTAGTTAAATTTTAGAATCTACCAGTATTTTATTCCACTCAGCCTGCTTGAATACTCCTATAGCAGGGAATCTCAACCCCTAAGAACATCTTTGTAGATACTCTGAGAGTCTTAAGAGCCACACCTAATACCTTAAGGTCCTACCCTGAAAATATATTACATCAAATCAATTGATACAGCTAAGAATACACAGCTAGCTAGAAAATCCAAGCATTAACTTAATCCAAGATGCAAAAATATATACATTATAACACAAGAAACACTAAAAAGCAAGATGATATAAGTCCACCTAAAAGTATTAATGCATCAGAAATGTCCTCCAGAGAGAAAGAGTTAGAGGAAATGCCTGAGAAGGAGTTCAAAAGAATAATTATAAATATGTTCAAAGAGGTCAAAGAACACATGAAAACAATCAAGGAAGAAATCAAAGAGGAAATCAAAGAGGAAATCAAAGGAATCAAAGAAGAGGCAGGACACCAATTTAATGAAATAAAGAAGGCAATACAAGACATAAATAGGGAAATAGAAATAATAAAGAAAAACCAGTCAGAATTACTAGCAATGAAGAACACAGTTAATGAAATAAAAAACTCTGTAGAAAATCTCACCAGTAGGATGGATGAGGGAGAGGACAGAATATCTAAGCTAGAAGACCAGGTGGCAGACCTAATGCAGTCCAACAAAGAGAAAGACAAACTTATAGAAAAGTATGAGTGGGAATTTCAAGATATTCGGGACACTATGAAAAGATCCAATATAAGAATTCAGGGCATAGTAGAAGGAGAAGAACTCCACCCCAGAGGCATAGTAGGCATCTTCAACAAAATCATAGAGGAAAATTTCCCCCAAATTGGGAAAGAGGTGCCAATACAGATACAGGAAGCCTTTAGAACCCCAGCCAGACAAAACCCAGAAAGAACCTCCCCTCGCCATATTATAATCAAACTTCCAAACACACAAACCAAAGAAAAATTATTGAAAGCAGTTAGAGAGAAAAATCAAGTTACCTACAAAAGCAAGCCCATCAGGATTACAGCAGATTATTCAACACAAACTTTTAAAGCCAGAAGGGCTTGGAGTGATATATTCCAAGTTCTGAAAGATAACAACTGTCAACCAAGGTTACTTTATCCTGCAAAGTTATCCATTCAAATAGATGGAGAAATAAAGACATTCCATGACAAAAGCAGGTTAAAGGAGTATTTGAAGACAAAACCAGCTCTACAGAAAATACTTGATAGAATCCTCCATGCTGAACAAAAGGAAAAGCACACAATAAGGAACCTAGAAAAAACAAGCTATACTCAAATACCAGTTAACAGAAGAGAGCACAGGTAGAACCAGTAACACACACACACACACAAAAATGGCAAACATAAATACACACCTTTCAATAATATCTCTTAATATCAACGGCCTCAATGCCCCAACGAAAAGACATAGATTTGCAGACTGGGTTAAAAAGCAGGATCCTACAATTTGTTGTCTCCAAGAAACTCACCTTTCTACAAAGGATAGACACTATCTTAGGGTGAAAGGTTGGAAGACGGTGTTTCAAGCAAATGGGTCTAGAAAACAAGCAAGGGTTGCTATCCTAATATCAGACAGGGTAGACTTTAGTCCGACGTTAGTCAAGAAAGATAAGGAAGGTCACTTTATATTGATTAAGGGCACACTCCAACAGGAGGACATTACAATCCTAAACATATATGCACCTAACATGGGGGCTCCCAAATTCGTCAAACAAACACTATTAGAACTAAGGTCACAGATAACACCAAACACAGTGGTGGTGGGTGACTTTAACACCCCACTCTCATCAATTGTCAGGTCATCCAGGAAAAGAATAAACAGAGAGGCATCTGGACTAAATGAGGTCATAGAAGGAATGGACCTAACAGATATATACAGGACATTTCATCCAAATGCTGCAGAATATACATTCTTTTCAGCAGCACATGGAACATTCTCTAAAATAGACCATATATTAGGACATAAAGCAAATCTTAACAAATTCAGGAAAATTGAAATAATTCCTTGCATTCTATCTGACCACAATGGAATTAAACTACAAATCAGTAGCAAGAAAGGCTATAGAGCATACACAAAATCATGGAAACTAAACAATACACTACTAAATGATGAGTGGGTCAATGAAGAAATCAAAAAGGAAATCAAAAAATTTATAGAGTCAAATGACAATGAGAACACAACATACCAAAATCTCTGGGACACAATGAAGGCAGTTCTAAGAGGTAAATTTATAGCCTTAAGTGCCTATATTAAGAAATTAGAAAGGTCGCAAGTAAACGACCTAATGCTTTGCCTTAAAGCCTTGGAAAAAGAAGAACAAGGCAAATCAAAAATTAGTAGACGGGAAGAAATAATAAAGATTAGGGCAGAAATTAATGAAATAGAAACAAAAAGAACAATCCAAAGAATTAATGAAACAAAGAGTTGGTTCTTTGAAAGGATAAACAAGATTGATAAACCCTTAGCAAATCTGACCAAAAGAAAGAGAGAAGAGACACAAATTAATAAAATCAGAGATGAACAAGGCAACATCACAACAGATTCCAGAGAAATTCAAAAAATCATAGGGACATACTACAAAAGCATATACTCCACAAAGTATGAAAATCTGAAAGAAATGGATGATTTCCTTGATCTATATGACCTACCTAAATTAAATCAAAATGAGATTAATCACTTAAATAGACCTATAACAAACATGGAGATCCGAACAGTTATCAATAATCTCCCAACTAAAAAAAGCCCAGGCCCGGATGGATTCACTGCTGAATTTTACCAGACTTTTAAGGAAGAGCTAACACCATTGCTTCTTAAGCTTTTCCAGGAAATAGAAAAAGAAGGAATTCTACCAAACTCCTTCTATGAGGCCAACATCACCCTGATACCAAAAGCAGGCAAAGATAGAACAAAAAAAGAAAATTACAGACCAATCTCCCTCATGAACATAGATGCAAAAATTCTCAACAAAATATTGGCAAACAGAATACAAGAGTATATCAAAAAGATCATTCACCCTGACCAAGTAGGTTTATCCCAGAGATGCAGGGATGGTTCAAATACGCAAATCTATAAATGTAATACATTACATAAACGGGTTGAAGGACAAAAATCACATGATCATCTCATTAGATGCAGAGAAAGCATTTGACAAAATCCAACATCCCTTCATGATAAAAGTCCTACAGAGACTGGGAATAGAAGGAACATATCTCAATATAATAAAGGCTATTTATGACAAGCCTACAGCCAACATATTACTAAATGGGGAAAACTGGAAGCTTTTCCACTAAAATCAGGAACAAGACAAGGGTGTCCACTGTCCCCACTTTTATTTAATATAGTTTTGGAAGTCTTAGCCATAGCAATAAGGCAAGAGACACACATAAAAGGGATACAAATTGGAAAGGAAGAAATCAAGTTATCATTATTTGCAGATGACATGATTCTATACATAAAGGACCCTAGAGACTCTACTAGCAAGCTGTTAGAGCTGATCAAAACCTACAGCAATGTAGCAGGATACAAAATAAATACACAGAAATCAGTAGCCTTCATATATGCTAACAACAAACACACAGAGGATGAAATCAGAGAATCACTCCCATTCAAAATTGCATCAAAAAAAATAAAATACCTTGGAATAAACCTAACCAAGGAAGTAAAGAATCTATACAATGAGAACTTTAAAACACTCAAGTGAGAAATTGCAGAAGACACTAGAAAGTGGAGAAACATCCCTTGTTCCTGGATTGGAAGAATCAATATCATGAAAATGGCAATCTTACCTAAAGCAATCTACACATTTAATGCAATCCCTATCAAAATTCCAAAGGCTTTCTTCATGGAAATAGAAAAAACAATCCAAAAATTCATTTGGAATCACAAAAAACCTCGAATATCTAAAATAATACTGAGCAACAAAAAAGAGGCTGGTGGTATCACCATACCTGATTTTAACCTATACTACAGAGCCATAGTAACCAAAACAGCATGGTACTGGCACAAAAACAGACATGTAGATCAGTGGAACAGAATAGAGGACCCAGATGTAAGCCCAAGTAGCTATAGCCACCTGATATTCGATAAAAATGCCAAAAATACTCATTGGAGAAGAGACAGCCTCTTCAGCAAATGGTGTTTTGAAAACTGGATAAATATCTGCAGAAGGATGAAAATAGATTCTTCTCTCTCGCCATGCACAAGAATTAAGGCCAAATGGATTAAAGACCTTAACATCAGACCGGAAACTTTGAAACTGCTAGAGGAAAAAGTAGGGGAAACCCTTCAACATATTGGTCTTGGCAAAGACTTTCTGAATACAACCCCAATTGCTCAGGCAATAAAACCACAGATTAACCACTGGGACCTAATGAAATTACAAAGATTTTGCACCGCAAAGGACACAGTGAAAAAAGCAAAGAGGCAACCTACAGAATGGGAAAAAATCTTCGCCAGCTATATATCTGATAGAGGATTAATATCTAGGATATACAAAGAACTCAAAAAGTTAAATAATAAGGAATCAAACAAGCCAATCAAAAAATGGGCTATGGAGCTAAATAGAGAGTTCTCAAAGGAAGAAATACGAATGGCATATAAGCATCTAAAAAAATGTTCTACGTCACTAGTCATCAGGGAAATGCAGATTAAAACTACATTGAGATTCCATCTCACTCCTGTCAGATTGGCCACCATCATGAAAACAAATGATCATAAATGTTGGCGGGGATGTGGAAAAAAAGGAACCCTTCTTCACTGCTGGTGGGAATGCAATGTGGTCCAGCCATTGTGGAAAACAGTGTGGAGGTTCCTAAAACAGCTAGAGATTGATTTACCATATGACCCAGCTATAGCGCTCCTAGGCATATATCCAAAGGACTCATCTCATTTCCTTAGAAGTACATGCTCAACCATGTTTATTGCTGCTCAATTTATAATAGCTGGGAAATGGAACCAGCCTAGATGTCCCTCAACAGATGAGTGGATAATGAAGATGTGGTACATTTATACAATGGAGTTCTACTCAGCAGTAAAGAAAAATGAAGTTATGAAATTTGCAGAAAAATGGATGGACCTGGAAAATATTATACTAAGTCAGGTAACCCAGGCCCAGAAAGCCAAGCGCCACATGTTCTCTCTCATATGTGGATCCTAGCTACAGATGACTGGGCTTCTGCATGAGAATGAAAATACTTAGTAGCAGAGGCCAGTAAGTTGAAAAGGAGACATAAAGGGTGGAGAAAGGAAGGGAGGAGGATACTTAATAGGTTGATATTGTATATATGTAATTACAATGATTGTAATGGGGAGGTAATATGATGGAGAATGAATTTCAAACGGGAAAGTGTGGGGGTGGGGAGGGAGGGAATTACCATGGGATATATTTTATAATCATGAAAAATGTTAATAAAAATTTTAAAAAAAAATCAAAAAAAAAAAAACCAAAAAAAAAGATTTATTTATTTATTTATTAGAAACAGAGAGGAAGACAGAGAGGGAGAATGGACACACCAGAACCTCTAGCCACTGCAAATGAACTCCAGATGCATGTGCTACCATGTGCATCTGGCTTATGTTGGACCTGGAGAATTGAACCTGGGTCCTTAGGCTTCACGGGCATAATTCTTAGGCTTTGCAGCTTAACCACCAAGCCATCTCTTTAACCCCTAGTCTTATTTTTAATATATTTATTTGCATGCAGAGAGAAAGAGAGAGAGATGGAAGAGAGACAGAGAGAATTGGAATATCAGGGCTTCCTGCTGTTGCCAGTAGACTCTAGATGCATGTGTGTATCTGGCTATACGTGGGTACTGGGGAATTGAACTTGGGTCATTAGGCTTTGCAGACAAGCACCTTAACTGAGCCATCTCTCCAGCCTTTATTCTTTTTGTTGCTGTTTGTTTTGTTTTTTCAAGGTAGGGTTTTGCTATAGCTAGGCTGACCTGAAATTCACTATGTAGTCTCAGGGTGGCCTTGAACTCAGGGCGATCCTCCTACCTTTGCTTCCTGAGTGCTGGCATTAAAGGCGTGTGCCACCACGCCTGTTTTTTTTTTTTTTTTTTGTGGTGGTAATCAGGGCCTCACACATGCTAAGCAAGTGCTCTACTTCTGAGGTACATTTGAGCATTTTTATTTTTTATTTTTTGGTTTCTTGAGGTAGGGTCTTGCTCTAGGACAAGCTGACCTGGAATTCACTATGTAGTCTCAGGGTGGCCTCGAACTCACAGCAATCCACCTACCTCTGCCTCCCAAGTGCTGGGATTAAAGGCCCGCACCACCATGCCTAGCTGGGCATTTTTTTTGTTTTTTGTTTTTTGAGGTAGGATCTTGTTTGAGCCCAGGCTGACCTGGAATTCCCTATGTAGTCTCAGGATGGCCTCAAACTCATGACAATTCTACCTCTGCCTCCCGAATGCTGGGATTAAAGGCATGTGCCACCATGGCCTGGATGAGCATTTTTTAAAAATTTATTTTTATTTATTTATTTGAAAGGGAAAAAAAGAGCGAGAGAGGGAGAAAGAAAGAGTGAGAGATGGAGGGAGAGAGAGAGAGAATATGGGCATGCTAGGGCCTCCAGCTACTGCAAACAAACTCCAGATGCATGCGCTACCTTGTGCATCTGCCTTGTGTGGGTCCTAGGAAATTGAACCTGGGTTCTCTGGCTTTTCAGGAAAGTGCCTTAAGTGCTAAGCTATCTCTCCAGCCCCATTTTTCCTTTTTTTTGGTATGGAAATTGCTGGGAATTTTTTGTTGTTTGCTACTTTTTAAAATTTTTATTTATTTATTAGAGAGAGATAGAGAGCCACTACAAACACCAGATGCATGTGTTACCATGTGCATCTGGCCTATGTGGGATCTGGGGAATTGAACCTAGGTTCTTAGGTATCACAGGCAAGGTCCTTAACTGCTAAACATATATTTTATAAAACATATATTTTGGGGCCAGGTGTGGTAGCACATGCCTTTAACCCGAGCACTTGGGAGGCAGAAGTAGGAGGATCGCTGTGAGTTCAAGGCCACCCTGAGACTCCATAGTGAATTCCAGGTCAGCCTGGCCTAGAGTGAGACCCAACTTGGCGGGAGAGAATATGTGTGTGTGTGTGTGTGTGTGTGTGTATCTGGATAAATGGCTTAGTAATTAAGGTGCTTGTCTGCAAAACCCAATGACCCAGGTTTAATTCTCCAGTATCCATGTAAAGACAGATGTACAAAGTAGCATATGCATCTCAAGTTTATTTGCAGTGGTAAGAGGCTCTGATGTGTCCATATTCTCCCTCTCTCTCTGCTTGCAAATAAAATAAACATTTAAAAAGTATATTTATCCAGGTGTGGTGGTGCATGCTTTTAATCCCAGCACTCAGGAGAGAGGGGAAGGAGGATCACTGTGAGTTTGAGGCCATCCTGAAAATATACAATGAATTCCAGGTCAGCCTGAGCTAGAGTGAAACCCTACCTCGAAAAAAACCAAAACCAAAACCAACCAACCAACCAACCAACCAACAAACAGAAAAGCCAAAATATCTTACAAAGGAGGTAATGTGATGAGAGCCAATAAAATAAATGTCAATTAATATCCAAACAAAATTTGTTTGGCTTAAACGTCAAAGCCATGACAATTTGTTCTTTGATGTGATTGTATTTCCAATTTCTTGTTCATGTAAGATTTCAACAAAATTCAAAAAACTAAAAATAAAAATAAAACTTTAAATAAATAAATAAAAACATTTAAAAAACATAAAATTTACAAGCCAAAGTACTTTGTAATGTTGTTGTAAAAAACCTATAAATTTATTTCTTTATCAGGTTTTATTAGGTATGTTCCCTGTTAAGATGCTTACTTGCAAAACCTAATGACCTGGGTTTGATTCCCCAGTTACCATGTAAAGCCAGATATGCAAATTGGTGCATGCACTTGGAGTATGTTTGCAGTGGCTGGAGACCCTGGTGTGCCCATTCTCTGTGTCTGTCTCTCTTTTCTGTATCTCTTCTTGCAAATATATATAATGCCCTGAAGAGCTGGTAGTTTAAAAAAATAGTTTGCTGACAAAGATCAGATCAGGAAAACAAAGTGCTTGGGCACTCTATAGGCTGAGACAGGAGGATTGCTACAAGCTCAAGGCCAGCCTGGGCGACATAGCAAGACCCTATTTTTTTTTTTTTTTTTTTTGAGGTAGGGTTTCATTCTAGCCCAAGCTGACCTGGAATTCACTCTGTAGTCCCAGGCTGGCCTTGTACTCACCATGATTCTCCTACCTCTGTCTCCCAAGTTCTAAGACTAAAGGTGTGTGTCACCCTGCCTGAGGGGGAGAGAGATAGAGAGGGAGAGAATGGGCATGCCAGAGCCTCTAGCCACAGCAAATGAATTCCAGACACATGTGCCACTTTGTGTATCTGGCTTTACGTCGGTACTGAAGAGTTGAACTTGGGTTATTAGGCTTTGCAGGCAAGTACCTTAACTGCTAAGTCATCTCTTCAGCCCAAGACCCTATTTTTTTTTTCCCTTTGACTTTCTCAATCAGCCTCTCTTTTATTTTGATGTCATCATCTTTTTTTCCTATTATGATGGTCTTATGTCAGGTGCTATGAAGTCATGGATATCCAGGCCATTTTGTGTCTGGAGGAGCATGTTGCCACCTCTTCCGCAATGGACCCTGAGCGTTGAAAGATGTGATAGACATATTTCAGTGCTGAGCACTCCTCTGTCACTTCTCAGCACCATGGTGCCAAGTCATCCCAAGGTCACTGCCATCTGAAAAGAGAAGGTTGTCTAACCAAAAGGGAGAGTAGCATTAATATATGGGTGCTTACTGGGCAGTTTGGTGAGCATAGTATATACATTTAGCAGACAGCAGCAGACGTTACATCCCTAGGGCTCATAACTACCCCTGTTTTATGTTTTCAATATCAGGGATGTATTCCTTCCCACAGAGCAGGCCTCCAGCCAAGACCCTTTCTTTTAAAACTCAAAAGAAGCTGGGCATAGTGGCGCACAGCTTTAATCCCAGCACTTGGGAGGCAGAGCTAGGAGGATCACAGTGAGTTTGAGGCCACCCTGAGACTACATAGTGAATTCCAGGTCAGCCTGGCTTAGAGCAAGACCCTATCTCAAAAAACAAACAACAAAAACAACAACAAAAAACCCTCAAAAGAGGGACTGGAAAGATGTCTCAGTGGTTAAGGTACTTTCCTGCAAAGCCTAACTACCTGGGTTCAATTCCCCAGGACCCACATAAAGCCCGATGCACAAAGTGGCACATGCATCTGGACTTCCTTTGCAGTGGCTGGAGGCCCTGGCCTGTTCATTCTTTCTTTACCTGTGCACCCCTCTCATATATAAACAAGTAAAATATTTAAAAAAGCAACATGCTTGGGCATTACTCTTCTATCATATACTGAACGTACCTTTAATAGATCAACACATGTTCTTTTTATTTTATTTTATTCTTCTGAGTCTGGCCCATACTCTGTGCTACAGAAAGGAGCTATAGTAGTGGACAAGTTGGATATAATCTGTCCTCATGACATCGGTAGTCTTATATCTCAATATGCTCATATTGTCTGGATATATCTATTTTGCCTACTAGGCAATCATGAAAGAGTATGGCCCATGGTTGTTTACTCCCCCCCGCCCCGCCCACTTAAGTCAGTGACCTGTGATCTATAGTGGAGACAGCCTAGCAAAGAACTGGTGAAACTAACCAAGTACTAACCAACTTCATGTTTAAAGCAGTTTATTTATTTATTTATTTATTTAGGTAGGTTCTCACTCTAGCCCAGGCTGATGTGGTATTCACTATGTAGTCTTAGGTTGGCCTCAAACTCACAGAGATCCTCCAGTGCTGGGGTTAAAGGCATATACCACCACATCCAGCTGATCTTTTCTTTGACACAGGTCTTGCTATGTATTATACCCTGGCTGGCCTGGAACTGCCTATGTAGATCAGGCTGGCCTCCAGCTTGAATCCAGCCTCCTGCCCCTGTTTCCCAAGTGGTAGGATTACGAATGTATGTACCATCATGTTCCACTTGACTGTGTTTCAAACTGAAGAAAGTGAATACACATGCAACTTTTGGTAGAAATGATTTATTTTATGATACAGAAAGAATTGAAGAGAAATTACCTTTTCAAAGAGTGACAGTCTGCTCCTGTTATGAGCACTTTCTCAGCCCATGAATCCTATTGAAATTCAATGTGGAATGAGGGCCAGAGAGAGCTCAGCAATGAAAGGTGCTTGCTTGTAAAGCCTAACAGCCTGGGTTCAATTCCCCAGTACCCATGGAAATCCAGATACAAAAAATGGCCCATGCATGTGGAATTTGTTTGCAGTGGCTAGGATGCCCTGGTATGCCCTCTCTCCTTCTCTCTCTCCTCTCCTGTCTGTTTGAAAACAAACTAATAAAGATATATATACACATACATATATATGGAAGGAGCCAGGCATGGTGGCACACACCTTTAATCCCAGCATTTGGAAGGCAGAGAAGTAGGAGGATCATTGTGAGTTCGAGGCCACCCTGAGACTACATAGTGAATTCCAGGTCAGTCTGGGCTAGAGTGAGGCCCTACCTCAAAATAACAAACAAACAAAAAGGTGGAAGGAACTGGGTGTGGTGGAGCATATCTTTAATCCTAGCTCTCATCAGGCAGAAGTAGGAGGATTGCTGTGAGTTTGAAGCCATCGTGGGACTACAGAGTGAGTTCCAGGTCAGCCTGGGTTAGTAGACCCTACCTCAAAAAATAACAACAAAAAGGTGAAACAAGTAGTTACTGCTAAAGGCAGAAGTTCCTTTATTTTCTAATGGCAGAGAATCTCTGTCTACGCAATGAGTGTTGATCAATATCTTCTAACCTTGAATTCACGCTGGTCATTTCACAAGGTTCTGGTGAATCCTGTGGTTGAGCTCCCCTCCCGTGACAGATAAAGCTATCATCTTACTGCCAGATACTTTAAGACAACCCAAGCAACAGCAAAGCGGAACAAAAGCAGCTCTCCGGAAACCCAGTCTCTTGTAATATCCTGATCCCATAACAAAGCCACGCAAACTCAGTACTTCCAAATAATTGCCTTCGCTGTCCTCCCTTTCTCTCTCATTTCACAATACAGGACTTTCCCACTGAAATCAATCACTCTTTGTCTCTGCTCATGTTTTTCTAGGTACAGGAGTTAGAATGCCTGGGGACAGTTAATTAGCCATCAATCCATCTCTAAAACACAGAGCGTGTCAGTTGCTTTTGTAAAGCCCCAATGTTCATTTTGCTTTGGTGCTTTTTTCATAAACCTGATTGTGTTGCCATATTGGCATATTTATTGCCCACCTTTCACCCTCGATGCTATCCCTGGCTGTCCACGGAGTTCTTTCAATTGATCAAAACTACAGTCCCCCGGTGTAAAAGAGGTCACGTTCACGGGAACAATGGAAGCCCGTGGCCATGTGTTGCCTCTGCGTGAGTTGCTGAAGGGACATCAAAGCCGAGACTGCTTTCAATCTTGTCTTCAGCTGATATACAGACACATAGATTGCTTTTGCTTTTGAAATTTCAATAGTCACCTCACTCCCATTATGAGGAATTCAGAAATTCCTTATTAAAAAGGAATATCTTGAAAACCAGGATGGTAGTTCATGCCTTTAATTCCAGCACTGGGGAGGCAGAGGTAGGAGGACTGCCATGAGTTTGAGGCCAGCCTGAAACTATATACTGAATTCCAGGTCAGCCTGGGCTAGAGAGGAAGGCCCTACCACTAAAAACCAAAAAAAAAAAAACCAAAAAAAAAAAAACAAGGAACATCTCTGTTGCAGTCAGTCAGTTCGCATTGTTGGCAGAAATCACCCGATCAAGAGCAGCTTTTGGGAAAAACAAAAAAGGTTAATTTTGGCTTATAGACTTGAGACTTGAGGGGAAGCCCCATGATGGCAGGGAAAATGACGACACGAGCAGAGGGTGGACATTGCCTCCTCGTCAACATCAGGTGGACAACAGCAACAGGAGAGTGTGCCAAACATTGGCAAGAGGAAATTGGCTATAATACCCATAAACCCTCCCCCAAGAATACACTGCCTCCAGGAGACATTAATTCCCAAATCTCCATCAACTGGGAACCTAGCATTCAGAACGCCTAAGTTTATGGGGGACACCTGAATCAAACCACCACAATCTCGCTTCTCCACTCAATTACACTAGGATTGTTCTGCACATGGTCTTGGATCAGAGCAAAACAAAATAATAGAGTGTGCAGTCCTGTACTTTGTTCATTTACTCTTCCTTTAATCCATCCATCCATTCACCCACCTCTTACTCTATAGAAGTATACAAACAGGGCCAGGCACGGTGCCCACCTTTAATGCCGGCACTTGGGAGGCAGAGGTAGGAAAACTGCTGTGAGTTCGAGGCCACCCTGAGACTCCTTAGTGAATTCCAGGTCAGCCTTGGCTAGAATGAGACCCTACCTCGAAAAACAGACACACAGACACACACACACACAAAAAAAAAAAAAAAAAAAGGAAAGGAAAGAAAAGAAAAGAAAAAATAGCATACAAGCAAGGAATCATAAAATCAAATGCCTCCAGGCTATGCTCAAGGTCAAGTTCATGAAGGATAGCGATGGCAGAAAACTGCAGAACACAGGCCCCATCTTCAGATGGAGCCACTACATGGCCTTAGCACATTTTAAGCAAGAGCACAGGTCCAGTGTGGGAAGATCTGAATTTTCTTTTCTTCCTTTCTTTCTTTCTTTTCTTTTGTTTTTTCGAGGTAGGGTCTCACTCTAATCCAGTAGTCTAGAGCAGTGGATGGCCATGGCCACATGGTAGAGAAAACTGTGAAGATTCCAAAGAGGGCAGTGACTGGGTGTGGTGGCACATGCCTGTAATCCAAGCACTCTGGATCAGGAGCTCAAGACTAGTGTGGCTGTATGAGACTGTCTCAAAAAGCAAAACAAACAACAACAACAAAACTGCCGGGTGTGGTGGCACACACCTTTAATCCCAGCACTGAGGAGGCAGAAGTAGGAGGGTCTCCATGAGTTCAAGGCCATCCTGAGACTACATAGTGAATTTCAGGTCAGCCTGGGCCAAAGTGAGACCCTACTCAAAAAAGCAAACAAACAAAAAAGCCTATATAAGACTGTCTCAAAAAAACAACAACAACAACAAAAAAAAAACAAAAAAAAACAAAAAAAGCCGTTGTTGGACTACCCAGCCTATCTCCTGTAAGCCAGTTTAATAGGCCCCCTTTTAAAAGAGATAAAGAAAAATAAAGGAAAAAAAGAGGAGGAAGATTATAGGATGATCAAAGCTTTTGAGAAATCTGATATCTCACATAGGCCTTGAAGATATCTTAAAGACTTTGAAAAACTGATATCAGCAATTAGAGTCTAGAGACTGGAGAAAGGCATAAACACAAACACAGAAACAGGCAATCTTGGGGTGCACATAAAATATGTAACCAAATCAAAATTTGTGCAAATCTAGAAAGAGTTTGGAACTAGATCATAGAGCATCTGAATCCAGAGTTAAAGTGGAAAAGTGCAACTAAAAGCTCTGAATATCAAGAATGGGTTGCAATAAGTAATATAAGATGAAAAACTAAATAAAGAAACTTTAATTGTAAAAAAAAAAAATGGTGGACTGGAGAAATGGCTTAGCGGTTAAGTGCTTGCCTGTGAAGCCTAAGGACCCCTGTTCGAGGCTAGATTCCCCAGGACCCACGTTAGCCAGATGCACAAGGGGGCGCACGCGTCTGGAGTTTGTTCGCAGTGGCTGGAGGCACTGGCGCGCCCGTTCTCTCTCTCTATCTGCCTTTTTCTCTCTCTGTCAGTCGCTCCCAAATAAATAAATAAATAAATAAATAAATAAAAGGTATTTTTTTTTTTCCAGGCATGGTGGCACACACCTTTAATCCTATCTCTTAGAAGGCAGAGATAGGAGGATCTTTGTGAGTTCAAGGCCACTCTGAGACTAGTGAATTCCAGGTCAGCCTGAGCTAGAGTGAGACCCTATACATTGAAAAACTTAAAAAAAAAAAAAAGGTTAATTTTTCAAGGTAGGGTTTCACTGTAGCCCAGGCTAACCTGGAACTCACTATGTAATCTTGGGATAGCTTTGAATTTATGGTGATCCTTCTACTTCTGCCTTCTGAGTGCTGAGATTAAAGGCATGTACCACCACACCTGGCTAATTTTTTTTTTTCTAATGTAGCCCAAACTAGTCTTTTTTTTTTTTTTTCAAGGTAAGGTCTCACTCTAGCCCAGACTGACCTGGAATTCACTCTGTAGTCTCAGGGTGGCCTCGAACTCATGGTGATCCTCCTACCTCTGCCTCCCAAGTGCTGGGATTAAAGGCGTGCGCCACCATGCCAGGCCCAAACTAGTTTTATGCTCACTATGTAGCTGAGGTTGGCTTTGAACTCCTTCCTGATCCTTCTGCCTCCATCTCCCAAGTGCTAGTATGACAGTTGTTTACCACCATGCTCAGCTCAGAAGTTAACACTTTATTAATATTGGCAGTGGGGAAACAGTGAAGTATTTCAAACAGAGAAGAGACAAAGAGAAAATATCTTAGGAAGGCTATTTATTACCTGTGTGATGTTAGAAATGGGAGAGAGTATCTTGGGCTCAGGGTCCATTGCAGAGGAGGTGGTGGAAAGAATGGAAGAGCCAAAGGAAGGGTAGGACTGCTTATAATGCAATCTTTCAGACACAAAATGGCTTTGATATTCATGACCTTGCAGTGTCTGACACTACCTACACAGCACCTCCATAATAGGGGAAAAGATGATGACATCAAAATTAAAGAGAGACTAATTGAAAGGAGGAGAGGATTTGATGGAGGGTGGATTTGAGTAGGGATGAACAACCGGAGTAGGGGAGGGAATTAGCATAGTTTATTGTCCATAATTATGAAAGCTGTCAATAAACAAGCTAGCCTCTGAGCTGGAGGAATGGCTTAGTGGTTAATGCATTTGCTTGCAAAGCCAAAGGACCCAGGTTTGATACCCCAGGACCCACATTAGCCAGATGCACAAGGTGGCACATGTGTTTGGAGTTTGTTTGCAGTGGCTGGAGGCCCTGGTGTGCCCATTCTCTCTCTCTCCCCCTCCCTTTCTCTCTTTCAAATAAAAAAATTCTTTTGGTAGAGAATCTTCTCTTTTTAGATGGCAGTGAGCTTGGGATGACTCAGGAGGCATCATGGTGCTGGAAAGAAGTGACAGGAGTGCTCAGCACTGCAGTATCTCTATCACACCTTCCAAGGCTCAGGGTCTAATGCGGAAGAAGTGGCAGAAAGAATGTAAGAGCCAAAGGAAGGGTAGGACTCCCTACAACATGCTCCCCCCAGACACAAAATGGCCTGCATACCCATGACCTCACTGTGCCTGACACTACCTACACAAGACCATCATAAGAGGAGGAAAAGATCATTGATAAAATAAAAGAGACTGATTGAGATAGGGAGGGGATATGATGAAGAATGGAGTTTCAAAGGGGAAAGTGGGAGGAGGGAGGGTATTACCATGGGATTTTTTTTTATAATCATGGAAGTTGTTAATAAAATTTTTTTTTTTTTTTAAAAAAAGGTAACCTCTGGGTTGGAGGTATGGCTTAGCTGTTAAGGTGCTTGCCTCTAAAGCCAAAGGACTCAGGTTCGATTCCCCAGTTCCTACGTAAAACCAGATGCACAAGGCAGTACATGCATCTGGAGTTCGTTTGCAGTGGCTAGAGGCCCTGAAAGCATACCCATTCTTTCTCTCTCTCTCTCTCTCAAATAAATAAAATACAAATACAATATTTATTTTTAAGGTTAGGCTGGATGTGGACGTGGTGGTGCATGCCTTTAATCACAGTACTTGGGAGGCAGAGGTGTTAGAGTGAGACCCTACCTCAAAAACAAAAACAAAAACAAAGAGAGAGAGAGAGGGAGAGAGAGAAAGAAAAAAAAAGTTAACCTCTGCTTCGAATTCATTCTAAGAATGCATTATCCACCCTATGACGCTGGTTTCTGTGGTCTGTAGCTTCTGCTGCTTAGGAAGGGAACTCATCTTTTCCTAAGTCTCCTTATATAACCAATCTAACAGCTTTTGTATCAGTCCTTGTACCCATAAAAGACTCCCAAGAGTTTCATAATGACTCCAGTACCAGATGAATTAGTAAGATCATGAACTTTAGCTGGCCGACTTAATGCCTAATTCTTTTCCCATTATCCCACAGGTCCTCATCCCGCATCCTGCTGTGGATAGAGGATGACCAAAAGCAAAGGAAGTAGCAAGGTTTCAGACGTAGAGTTGACATCATTTAAAGCCCATCAATCTTTTCTTTTTTTAATTTAATTTTTTCTCATTTTTTAAAACATTTTCCATGATTATAAAATATATCCCATGGTAATTCCCTCCCTCCCCACCCCCACACTTCCATGGGATATTTTTTATATTTTATAATCATGGAAAATGTTAATAAAAATTAAAAAAAAGAAAAAAAAAAGAAATGCGGACAAAAAAATAAAATAAACAAAAAATTAAAAGTAAAAAAAAAAATCCCATTGTAATACCCTCCTTCTCCCCCTTTTCCCCTTTGAAATTCCATTCTTCATCATATGCCCTCCTCATCTCAATCAGTCTCTCTTTTATTTTGATGTTGTGATTTTTCCCTCCTCTTATTATGGTCTTGTGTAGGTAGTGTCAGGCACTATGAGGTCATGGATATCGAGGCCATTTTATGTCTGGAGGGAGCACGTTGTAAAGAGTCCTACCCTTCCTTTGGCTCTTACATTCTTTCCACCACCTCTTCCGCATTAGACCCTGAGCCTTGGAAGGTGTGATCGAGATGTTACTTGGTACTCTAATCACTTCTTTCCAGCACCATGATACCTTCTGAGTCGTCCCAAGGTCACTGCCATCTGAAAAGGGAAGATTCTCTACCCAAAGTGAGAGTAGCATTAATATAAGGGTATGAATATTAAGAGAAGTGCTTACTGGGCAGTTTGATAAGCATAGTATATACACTTATCCAGACATCAGCAGATGTTACACCCCTAGGGCTCATGACTACTCCTGTTTTAAGTTTTCAGTATCAGGGATGTATTCCCTCCCATGGAGCAGGCCTCCAGTCCAATTGGAGGGCAGTTGGCTTCCACCATGACAGATGTGCCACTATTGTACCTGTTGGCTCATTTGGGCTGGCTGGCCAATTATAAGGCTTGCAGTGTCCACTGCTGAGTATCTTCACTAGTGGTATCTCTTTCTCCCATTGAACTACATGTAGAATGGCTTCTTCCAGCTTTCTGTCAGCTGGTCTGCATGGAGGAGGTTCTCAGCTCACTTCCAGCAGGATTTCTCAGTGGCTTTGCAGCCCAAGTATGTGGAGTCTTCAGCAATAGGGTCTTACCATCGATTCCTGGTGAAGCCCATCAATCTTATGTACTCTTCCAGGGTTTCCTCATCCACTTCCTCTTTTGTCACAACCTGCTTCCTAGTTTATGCCTGGATTGTTAGATTTTTCCTTTAGGTTTCTGTCTATACTTGCTTCTATTTCTTTTTCTTTTAAACATATTTTATAGGGCTAAAGAAGTGGCTTAGTGGTTAAGGCATTTGCCTGAGAAGCCTAAGGACCTCCGTTCAATTTCCCAGGAACCCATATAAGCCAGATGCACAAGGGGGCGCATTCCTCTGGAGTTCGTTTCTGGTGGCTGGAGGCCCTGGCACACCCATTCTCTTTCTGTCTGCCTCTTCCTCTGTCTCTTTCTCTCAAATAAATAAAAAAAATTTTAATTAAAAAATAATTATAATAGCTTATTACATTTATTAACTTGTGTATGTTGAATCATCCCTGCATTTCTGGAGTAAACCCTACTTGATCAGGCTGAAAGAAAAACACAAGGCCTGGAGAGATGGTTCAGTGGTTAAGGTGTTTGCCTCCAAAGCCTAACGACCCTAGTTTGATTCCCAAGTACCCGCTTAGATGCACAATTTGGTGCATGCATCTGGAGTCCATTTGCAGTGGCTGGAGGCCCTAGCATTCCCATTCTCTCTATCTTTCTCTCTGCTTGCAAATAAATGAATAATAAAAAAGAAAAAAAAAACACAACAAAAACACTAAAATAAAAACAAAAAGAAGCCAGGTGTGGTGGCGCATGCCTTTAATCTCAGCACTCGGGAGGTAGAGGTAGGAGGACTGCTGTGAGTTCGAGGACACCCTGAGACTGCATAGTGAATTCCATGTCAGCCTGGGCTACAGCGAGACACTACCTTGAAAAACAAAAACAAAAAAGCTAGATGCACAAAGTGGCTCATGCATGTGGAGTTCATTTGCAGGGGCTGGAGGCTCCGGCATGCCCATTCTCTGTCTCTTTTCTATCTTTCTTTGCTTGCAAATAAATAAATAAAGATTTTTTTTTTTTTTTAAAGAATACTAGGGTAGGAGGAAGAATACCGGGGGCCATATGACCTCAACTGACACCTTAAGATATGAGCTCATCTAAGTCCATATCACATTGCTTTCTTCTTTGGACACAAGGGCATGTAGTCCAGGCTGGCTCTGAACACATCATGTAGCTGTGAATGACCATCAGAGTCTGCTTCTTCTACCTGCCCAATGCTGCGATTGAAAGCATAAACCACCACTTCCGGTTTATACATTGCTGAGGGTAGAACCCAAGGCTTTGTGCATGTTAAGCAAGCGCCCTACCAACTAAGCTTTTTCCTCAGCTCTTGTATTACCTTGTTCTGATCTTGTTGGAAACCATATGCAAAAGTTACATTATACAAGTAAGCCATACACAGTGGTGCACGCCTTTAATCCCAGCATTTGAGAAGCAGAGGTAGGGGGGTCACTGTGAGTTCGAGACCAGTCTGAGACCACAGAGTGAGTTCCAGCTTAGCTTTGGCTAGAATGAGATCCTATCTTGGAAAAAAATGCAGTTAAAATGGCCCAGGTTGCTTTCGCATTTGAACTAAGCTGTACCTTGCATTGGAAGGGCTGTATATTTATGAGTCTTTTAAGGTCTTAAAAGCTGTCCGGCCGGGCGTGGTGGTGCACGCCTTTAATCCCAGCACTTGGGAGGTAGAGGTAAGAGGATCACCCTGAGTTCGAGGCCACCCTGAGACTACATACTGAATTCCAGGTCAGCCTGAGCTAGAGTGAGACCCTACCTCCAAAAACAAAAACAAACAAACAAAAAACCCAAAAACCTGTCTGGCTTGTTTTTAGGAAAATCAATAGCTATTATTTTTATCTATATCTATTTATTTTTATATAGGTTTATTTGCAACGCAGAGAGATAATGGGCATACCAGGGCCTTTAGCCACTGCAAACAAACTCCAGATGCATGTGTCACCTTGTCCATCTGGCTTATGTGGATCCCGGGGAATTGATCTGAAATCCTTTGGCTTTGCAGGCAAGCACCTTAACTGCTAAGCCACCTCTCCAGCCCTTCTGTTTCTCTTTGATTCTGCCTCCAAAAATACCTATTTCCTACTATTGTTCTGTTTAGTTTCTCTAAGTATGTACTTCTGTGATTTTATTCCAATCACTTAAAAATTCTTTTGAAATAATTTTATTGGTGGGCATGGAAGAAAAAGATAATAAAAGCAAAATATTATTTGAGTATTTTTTTTATTAATTCATTTGTGTGTGTGTGTGTGTGTGTGAGAGAGAGAGAGAGAGAGACAGAGAGAGAAAGAGAAAAAGGGGTGCTTGGACATCCTGCCACTACATACAAAATCCAGAAACATGGGCTGGAGAAATGGCTTAGATGTTAATGTGCTTGCCTGCAATGCCAAAGGACCATGGCTTTGTTTCCCAGGACCCACGTAAGCCAGATGCACAAGGTGGCACATGTGTCTGGAGTTTGGTTGCAGTGGCTGGAGGCACTGGCAGCCCGCTCTCTTTCCCTCTATCTATATCTGCCTTTCTCTCATAAATAAATAAATAGATAGATAAAATTTAAAAAATCCAGAAACATGTGCCACTTTGTGTGGGTACTGGAGAACTGGACTCAGGCTGGCAGGCTTTGCAAAGAAAGCACTTTTAACTTCTGATCCATCTCTCCAGTCCTCCAATATATATATATATTTGAGGTAGGGCTTCACTCTAGCCTAGGCTGACCTAGAATTGACTATGTAGTCTCAGGGTGGCCTCAACCTCACAGCAATCCTCCTACCTCTGCCTCCTGAGTACTGGAAATAAAAGTGTGTGCCAGATGTGGTGGCACACACCTTTAATCCCAGCACTTGGGAGGCAGAGGTAGGAGGATTGTGGTGAGTTCAAGGCCACCTTGAGACTGTATAGTCAATTCCAGGTCAGCCTGTGCTAGAATGAGACCCTACCTCGAAAAACCAAAAAAAAAAAAAAAAAAAAAAAACCAAAAAAAAAAAAAATCTAAGAGGATATAAATAAAACATATGTAATCCTACTTTTTTGGACAGTGGAACACTCAGGAGCCATAGATTGTTGCTAGAAAATTTTCAGTGCCAGAGATGGATATCTTCCAGTGAGTTGTTGGCCAGGAAGGTCCCTGAGGCCAACATTATAGGTCATTGATGATGCTCTTGGTTTCCCACTAGGAATAGATGCTAAGATCCTATTGCTGAAGACTCCATATACTTGGGCTGCAAAGCCACTGAGAAATCATGCTGGATGTGAGCTGATAACCTCCTCCATGTAGACCAGCTGACAGAAAGCTGAAAGAAGCCATTCTGCATGCAGTTCAAGGGGAGAAAGAGAAATCACCAGTGAAGATACTCATCAGTGGACACTGCAAGCCAGCCAGGCCAAATGAGCCAATGGGTGCAATAGAGGCATGTCTGTTTTGGGGGAAACCAACTGCCCTCTAATTGGACTGGAGGCCCACTCCATGGGAAGGGAATACATCCCTGATACTGAAAACTTAAAACAAGAGTAGTTGTAAGCCCTACGGGTGTAACATCTGCTGTTGTCTGGCTAAATGTATATACTATGCTTATCAAACTGACTGATGATTTTAAAGGTAGGATTTGTATTGCTCACTTATTCTTTGTTTATTCCTTTTACATTTATCTTTTAAAAAATATTTTATTTGAGGGGCTGGAGAGACGGCTTAGCGGGTAAGTGCTTGCCTGTGAAGCTTAAGGACCCTGGTTCAAGGCTTGATTCTCCAGGACCCACATAAGCCAGATGCACAAGGTGGCACATGCATCTGAAGTTCGTTTGCACTGGCTGGAGGCCCTGGAGCACCCATTCTCTCTCTCTCTCTCTCTTTCTCTCTGTTGCTCTCAAATAAATAAATAAAAATTACAAAAACAAAATTAAAAATAAATAAATAAAATATTTTATTTGAAAGAGAGTGAAAGTGGCAGAGAGAGAGAAAGAGAGAATGGGTGTGCTGTGGCCTTCAGCCATTACAAATGAACTCCAGGTACATGTGCCACCTTGTGGATCTGGCTTATGTGGGTTTTGGGAAATTGAACCTGCGTCCTTTGGCTTTGCAGTTAAGCATCTTAACTGCTAAGCCATCTCTCCAGTCCAGGGTATTTTTTTGTTGTTGTTGTTTGTTTTTTGTTTTTTGAGGTAGGGTCTCACTCTAGCCCAGGCTGATCTGGAATTCAATAAGTAGTCTCAGGGTGGCCTTGAACTCACGGTGGTGGTTGATCCTCCTACTTCTGCCTCCTGAGTGCTACAATTAAAGGCGTGGACCACCATGTCCACTCTTTTTTTTTTTTTTTGTCTTTGTAAATTTTTCTTATTTTTTTCATGGTGAGCCCCTCCTTCTTGCCTTTCTCAAAAATCTTCAGATGGGCTTAGTGGTTAAGGCGCATGCCTGTGCAGCACTCAAGTTTGGTTCTCCAGGTCCCATGTTAGCCAGATGCACAAGGTGGCACATGCATCTGGAGTTCATTTGCAGTGGCTAGAGGCCCTGGTATGCCCATTCTCACTCACGTCTGTCTCCCTCTCTCTCTGACTCTGATAAATAAATAAAAATAAATCTTTAAAAATTGTTTAAAAAAATCTTCAGGGCTGGAGAGATGGCTTAGCGGTTAAGTGCTTGCCTGTGAAGCCTAAGGACCCCGGTTCGAGGCTCGGTTCCCCAGATCCCACGTTAGCCAGATGCACAAGAGGGCGCACGCGTCTGGAGTTCGTTTGCAGAGGCTGGAAGCCCTGGAGCGCCCATTCTCTCTCTCCCTCTATCTGTCTTTCTCTCTATGTCTGTTGCTCTCAAATAAACAACAACAAAAAAAAAAACGAACAAAAAAAAATTAAAAAAAAAATCTTCAGATATTTTCTTTTTTTTCCTCATTTTTTTCCATATTACTTGCTAGCTTGATCCTCTCTTCTCTGCATTGCTATCTGCAAAAATTATCTGATAAGGCTGAGCATTCATTTCTTCTTCTTTATTATTATTATTATTTTTAGGTAGGGTCCCACTATGGTCCAGGCTGACCTGTAATTCACTATGTAGTCTCAGGCTGGCCTCAAACTCACAACAACCCTCCTATCTCTGCCTTCCGAGTGCTGGCATTAAAGACGGCCCAGTTTACTTTTAGCCTTTGATTTTTATTTATTTATTTTTTTTTTGAGGTAGGTTCTCACTCTAGCTCAGGCTGACCTGGAATTCACTATGGAGTCTCAGGGTGGCCTCGAACTCATGGCGATCCTCCTACCTCTGCCTACGGAGTGCTGGGATTAAAGGCATGCGCCACCACGCCCGGTTTAGCCTTTAATTTAATCAAACTTTTTTTTTTTTTCTTAAACAAGGCCTCATATATTTGGCTGGCCTTGAACTCACTGCTGGCCTAGGCTGACCTTGAGCTCCTGATCCTTCTGCCCCCTAAGTGTGGGGATTATAGGCATGTGTCACACCTGGCTCTTTTAGCTTTTTAATCCCCCAAAGACTCTGAGTCTCCTATGGAATTCACATTCCGTGTTTCACATCATGGTTATTTCCACATTAACCTTGTAAACGTAAACTTCCCCATGAGATATGAGTTCATTCCCCTGGAGTAAATCCCTTGAACCAGTCTCAATAACCTTGAAGAATTTTGTTTCTTCCAGTTCACTATCAATACTGCCAGCAATTCTTGTCATTCAGAAACAAGGTTGACATTCCTGGTCTACCCTTGCATAATCTTGGAAAAACAAACAGAATACTTTGTTGAATTTACTAAATAAAAGCTAAAAGTATTGCCTTTTTGCTCCCCCCCCCCCCCCATGGACTTATGTGCAGGACAGCTCTCCTCCAGGGCATTGTTTCTTCCTGTTACAGTAAGAGGTACAGCCAGGTTTGGTGGCTCACCTGTAACCCCAGCACTCAGGAGGCAAAGGCTGCAGGATTGTAAATTTAAGGTCAGCTTGGGCTACATGAGCATTTGTCTTAAAATAATCCAAACAACAAAAGTTTCAAAGTGAACATCTCTCTCATATTTGTTTACAATAGTCATTGTTCATTTGACTATTAGCTCTATATTTTTTAGGGTCTGATCATATAGCTCAGTCAGTCAAATGCCTGCCTAACATGCAGAAAGAAGGCCCTGGGTTCAATTCTCAGCACCACATATAACCAGGTGGGGTAGAATTTGTCTATAATCTCAGCCTTGGGGAGATGGAGGAAGAACGTTGTTGCAGTCTGGATCTCATTGCTGTTAGAAATCACCCAATCAAGAGCAGCTTCTGGGAAAAAGAGATTTATTTTGGCTTATAGGCTCGAGGGGAAGCTCCACGATGGCAGGGGAAAACGATGGCATGAGCAGAGGGTGGACATCACCCCCTGGCCAACATAAGGTGGGACACAGCAACAGGAGGGTGTGCCAAACACTGGCATGGGGAAACTGGCTATAAAGCCCTTAAACCCGCCCCCAACAATACTCTCCCTCCAGGAGGCATTAACTCGGAACCTAGCATTCAGAACACCTAAGTTTATGGGGGACACCTGAATCAAACCACCACAGACGTTCAGAAGCCGTCTTCAACTGCTTGGTGAGTTCTAGGCCATCCTGGGCTATATCAAGAAAACAAAATCCTATATCAAAACCAAAACTAAGCCGGGCGTGGTGGCGCACGCCTTTAATCCCAGCACTCGGGAGGCAGAGGTAGGAGGATCACCATGAGTTCGAGGCCACCCTGAGACTACATAGTTAATGCCAGGTCAGCCTGGACCAGAGTGAGACCCTACCTTGAAAAACAACAAAAAACAAAAATAAAAACCAAAACTCTCTCTCTCTCTTCTTCATCATCATCATCTGTCTGTCTATCATCTATCTTTCTCTTTATTTTTTTGTTTTTCAAGGTAGGGTCTCACTCTAGCTCAGGCTGACCTGGAATTCACTATGGAGTCTCAGGGTGGCCTCGAACTCATGGCGATCCTCCTACCTCTGCCTCCTGAGTGCTGGGATTAAAGGCGTGTGCCACCATGCCCGGGTCTATCATCTATTTATAAGTCTGGGCATGATGGCGCATGTCTGTAATCTCAGCAATTGGAAGTAGGAGGATATCAGTATGTTAGGGGGCAATCCAAAGTACATAGTACAAGGCCAGCCAGCCAGGGTTACATAGCAAGACCCTATTTCTAAGGAAAAGAGAGAGAGAGAGAGAGAGAGAGAGAAAGAAAGGAAGGGAGGAAAAAAGTAGGTAGGGTATGGTATAAGCCTAGAACCTGGGAGTCAGTAGAAGAATTGAGTTCAAGGCTAGCCTAGACTACTTAGAGACCCTTGGGGGAGGGATTGATATTTGACATCAGAAAAGAGATTATAGAGTCAGCTTTTGGACCCCTGAGCCACCATGTAAGTTCCCCTGCTGCCACACTCACAGGAAGAGGAAGAGGAAGAGGAAGAGGCCTTGAGGAGGTTCTCAGTCCCAGCCGCTGTCAGTTCTTGCCGTCGGTAAGTGTCACAGCAGCGTGTCAGTGAGGACATCTCCAGATGACCCTAGCCGCCTCCTTGCCGCTGAGTCATTCCTAGCTATTGAATCTACCCATCTGAGACCTCAAACGTTGTGGGTGGAGCAGGGACAAGCTGGTTTTACCAAGGACGTTGAAATTCACGTGTCTGTAAGCAGAATAAAATGGTTATTTTAGACTACTAAGTTTTTTTATAAATTTTTTTTTTGTTTTTATTTATTTATTTGAGAGTGACAGAGAGAGGAAGAGGCAGATAGATAGATAGATAGAGAGAGAGAGAATGGACGCGCCAGGGCCTCCAGCCACTGCAAACGAACTCCAGACCCGTGCGCCGCCTTGTGCATCTGGCTAACGTGGTTCCTGGGGAGTCGAGCCTCAACCCAGTGTCCTTAGGCTTCACAGGCAAGTGCTTAACAGCTAAACCATCTGTCCAGCCCTAGACTACTAAGTTTTGGAGTAATTTGTTACATGTCAGGAGTAACTAGAATAGAAGGAATTTGGGCAAAGACATATCAGGTTCCCAGGGAAGAAAGCTAACCAGAGAGAGTAGTGATATCGCACAGAAGGAAAGTTTCTAACTGAACAGACAGACCAGAAGCAAGCTTCCAAGTGACAGTGCCTAACTGTCCTGACACTACCCTGGAGAATAAATCAAAACACCAATGCCATATTTGGTAAGTTTTCATGAGTTCTTCTAGTTTTCATAGACTATTGTAGGGTGGTACAGTTCTCATTCCCTAGCACTGGTGGTGATGTCTGAAACACAGCGTTGGTAAACTGACACTACCTCATGTTAGGAGGATTAAGAGACAGGACTGGGGTTGGAGAGGTGGCTCAGTGGTTAAGGTGCTTGCCTGCAAAGCCCAAGGACCCAGATTTGATTCCCCAGGACCTACATAAGCCAGATGTACAAGGCGGCACATACATCTGGAGTCATTTGTAGCTCCTGGAGGCTCTGGCATGCCCATTCTCTCTCTCTCTCTCTCTCTCTGCTTCTTTCTCTCTCTCTCTCTCAAATAAATAAATAAATAAATTTTTTTTTTTTTTTTTTAAAAAGAGACAGAACTGAGCCCAGCGTGGTGACACACACCTTTCATCCCAGCACTTGGGAGGCAGAGGTAGGAGGATCGCCATGAGTTCAAGGCCACCCTGAGAATACAGAGTGAATTCCAGGTCAGCCTGAGCTAGAGTGAGACCCTATCTCAAAAAACCAAAAAAAAAAAAAAAAAAAAGAGAGAGAGAGATTGAAAACTGTATCAAGCATCACCAGGGTTGGCCGCAGGCAGTACTGTGTGTGACTCTAAGATGTACAACCCACTGGTGTAGGAGCAAGTGTCTCTGTGCCTGCTCTTAGAGGAGGGCGTCTATACCCCTGGGCACATCCTGTCACCCAGCACTTCCGTTAGTCACCCTTCAGGGTTCAGATGCCCAGTAATTCCTGAGCTTCCCAGCAAGTAGCACATCTTGTAAGTCTTCCCTCTTTAATTAGCCTAATCAAGATAATCCCTCACAGACTGGCACAGAGGCGCCCCTAAACCACATAATCCCTCCCAGGTGATTCTACACACTGTCAACTTGCCAACATAAACATAAAAACGTGAAAGGGGGGGCTGGAGAAATGACTTAGAAGTGAAGGCACTTGACTGCAAAGCCGAAGGACCCACGTCTGATTACCCGGTACCCACATACGCCAGATGCACAAGGGGCTACATTGTCTGGAGTTCATTTGCAGTGGCTAGAAGCCCTGGTGAGTCTATTCAATTTGCCCCTCTCCCTCAAATAAATACATAAATTAAAAAAAAAAAAGTGAGGGCTAGAGAGATAGCTCAGCAGTTGAGGCACTTGCTGGCAAAGCCTAAGGACCCAGATTCGATTCACCAAGATCCATGGTAAAGGCAGGTGCACAAGGTGGCACATGCGTTTGGAGTTCATTTGCAATGGCTGTAGGCTCTGAAATGCCCCATTCTCTCTCTCTCTGCTTGAAAATAAATATTTTTTTTTTTTAAAGTGAAAGAGGGCTGAAGACATAGTTCATTGGTAGAACCCTTGCCCAGCATGGGGAAAGCCCTAGGTTTAATGCTCAGTATCACACAAAAAACACTCATCCCCGCCCTCCTAACCCCCCGCGTTGCAGTCCGGTTTGCATTGCTGGTAGAAATCACCCAACCAAGAGCAGCTTGTGGGAAAAAGCGGTTTATTTTGGATTACAGGCTTGAGGGGAAGCTCCACTATGGCAGGGGAAAATGATGACATGAGCAGAGGGTGGATATCACCCCCTGGCCAACATAAAGTGGACAATACCAATAGGAGACTGTGCCAAACACTGGCAAAGGGACACTGGCTATAACACCCATAAGCCCGCCCCCAACAATACACTGCCTCCAGGAGGCATTAATTCCCAAATCTTCATCAGCTGGGAACCTAGCATTCATAACACCTAAGTTTATGGGGGACACCTGAATCAAACCACCACACCCCCTCTCTAAAATAATCTGCTTTCCTCCCTGAGGGGCAATGGGCAATTAATGGTTTCTGGTGGACAGAAAGACTTCTTTAATTTTTTTTTTTTTAATTTACAATTAAAAGTTTCCATAACCATGGAAATTCTCTTCCGCCCTTTCCCTTTGCAACTCCACTCTCCATCATATCCCTTTCCCCCCCTCAATCAGTCTCTCTTTCATCTTGTTGTCCTTTTCCTCCTATTATGATGGTCTTGTGTAGGTAGTGACAGGCACTGTGAGATCATGGATATCCAGGTCATTTTGTGTCTGGAAGAGTGCATTGTAAGCAGTCCTACCCTTCCTTTGGCTCTTACATTCTTTCCACCACCTCTTCCACAACAGACCCTGAGCTTTAAAAGGTGTGATAGAGATGTTGTAGTGCTGAATACTCTTCTGTCACTTTTTTTAAAAATATTTTTTTTTGTTTATTTTTATTTATTTATTTGAGAGCGACAGACAGAGTGAGAAAGAGACAGAGAAAGACACAGAGAGAATGGGCGCGCCAGGGCCTCCAGCCACTGCAAAAGAACTCCAGACGTGTGCGCCCCCTTGTGCGTCTGGCTAACGTGGGTCCTGGGGAGTTGAGCCTTGAACTGGGGTCCTTAGGCTTCACAGGCAAGCGCTTAACCACTAAGCAATCTCTCCAGCCCCTCTTCTGTCACTTTTTCTCAGCACCATGGTGCCTTTTGAGTCATCCCAGGGGTCACCACCATCTGAAAAGAGAAGCTTCTCTAACCAAAAGTGAGAGTAGCATTAATACATGGGAAAGACATTTTCTTTAAACATATGAATACCTCCCCACCCATGCTTAAGCAAGCAACCCTAATTAAACTCACTGTGTGTGTGTATGTGTGTGGGGCACATGGATAGACTGCTCAGTGGTTAAGGTACTTGCCTGAAAGGTTCAACAACCAATATTTGATTCCCCAGTGTCCACATAAAGCCAGATGCACAAAGTGGCACATGCATCTGGAGTTCATTTGCAGAGGCAAGAGGTCCTGGTGTGCCCATTATCCCTTTTTCTCTGTCTTTCTTCTTCTGTCTCTTTCTGCTTGCAAATTAATAAAATATATATGTGGCCCAAGTGGGGCATGGTGGTGCACGTCTTTAATCCCAGCACTTGGGAGGCAGAGGTAGGAGGATCACCGTGGATTTGAGGCCACCCTGACACTACATAGTGAATTCCAGGTTAGCCTGGGCTACAGCGAGACCCTACCTCCAAAAAACAAAAAACCAACCAACCAAACAAACAAACAAACAAAAAAACAAGCCAGTGGGACACATACACACTGACTTGAATGTAGCAAGATGGCTAGATGGAAGGAAGGGCTCAGTGGGAGCAGGATAAGTGAAGGAAAGAGGTGATGGATATAATCCAAATACATTATGTACATGTATGAAATTGTCAATAAGTAATTTCAAAACTTAAAACTTAGATGTGTTAAAATGAAACTTTCTAGGAATGGGAGTGAAGCTTGTTAGCATGTGTGTCTACATGTGAGAGAGGCTGGCTTCTATCACCGGCACCAAACAAAACTAAACACTAAAAAATGGATACCTTTCTTCATTAGCCCTTGTTTCCTCTCACAGAGCAGTGTAAATGAGAGTGTAAGTTGAGATCCTAAGATGAAAATGATACCTGCTACAGTGTTTTGTAAGGGTTCTTCCTGAGTGAGTGTGTGTGTTTGTGTGTGCGCGTGCTGAGATTGAGCCCAGGGCCTTGTGTAAACTAGGTAGAGATGCTACCACTGAGCTACATCCCAGCCTTTTGGGTTTTTGTTTTTTTATTTTTCGTTTTTTGGTTTTTCAAGGTAGGGTATCACTCTAGCCCAGGCTGACCTGGAATTCACTATGGAGTCTCAGGGTGGCCTCGAACTCACAGCGATCCTCCTACCTCTGCCTCCCGAGTGCTGGGATTAAAGGCGTGCGCCACGACGCCTGGCTTGGTTTTTATTTTTTTGATACAAGATTTGAGTCTGCAGCTAGGCTGGTTTCAAACTCCCGGCAACTTTCCTCCCTCACAGTAGTGCATGCAACTGTAGATCGTTTGCAGCAGCGAGAGGCCCTGGTGCACCCGTTCTCTCTCCTTTTTCTCTCTCAAATAAATAATTTTAAAAAATGAGTGTTATCTTTTAATTATTTTTTTAAAGCAGTTGGGGGCTGGAGAGATGGCTTAGTGGTTAAGGCACATGCCTGCAGAGCCAAAGGATCTTGGTTCAATTCTCCAGGTCCCACATAAGCCAGATGCACATGGTGGCGCATTCATCTGGAGTTCGTTTGCAGGGGCTAGAGGCCCTGGCACGCCCATTCTCCCTCTCTCTCTCTCCCTCTCTCTGTCTCTAATAAATATATAAGTAAATAGATAAATAAATAAATATATATATAAATAAAACTTTTTATAAAAGCTTTCCAACCTGGGCCCAGCAAAATGGCTCCCACTAAGAAGGGTGGCGAGAAAAAGAAGGGCTGTTCTGCCAGCCACAAGGTGGTGAGCCGAGAGGACACCATCGCCATTCACAGGGCATCCATGGAGCGGGCCTCTGGGACCCTTGAAGAGATCGGGAAGTTTGCCATGAAGGAGATGTGGAGCTCTCCGTGTGCGCGTTGATAACAGGCTCAACAAAGCAGTCTGAGCCAAGGGGAATAAGTAATGTCCTGTATGCTATACGCGCACTCTTGTCCAAGAAACGGAATGAGGAGGATGATTCACCAAACAAGCTTTATACTTTGGTGACCTATGTCCCTGTTACCACATTCAAAAAAATTCTACAGACTGTCGTCATTGATGGGAACTAACTTCTTGAGTTTGAAAATAAAGTTATAAAAGTTAAAAAAAAAATACCCAAAACTTTAAAAAACAAAAAGGAGTTGGCCAGGCGTGAGAGGTAGAGATAGGAGATCGCTGTGAGTTGGAAGTCATCCTAAGACTACATAGTGATTTCTAGGTTAGCCTGGGCTAGAGTGAGACCTACCTTGAAAAACCAAAAAAAAAAAAAAAAAAAAAAAGAGTTGAATAACCAAAACTGCATCAGTTTAATATTTTAGCATTTTTCCCCTCCCATCATTGTCAAGCAGAATCATGGCACACATTTCTGTTAGTCTCCCCTGGCTAACAAGCTTGGAGGGGGGCCCATGTGTAAGGTTGTCTCTGAGTCCTGCAAGTAAGGGGAAACATGCCAACTTGACTGCATTTTAGTAGCTGGCGTGACTGGTGAGGATTTATTGCTTCCTTTACTTTGTGGAGCCACAAGGTCTCAATTGGTAGAGTTAGATAAAACAAAAAAGAAACTAAGTAAAAACCTGCACTGGGGATGTAACTCAGTAAGTCAAGAGCCTGCCTAGCATGCATAAATTCCTGGATTCAATCCCCAGCAAGGCATAAACCAGGTGTGACCGCCCACTTCTCTTGAGAAGGACAAGTAGGAGGATCAGGAACTCAAGGTCACTTTTGGTTTTTCGAGGTAGGGTCTCGCTCTAGCCCAGACTGGCCAGGACTTCACTATGTAGTCTCAGGGTGGCCTCGAACTCACTGTGATCCTCCCACCTCTGCCTCCCTGGTGCTTACCTTGAACTCTTAGATCCTCTTGATTCCATCCTCCCTCCCGGGGAATGGGATTTCAAACATCCACCACCACACCCAGCTCACCATAGCTAATCTTTACCGAGCAGTTAGGTACCAGGGTACTGTGATAAACATTTTACATGATTATCTTAGGAGTCATATAGAGGCAACAGATAAAAAGGCAAGGAATGTGGGAATGCGGCCTGAACAAGAGAATCCCTATGACTAGAAACTAGTATGGGAGCTGTCAGTAACTCCATTTACCCATCCCCCCTTCATTGACTAGAGGACAATAGGAACACAAAAGAAGAAAACTATCAACATCAAATTAAGATAGGCAATGCTGCCAGTTTATGCCACCCTTTGTTCCCAGGCATCCCAGACTGTTCCTTTTCTTTTCTTTTTTTTTTCCAATTTTTTTTTATTAGCAACGTCCATGATGATAAAAAATATCCCATGGTAATACCTCCCCTCCCCCAACTTTTCCCTTTGAATCTCCGTTCACCAACATATCTCCTCCCCCTCTCAATCAGTCTCTCTTATTTTTTTTAATTTTATTTTTATTTATTTATTTGAGAGAGAGTGAGAGAGGGAGAGATACAGAAATAGGCAGGTAAAGAGAGAAAGAGAATGGGGGTGCCAGGGCCTCTAGCCACTGCAAACGGACTCCAGATGTGTGTGCCCCTTGTGCATCTGGCTTACGTGGGTCCTGGGGAATCGAACCTGGGTCCTTTGGCGTTGCAGGTCAAGTGCCTTAACTGCTAAGCCATCTCTCCAGCCCAAGTCTCTCTTATTTTGATGTCATGATCTTTTCCTTCTATTATGAAGGTCTTGTGTAGGTACCAAACTGTTCCTTTTTAAAGGTCATCTCCCCTCTCCTCCAGGGAGGGTCTCACTTTAGCCCAAGCTGACCTGGAGCTCACTATGATTCCCAGACAGTAGCCCTGGCTGGCTTGGAACTTGCTATGTAGAGCAGCTGGCTTCGAACTTGCTTTGCTCCCCTTATCTCTTGAGTTTGAAATAAGGTGAGGCTGGGGAGGCAGCTCAGCAGTAGGACACTTGCCTTCCATTTATTGTGAGGATGTGTTCAATTTTCAGCACCGCATAAAAACCCAAACCACAAAAAATAATTAGGGCTGGAGAGGTGGCTTGGAGGTTCAGGGCACTTTGGCAAGGCCTGTTGGCTGGTGTTTGATTGCCTAGTACTCATGTAAAAGCAGATGCACAGAGTGACACATGCATCTGGAGTTTGTTTGCAGAGGTGGGCCGCTGGGGGTGCTCATGCTTTTTCTGTCTCTCTCTTTCTACTTGCAAACAAATAATAAATAAAAATATTAAAAAATGTCATTTGGAAACGAAAATGTCAGGGGCCTTGTATAGTGGCGCACGCCTTTAATCCAAGCACTCAGGAGGCGGAGGTAGGAAGATCATTGTGAGTTTGAGGTTAGCCTGAGACTATATAGTGAATTCCAGGTCAGTCTGGGCTACAGTGAGCTGCTACCTTGGAAGAAAAACAAAACAGTGAGATACACTCTAAACATTGGCTTCTTTTCCCTTAATGGTGAATCACAATTATCCATTCCAATGAAATGCATTATTTTCTAAGGTAGGGAATAATCTGTGGATTTGTTACGTCTCCACTCTAGGTGCTATGTACTGTAATGGACAGGAAGCCCACTGGACCTTTGGGAACAATGGCAGGCTTGAGGGAGGGGACGCTGGGATTGAGCGGAGAAAGGGAAGGCGTGTGACACACTACCCTGGACCTAAGTATGGAACGACAGGGGCTGTGTCCCCAAAGCCCACCATAGGAGGTAGGGTTAGTAAGTGTGAAAACAGAAAATGGTGATGTATGCCAAGACTAGATTGGCAGACCTTGCATGGGTAAAGAATCCAGAGCCTGGCAAGGTTAGGCAGGAACGAGAGAAAAAATCAGGAGAAGCATTGATTTGGAGCCTCTGACTTTCAGATTCCATAACTGTGAACCAAATAATGATCACTTCCCTTTTTTTTTTTTTTTTGGTTTTGTTTTTCGAGGTAGGGTCTCACTCTAGCCCAGGCTGACCTGGAATTCACTATGGAGTCTCAGGGTGGCCTCGAATTTATGGCAATCCTCCTACCTCTGCCTCCCGAGTGCTGGGATTAAAGGCATGTGCCACCACACCCAGCCAGTGATCACTTCCTATATGTTGTTGTTGGAGGTGGACGGAAAACATGAAGGAACCTGGCCCTGGTAGGCCATCCATCTTAGGGCATCTACTCTAGTGAGAGAACATCTACACCAGCACTTTCTGTTCTAATATTTTATTTATTTATTTACTTATTTTGAGAGAGACAGATAGAGTGGACATGCCAGGGCCTTCAACCACTGCAAACAAATTTCAGATGCATGTGCCACCTTATGCATCTGGCTTACATGGGTCCTGGGGAATTGAACCTGGGTCCTTAAGCTTCTTAGGCAAGTGCCTTAATCGCTAAGCCATCTCTCCAGCCCTCAAGTAACTTTGAATTTTACTCCTGTGCAGTTGACACAGGGAGCCTCTGTGTGTGGGCAGTTTCATGGTGGACTTGGTATCCCAGGCCCAGAGACACTGCATCTCACTGATGCAGCTATCACATCAGTGGGAGCCAGAGCGACCCTGTGTTTAGTAGCTACCTCTGAGGCTGCCAACAGGTATCCCGGACTGCAAACCCAAGCACTCTTTAGTCACAGATGCCTATGTGACCTTGGAACGCTTCTTTCAGCTCTAAGTAATAATAATTCTGTGCTCCAAACATTGTGAATCTTTTGTGTGAGTGTCTCATGTAGCCCAGGCTGGCCCCGCATGGTGTAGCTCAGACTGGACCTAGCATGTTGCAATCCTCTAGCCTCCTGAGAGCTGCGATTAGATCACAGGTGTGTACCACCACACTCAGCACCAACATTGCTTTTTTTTAAAAAAAAATTATTTATTTGAGGTAAAGAAAGAGGGAGGGAGGGAGGAAGAGAGAGAGAATGGGTGCACTAGGGCCTTTAGCCACTGCAAATGTACTGCAGATGCATGTGTATCTGGCTTATGTGGGTCTTGCGGAATTGAACCTGGATTCTTTTTTTTTTTTTTTTTTCGAGGTAGGGTCTCACTCTGGCTCAGGCTGACCTGGAATTCACTATGTAGTCTCAGGGTGGCCTCGAACTTTTGGTGATCCTCCTACCTCTGCCTCCCGAGTGCTGGGATTAAAGGTGTGCACCACCACACCAGGCTTAATTCTTATCTATAAAACAGGGATAGTAGTATCTACTTTGTCTTGTTGCATGCGCCACCATGCCCAGCTCCAAACCTGGATTCTTTGGCTTTGCAAGTAAGCACCTTAACCACTAAGCCATCTCTTCAGCCTTTTTTTTTTTTTGCAAAGGTTGTTGGCCCTGGGTTCACTTCCCCAGCCCCATGTAAAGCCAGATGCAAAAGCAGTCATGTGTCTGGCATTCATTTGTGGAGACACTGGCATGCAGGGACATGCTCATGTGTCTGTGCGCGCGCGCGCGTGCGCATACACACACAAACAAAACTTAATAGTTGGTATTTTTTGTTAGAGTACAAAATAATGATGTCTTCATAGTATGTGTTTATCGTTCTCCTCCACTCTCTTCTCCCACTCTTTTGTTTATTTATTTATTTGAGATAGGTTCTCACATTGCCACCCAGGCAGGACCGGAACTCACGAC
This sequence comes from Jaculus jaculus, assembly GCF_020740685.1. Classification (NCBI taxonomy): domain Eukaryota; kingdom Metazoa; phylum Chordata; class Mammalia; order Rodentia; family Dipodidae; genus Jaculus; species Jaculus jaculus. The sequence continues at coordinate 69,927,158 of NC_059105.1, forward strand.
GTCATCCTGGCTGGCCTCGGGAGAACAAAACAAGGTGGCCCAGGACTGTGTACCTGCTACTTGGGAGGCCGAAGCAAGTGACTCAATCACAAGTTCCAGTCCTGCCTGGCTATGAAGTGAGTTTAAGGCCTAGGTAGTTATTGAAATTGTGTTTAATGGCTAGTTAGTCAGATACGGTGGTTCACACCTGTCATCCTTGACAGGTGGATAGGAGTCTGAAGCCAAGCTGGGCTATACCCAACAGAACCTGTCTCAAAAACAAAAACAAAAAAAAAAGCTAGGTATGGGGTGAGTTTGAGGCCACCCTGAGACTACAAAGTGAATTCCAGGTTAGCCTGGGCTAGAGTGAGACCCTACCTTGAAAAACAAAAAACAAGCAAACAAACAAAAAAACCACAGTACATAAAAACAAAAAAGGGGAGGGGGCTGGAGAGATGGCTTAGTGGTTAAAGCATCTGCCTGCAAAGCCAAAGGATCCCAGTTTGATTCCCCAGGATCCACGTAAGCCAGATGCACAAGTGGGAATGTGTATCTGCAGTTCGTTTCCAGGGGCTGAAGGCCCTGGTGTGTCCATTCTCTCCTTCCCTCCCTATCATTCTCTGCTTCTTTCTCTGTATCAAATAAATAAATAACATACATTAAAAAAAAGAAAAAACGAAAAAGGCTAATTACACAGAAGAAATTTCAGTGAAAAACAAAGGATTAAATTTGACCACTGGGTGTCAATCTTGGGCTGGAGAGATGGCTTAGCGGTTAAGCGCTTGCCTGTGAAGCCTAAGGAACCCGGTTCGAAGCTCGGTTCCCCAGGTCCCACGTTAGCCAGATGCACAAGGGGGCGCATGCGTCTGGAGTTCATTTGCAGTGGCTGGAGGCCCTGGTGTGCCCATTCTCTCTCCTTCTCTCTATCTGCCTCTTTCTGTCCCTCTCTGTCTCTCTCAGATAAATAAACAAAAATAACAAAAAAAAATTGACCACTGGGTGTCAATCTTGATCCATATTCACATGTAGGGATAGAAAAATCTATACTTCGAGGCTTTCTTCATGATCGTCTCTTCAGAGAGTTAGGAATGGATTTCATTTACTAACAGATGGGAAAGTGCTCCCCATTTTAAAGCCTGTGGTTTTTCTTTCACCATTTGGACATGTCAATCCTCAGAAATCAGAGGAGGGGCCTGGAGAGATGGCTTAGTGGTTAAGGTGCTTACCTCCAAAAAAAAGATCCACATTTGATTCCCCCGGGACCCATGTAAACCAGATGCAAAGGGGGTGCGTGGGTCTGGAGTTCACTTGCACTGGCTGGGGACCCTGGCAATCCCATTCTCTCCCCAGTCTCTATCTGCTTCTTTCTCTCTCTCTCTCTCCCCCTCAAATAAACAAACAAAAATAGCTGGATGTAATGGTACATGCTTTTAATCCCAGCATTTGGGAGGCAGAGGTAGGAGGACCTGATGAGTTTGAGGCCACCCTGAGACTACATAGTGACTTCCAGGTCAGCCTGGGTTAGAACCAGACCCTACCTCGAAAAACCAGAAAAAAAGAAAGAAAGAAAGGAAGGAAGGAAGGAAGGAAGGAAGGAAGGAAGGAAGGAAGGAAGGAAGGAAGGAAGGAAGGAAGGAAGGAAGGAAGGAAGAAAGAAATCAAAGGAGCAAGCTGGGTGTGGTGGCAGACATCAGTGATCTCAGTACTTGGGAGGTAGAGGCAGGGGGAACAAGAGTTCAAGGTTGTCCTCAACAATATAGCTAGTTTGAGGCCTACCTGGGCTACATGAAACCCTGTGAAATAAAATGAAATAATAATAATAAAAACAAAACCTTTCTTGGTGAGAGCCAGGCATAGTGGCTCATGCCTGTAATTCCAGCACTTGATTACAAGAGGAAGGAGGATCACTGTAGGACCACAGAGTGAGTTCTAAAACAAAAAACAATACCCAGCCAGGCGTGGTGGTGCACGTCTTTAATCCTAGCACTTGAAAGGCTGAGGTAGAAGGATTGCTGTGAGTTCAAGGCTACCGTGAGACTACATAATGAATTCCAGGTCAGCCTGGGCCAGCCTGGGGAGATGGCTTAGCAATTAAAAGTGCTTGCTTGCAAAGCCTCCCAGCCTAGCCAGGGTTTAATTCCCTAGCCACCCATGGAGAGCCAGAAGGGCATTCATTTACAGCAGCAAGAGACCCCGGTGTGAGTGCACACACCCATACATATACAAATTAATAAATATTTTTTGGTTTTGCTTTTCAAGGTAGGGTTTCACTCTAGCCCAGGCTGACCTAGAATTCCATATGTAATCACAGGGTGGCTTTGAACTCACAGTGATCCTCCTACCTCTGCCTCCCAAGTGCTGGGATTAACAGCATGTGCCACCATGTCTGGCTTAAAGTAATAAATTAAAAAAAAAAAAAGCCCTCCTGGGTGAAACTATCAGCTGTGTAAGACATACCTGGGTGACTCTTTGGACTCTTTGTGCTACTTCTGGATATAACATTTGAAAGTCCCATAGATTAGTTAGTCTGGGAAGTCTAACTCCTCTGAAACACAGTAATCTTAGTTTGTGACTACCTTTTCATACTATAAAAAAGATAAAGCTATAGAAGGCTGTGTTAATATAGGGGACTTTTCAGCCTCCTCATTCCCTGGAGCATCCTAGATTACTGCAGGCGTCCTGCAGTGCTTACGTATACATAGGTCTTCTTCCTCCTCCACTCTCACCCCCTTGTCTCTTGTTTGAAGAGGGGTCTATGCTGATTGGTCTCCAACCACTAGACTCGCACCCTTCTACTGTCTTAGCCGCATGCACCTGGAATTACAGGCTAAAACACAGTGCACCCCTGTTTCTCTCTTTTGAGATGGGTTTTACTCTATAGCCTTGGCCAGCCTCCCTCTCATGATTTCCCTGGGACTATAGATGTCTATTTGTATTACCATGTCCAGACCATTTCTTACTCTCTCTGTCTCTCTCTCTCTCTTTCTCTCTCTCTCTTTTTTTTAAAATATTTTTTTTTTAATTTTTTTTGTTTATTTATTTGAGAGCAACAGACACAGAGAGAGAGATATTGAGAGAGAGAGAGAGATTGACAGAGAGAGAGAGAGAATGGGCGCTCCAGGGCCTCCAGCCACTACAAACGAACTCCAGACGCGTGCGCCCCCTTGTGCATCTGGCTAACTTGGGTCCTGGAGAATCGAGCCTCGAACCGGGGTCCTTAGGCTTCACAGGCAAGCGCTTAACCGCTAAGCCATCTCTCCAGCCCTTTTTTTTTTTTTTTTGTTTTGGGTTTTCGAGGTAGGATTTCACTCTAGCCCATGCTGACCTGGAATTTACTATGTAGTCTCAGGGTGGCCTTGAATTCATGGTGATCCTCCTACCTCTGCCTCCTGAGGGCTGGTGCCCAGCCCCATTTCTCTCTCTCTCTCTCTCTCTCTCTCTCTCTTTTTTTTTCTTTTTCGAGGTAGGGTCTCACTCTAGCTCAGGCTGACCTGGAAATCACTCTGTAGTCTCAGGGTGGCCTCGAACATATGGCAATCCTCCTACCTCTGCCTCCCGAGGGCTGGGATTAAAGGTACGCTCCACCACGCCCGGCCCATTCTCTGTTTATGTGCAATGCTACAGTAAACATGCTACCTGCCTGACTTGAATGTTGCTTGTATCAGTTAGTATAGGTCTGCCTCATTGTGACTTGAGCTCAAACTTTTTAAAAGATAATGAATCCTGCTCTGATGTGCTCCTCTTTCAGGATTTGAAAAGTGGCACCAAAGGCAAGAATTTGGTAAGACATGCCAGTCCAGATGACAGGAAATGGGACGCAGAGAAAAGTTGGATGCCTTTGCCTCTAACAGCCTTCAAGTCTTTGATGCCCTTTCTCCTCCTCCTCCTCCCAATGCCCCTCAACAATCTTGTACATACCTCTGACTTCTGTTTATCTAAAATGTGCTGATAAATCTCCTCAGAAGCTGGTGGTCCACTTAAACCAAGCCACAGCTATGTCATGGCTCCTGAGGCACACCATAGAACTGTAAGGGCTCACAAGAAAGCATTCCATCAGATGAGATAAGGCTAAGGCTGGATATTTGCAAGCAAACCTAAAAGAATACTGTCATATGACTAAAATAATGCAGTTTGGTTTCATTCATTTATTTCTTCTTCTTCTTCTTCTTCTTTTTTTTTTTTTTTAAAGAGGGAGGAGAGGACTTAAGGGGATTTTTTTTTTAAATTAATTTATTTATTTATTTGAGAGCGACAGACACAGAGAGAAAGACAGATAGAGGGAGAGAGAGAGAATGGGCGCGCCAGGGCTTCCAGCCTCTGCAAACGAACTCCAGACGCGTGCGCCCCCTTGTGCATCTGGCTAACGTGGGTCCTGGGGAACCGAGCCTCGAATCGGAGTCCTTAGGCTTCACAGGCAAGCACTTAACCGCTAAGCCATCTCTCCAGCCCCCCCCTTTTTTTTTTTTTTTGAGGTAGGCCCAGGCTGACCTGGAATTCACTCTGTATGCACAGGGTGGCCTCGAACTCATGGTGACCCTCCTACCTCTGCCTCCAGAGTGCTGGGATTAAAGACGTGCACTACCATGCCCAGATAACTTCTTTTTTTTTTTTTTTTTTTTTGAGATAGGGACTCATGTAGCCCATGCTGACTTCAAACTTCCTGTGTAGCAGATGTTCTAAAACCCCTGCTACTCCTGTCTCCACTTCCTGGGTTCTGAGATTACAGGTGTGCTCCACCACATCCATTTTTTTTTAAATTTTTTAAATTTTTTTAAATTTTTTTTTCACCACATCCATTTTTACAGAGCTGGATATTGAACCCAAGCCAGCACTCTAATATCTGAGCCATATTCCTGGTCCTGCGCGCCTTGGTTGTGAATTCAAAGTATTGTTCTAGGTGGGCATGCACTCCCACATATACATCATATCCTGCTCACCTCGCTCCTCATAAAAATAATAAAATAAAATGAAAAGCAAGGGCTGGAGAGATGGTTTAGTGGTTAAGGCACTTGCCTGCAAAGCCAAAGGACCCAGGTTCGATTCCCCAGGACCCACATAAGCCAGATGCACAAGGGGTACATGCATCTGGAGTTCATTGTAGTGGCTGGAGGCCCTGGTGCACCCATTCTGTCTCCTTCTATCTCTACCTGCCTATTTCTGTACATCTCTCTTTCAAATGAATGAAAATAAAATACATAAAAAAAAGAAAAGCCCCCCTCCCCCAAAAAGATGAGCCTGGCGTGGTGGCGCACACCTTTAATCCTAGCACTAAGGTGGGAGAGGTAGGAGGATCATTGTGAGTTCGAGGCCACCCTGAGATACATAGTTAATTCCAGGTCAGCCTGGGCCAGAGTGAGACCCTACCTCGAAAAACCAAAAACAACAGCAACAAAAAACAAAACAAAACAAAACAAAACAAAACAAAACAAAACAAAACAAGCAGATTATTGTTCTGAGCACTGGGGAGAATAATGTTACCAAACTGAGATCTCTGTCAGTGCAATGTTGAGAACTGCTGCTATATCAGTCCATGGCTTTCAATATGTAGCCCAGGTAAATCTGGAACTTTCTGGCCATATGCCCCTACCTTCTGGGTAACTAGGATCACAGGTGTTTGGCATAATACCTGGCAGTACCTGGTCCTTGAAAAAGCTTCAGAGAGCCAGTCAAGATGGTGTACACCTGTAATCCCAGAATTTGGGGGCAGAGGCAGGAGGATTGCAGGAAATGTATGCCTGGTTTGCGTGGTGAGTTCTAGTACACCTAAAGCTAGTGTGAGGACTTTGTCTCAAAAAAAAAAAAAAAAAAAAAGAAGAAGAAGAAGAAAAGCCAGGCGTGATGGCACACGCCTTTAATCCCAGCACTAACGAGGCAGAGGTAGGGGGATCACCATGAGTTCAAGGCCACCCTGATACTACATAGTGAATTCCAGGTCTTGGGCTAGAGTGAGACCCTTACCTAGAAAAAAAAAAAATTAGGTAGAGAAATGATTGAAGAAGATTCCTGATGTCAACCTGCCAACCTCCTGGCCTCTTTGTGCACACATGTGCGGCCCCTGCCCCCCATTCACACTGCACCCATACATTCAAAAAGAAAGCCTCAGGGATTTGTAATTCTACTAGTGGTGGAAAGCTGTCCCTGGTAGCAGCTGGCGCACTGACTTGGGAGAAACAGCCATGCCTAACGTTGTGTGCAGCGGGCAGGGCTGGGTACTTAATGCTCTGGGGCGTGTTCCGAGGCTGCCCTTGGTTGGTAGCTAAGTTCTCATTGGCTTTAGAAACGTCTGTCCCATCTTAGCCAGGAGTGACCTGGCATGTTGCCGGGCAGGGTTTCCAGAGCAGTCTTTCCTCATCTTTTGAGCTGGCTGTTCTTTAGCTTCCCCAGCCTGGAGAATGTTTGTGCCCCACTGACGGGCTCCAGCAGAGAGGAGGAGGGGGCAGGAGCCAGCAGCACACAAAATAGTGGCTGTGCTGTGACCTCGCCTCTCAGATGTCCTCAACCAATGATCCAGAAGAATGAGTCCACTCCGGGGACCACTCTGCGGAGCGATGGATTTTTGGTTACTATGCTTGCTTTTGCCTGATAGCTTCTGTTCTACTCAGGACCAGACTGGCCTTTGAATATCTTCATCTGTATAAAGAAACATGACAAGAGCAGTACTGCATTCAGAAACAAATGAACTGATGTTTGTAGAGGGCTGGGCATGGCATTGGCCCATGGTAAGTGATCAACAAATGGGGCCGCTAATGCTACAGGAGAAGTTACTTCATGGTTTCCTGGTAGGACATACTGTGTTCTTGTTTAAAAGAAGATCTGGGCCTGGGGAGATTGCTTAGTGGTTAAGACATTTGCCTGTGAAGTCAAAGGACCCCGGTTCAATTCCTCAGGACCCACGTAAGCCAGATGCACAAGGGGCTCATGTGTCTGGAGTTTGTTTGCAATGGCTGGAGGACCTGGCTTGCCCATTCTCTCTCTCTTTGTCTCTCTTCTCTCTCTCTGTCTGCTTGCAAATAAATAAAATTAAAATACAAATAAAAGAAAATCTGCTGTCCTGACTCTAAAGCATGAAATCTGCACTTCCAGATTACTTCCCCAAACCATAATGTCCTGGTTATGTGAGACGTTTGTTTCAAAGAGAATGTTCAGGCTTGCTGGCCTTTATATATTAATGGGGATAAAAAAAAAAAAAAGTTCAGAGTTCAGTGGTAGAGTGCTTACTTCACATGTGTAAAGCTCTGGGTCCAATTTTCAGCACAATAATTATATATCAGAACAAAAGGGCTGGTGGGCTAGAAAGATGGCTTAGCAGTTAAGGCTCATGCCTGCAAAGCTTAAGGACCTAGGTCTTTTTGTTGTTGTTTGTTTTTGTTCTTGTTTTTTGAGGTAGAGTCTCACTCTAGGTTAGGCTGACCTGGAACTCACTATGTAGTCTCAGGGTGGCCTTGAGCTCATGGTGACCCTCCTACTTCTGCCTCCCCAGTACTGGGATTAAAGGTGTGCGCCACCATGCCAGGTAGGACCTAGGTTTAATTCCCTAGTACACACATAAACCAGATGCACAAGGTAGTACATGCCTCTGGAATTTGTTTGCAGTTTGGTGTGTCCATTCTCTCTCTGTCTGCCTCTTTCTCAAACAAATACATAGGTTTTCTTTGAGGTAGAGTCTCACTCTAGCCCAGGCTGACCTGGAATTCACTATGGAGTCTCAGGCTGGCCTTGAACTCACAGCAATCCTCCTACCTCTGCCTCCTGAGTACTGGGATTAAAGGTGTGCGCCACCACGTCCGGCATTTTTTTTTTTTTTAAAGGGCTGGAGAGATGGCTTGGTTAATGTGTTTGCCTACAAAGCTAAAGAACCCAGGTTCAATTCCCTAGGATCCACATAAGCCAGATGCACAAGGTGGTGCATGCATCTGGAATTCTTCTGCAGTAGCCAAAGGCCCTGGCACACTCTTTCTCTCTCTATTTGATTCTTTCTCAAATTAAAACAAACAAACAAACAAAAAACAAAGAAAAACTTGAGCTGGGTACAGTACTATAGGCCTGTAATTCCAACAATTGAGAAGTAAAGACACAAAGATCAGAAGGTTATGATCATCCTTAACTACACAGCAAGTTTTTTGTTTTTTTTTTTCCCTCCCCAAGGTAGGGTCTCGCTCTAGCTCAGGCTGACCTGAAATTCACTATGTGGTCTCAGGGTGGCCTCGACCTCATGGTGATCCTCCTACCTCTGCCTCCCGAGTGCTGGGATTAAAGGTGTACACCACCATGCCCGGCCCATAGCAAGTTTGAAGCCAGCATTGGCTATAAAAGACCCTGTCTCAAAAAAGCTAAAACAACCCAAATATTTTGTAGATTGTACTCCTTTTACTTACAAAAACTATACATATGGTATTCTATACTTTTTACGATAGAGTGTATTTCATTCTTTAATTAAAAGGCGTGGTGGCACATGCCTTTAATCCTAGCACTCAGGAGGCAGAGGTAGGAGGATCGCCATGAGTTCGAGGCCAGCTTGAGACTATAGTGTGATTTCTAGGTCAGCCTGAGCTAGAGTGAGACCCTACCTCGAAAAAGAAAAAAAAAAAAAAAGGTTTACTTCTGGGCTGGAGAGATGTTTCAGTGGTTAAGGCACTTGCCTACAAAGCCCAATGACCAGAGTTCAAGTTTTCAGTTCCCACATAAAGCCAGATGCACAAAGTGGCTTGTGAATCTTGAGTCTGTTTCCAGCAGCTGGAGGCCCTTGGCACACCCATTCTGTCTGTCTCTCTTCTATCTCTCTCTGCTTACAAATAAGTAAAAATAGTTTGTTTGTTTTTTTTTAAGATTTACTTCTGAAAAAAAGTATACATATTGGGAAGGTGCCAACTGTATGTATGACCTCAACGTATCATGTTTCAATGATACTGAAGGAAGATTGGAGCCAGTTGTGGTAGGATAGAGACTCACATTTTAGGACAGTCGTATTAATTCCACACATTACCTTCTTTCTGTAAATCTAACTTCTCCAAAATTAGCAAATTTATTTAAGAAACTTAACAGATAAAAATCTATACCCTTGGAATATTTTACACAAATCAAATGGAAAAATAACAGAAGACTTCTGGGTTTTGCCATCATCCCAGGGTAGACATGCTTGTCCCTGTTTGGTCACTGTATAACCTTTTGTGTGCTTATCTGATTTTCCTTCCACCCCAGGCAGAAGAGGCAGTGATAAGCCCCCCTTGAGGCCCCGAAAGGACTTCATCGGTGAGTGGAGCCGGATGCTGAGGTCAGCAGACCTACTTCAGACCACTCAGCCTGGTTCTATAGCGTTGCTCCTCTCAGTGTGAAAACAGGGATGTGCTCGGCAGCTCCAAGCAGACGTTTCTTGAAATGAATGTTAGCACAGGAGGGAGTGGGAATTAATGGGTTTTTATCAAGAAATAGGCGGAGGCAGCGGCTACATGCTATTGATGTGGAACTGACCACAGCCTATTTCTCATTCTTTGATCTTCTGCCCTGATCTCCGCCTTTTAAACTTTCGTTTACATCTATGTCATGGACATAGGCCACCAGAGAAAGTGTAGCAGAAAATCTGGTCTATTTTATATTCAAAATAGCTATAGCTTTCTAGAAATATTGCTAAAGTTGTCTGAATTTGATAATTCCCATTTATTTCCTTTTCTTCCTCCCTTCCTCTATTTCTTTCTTTTCTTTTTTTGTTTTTCCACCCAGGCTGAACTGGAATTCACTCTATATCCTCAGGGTGGCCTTGAACTCACAGCAATCTTCCTACCTCTGCCTCCTGAGTGCTGGGATTAAAGGTGTGTGCCACTGTTACCATGCCTAGCTTTCTTTCTTTTGAGTCATGTCTTACTGTAGTCCAGGCTGATTTGAAACTCAGTGTGTAGCCCAGCCTGGCATTGAACTCTTGGTGTTCCTTTAACCTCAGTCTCCTGACTATTAGGATTAAAGATGTGAGCTACTGCACATGGCCATTCCTTTCATTTCTCTTCCCTCTCCCTTCCCTTTCCTCTTTTCCTCCCTCTGACACATGTGTAGTGGTGCACGCCTTTAATCCCAGCACTCAGGAAGCAGAGATAGGAGGATCGCTGTGAGTTCAAGGTCACGCTGAGACTACATAGTGAATTCCAGGTCAGCCTGGACTAGAGTGAAAGCAACAAAACACACACACACATACACACACACACACACACACACACACACACAATTTATTTGTTTATGAGAGAGAAAGAGAGAGAATGGGCGTGCTAGGGTTGCTAGCCACTGCAAACAAACCTCCTTGTACATCTGGCTTATATGAGTACTGAGGAATCAAATCTGGGTTCTTTGACTTTTCAGGCAAGCACCTTAACCACTAAGCCATCTCTCAGCTCTATTTATAACTTTTTTTTGGGGGGGGGTTTCAAGGTAGGGTCTCACTGTAGCCCAGGCTGACCTGTAATTCACTATGGAGTCTCAGGGTGGCCTCGAACTCATGGCAATCCTCCCACCTCTGCCTCCCGAGTGCTGGGATTAAAGGCGTGAGCCACCATGCCCGGCTATTTATAACTTTTTACTTATTTATTTGAGAAAGAGAGAGGAAGAAACAGATAGAGAGAAAGAGAATGGATGCACCCGGGCCTCCAGCCACTGCAAGTAAACTCCAGATGCATGTGCCCCCTTGTGCATCTGGCTTACGTGGGTCCTGGGGAATCCAACCAGGGTCATCTGACTTTGCAGGCAAATGCCTTAACCACTAAGCCATTTCTCCAGCCCCAAATAAATATATTTTTTTGAGGTAGGGTACAGTACTAGCCAGATCACCCAGGCTTATCTTGAATTCACTATGTAGTCTCAGGATGGCCTCCTACCTCTGCCTCTCCAGTGCTGGAATTAAAGGGGTGCACCACCACACCCAGCTCCTATCTATAACTTTTTTTTTTTTTTTTTTTCCTGAGGCAGGGTTTCACTGTAGCTCAGGCTGACCTGGAATTAACTATGTAGTCTCAGGGTGGCCTTGAACTCATAGAGATCCTCCTACCTCTGCTTCCCAAGTACTGGGATTAAAGTTTTTTTTTTTTTTTTTTTTTTTTGAGGTAAGGTCTCTAGCTCTGGCTGATCTGGAATTCACTATGTAGTCTCACAATGATCCTCCTATCTCTTGCTCCCCAATGCTGGGATTAAAGGTGTGTGCCACCATGCCCAGCTTATTTATAACTTTTTTATTGAAAACTTCCATGATAATTCCCACTCCCCCACTTTCCCTTCACAAATCCATTCTTCATTATATTGCCTCCCCCTCTCAATTAGTCTTTCTTTTATTTTGATGTTATCATCTTTTCCTCCTATTATGAGGGTCTTGTGTAAGTAGTGTCAGGCACTGTGAGGTCATGGATATCCAGGCCATTTTGTGTCAGGAAAACTGCATTGTAAGCAGTTCTATCCTTCCTTTAGCTCTTACGTTCTTTCTGCTACCTCTTCTGCAACGGGCCCTGAGCCTTGGAGGTTGTGATAGAAATATTTCAGTGCTGAACACTCCTTTGTCACTTCTTCTCAGCACTATGGTGCCTTTTGAGTCATCCCCGAGGTCATTGTCGTCTGAAAAGAGAAGCTTCTCTAATCCAAAAGTGAGAGTAGCATTGATATATGAATATGAACATTAAATGTAGTGCTTACTGGGCAGTTTGGTGAGCATAATCTATTCAGTTAGCCAGACAACAGCAGGTATTACACCCCTAGGGCTCATGACCTCTCCCTTCATAGTTTTCAGTACCATGGAGCAGGCCTCCAATCCAATTAGAGAGCAGTTGTTTCCCATATAACAAACATGCCACTATTGCACGCGTTGGCTCATTTGGCCTGGCTGACCAAATGTAAGGCTTGCAGTGTCTACTGTTGTTTAATTCCACTGATGACTTCTCTCTCCCATAGGACTGCATGCAGCATAGCTTTTTTCTGCTTTCTGTCACCTGGTCTACAGGGAGGGGTTTTCAGTTCAGCTCCAGCTTGATTTCACAGTGACCTTGCAGCCTAAGCATGTGGAGTTTTCAGCAATCTACTTTTTAAAAAGTTTAAAAAATATGTTATGTGAATTAACTGTGAATAAAGCTGTTGAAAAAAATATTTGGTGCTGGGTGTGGCAGTGCACACCTTTAATCCCAGCACTCAGGAGGCAGAGGTAGGAGGATCGCTATGAGTTTGAGGCCACTCTGAGACTACCCAGTAAATTCCAGGACAGCCTGGGCTTGAGTGAGACTATATCTCGGAAAAACCAAAACAAATTTTATTTGGGCTGAGGATATGGCATAGCAGTTAAATCACTTGCCCGCAAAGCCAAAGGACTAAGGTTCAATTCCTCAGGGCTGACATAAGCAAGATGTACAAAGTGGCACATGCTTTTGGAGTTTGTTTGCAGTGGCTAGAGGCCCTGGTGTACCTATTCTCTCTCTCTCCTCTCTGCTCTTTCTATTACTCTCAAATAAATAAATATTCCAAAAATTAAAAAAATAACTGGGTGTGGTGGTGTATGCCTTTGATCCCAGCACTCAGGAGGCAGAGGTGGAAGGATCACTGTGAGTTCAAGGCCATCCTGAGACTACATAGTGAATTCCAGGCCAGCCTGGGCTAGAGTGAGACTCTACCTCAAAAAACTAAAAAAGGGGGCTGGAGAGATGGCTTAGCAGTTAAGCACTTGCCTGTGAAGCCTAAGGACTCTGGTTCAAGGCTCAATTGTCCAGGACCCATGTAAGCCAGATGCACAAGGTGGCGCATGCATCCAGAGTTTGTTTGCAGTGGTTGGAAGCTCTGGCATGCCCATTCTCTCTCTATCTGCCTCTTTCTCTTTCTGTCTGTCACACTCAAATAAATAAACATAAACAAAAAATTTAAAAAAACTATAAATGACTTTATTTATTAGAGAGAGAAAAAGGTAGATAGACAGAGAGAATGGATGCATCAGGACCTCTAGTCACTGCAAACGAACTCCAGAATCATGTGATACCTTGTGCTTCTGTCTTACATGGGTCCTAGGGAATGGAACCTAGGTCTTGGCTTTTCAGGCAAGTGCCTTAACCACTAAGCAATCCTCCCAGCCCTCAATTACCTTTTTTTAAAAAATTTATTATTTATTTTGACAACTTTCATAATTGTGTCTCTTTCTTTCTCTCTCTGTCTGTCACTTTCAAGTAAATAAAACAGACAACAACAACAAAAACCTAAGGACCCAAGTTCAATTCCCCAGTACCCACATAAAGCGAGAAGCACAAAGTGGCACATCAATAGAGAGTTTATTTGTACTGGCTAGAGGCCCTGGTGCACCCATTCTGTCTGTTTCTCTATATATCTGTTTCTCTCTGTTTGCAAATAAATAAATAAATTTTAAAGAGTGGGAAACAAAGCTGGGCATTGTGGTGCACGCCTTTAATCCCAGCACTTGGGAGGCAGAGGTAGGAGGATTGCTGTGAGTTTGAGGCCACCCTGAGACTACATAGTGAATTCCAGGTCAGCTTGAGCTAGAGTGGAAACAAAACAAAAACAACAGCAAAAAAAAAAGTGGGAAGCAGGGACCAACACCAAGGTCATTCACTCACCTCCACATGTGTGGTGTGTTGTGACACATGTGTGCCCACATTCACATAAATACAACAAGTAAAATTATAGTTAAAAATATGGGCTAAAGAGATGGCTTAGTGGTTAAGGTGCTTGCTGGTAAAGCCAAAGGACCCAGGTTTGATTCCCTAGTACCCATGTAAAGCCAAATGCACAAGGTGATGCAGGCATCTGGAGTTCATTTGCATTGGAGTTCATTTCCCAGTATGCCCATCTTCTCTATCTGTCTCCCCCCCCCAACTCAAGTAAATAAAAAAATAAAATATGTTTAAGCTGGGCATGGTGGTGCATGCTTTTAATCCTAGCACTTGAGAGGCAGAGGTAGGATATATATATATAAAGTTTAAAGTCATCTTCAGGTAGGTAGTGAGCTTGAGGCCTGTTTGGAACTGTTTTTTATTCTTTTTTTAAAAAAATTATTTATTTATGTATTTGAGAGAGAGAGAGAAGGAGAAAGAGGCAGATAGAGAATGGGCGCTCAGGGCCTCCATCTATTGCAAACGAACTCCAGATGCATGTGCCCCTTTGTGCATCTGGCTTACGTGGGTTCTGGGGAGTTGAACCTGGGTCCTTTGGCTTTGTAGGCAAGTGCCTTAATCACTAGGCCATCTCTACAGCTTGTTTTGTTTGTTTGTTTGAGATAGTATGTTGCTCTAGTCCAGGCTGACCTGGAATTTACTATGTAGTCTCAGGGTGGCACTGAACTCTCTGATCCTCCCACCTCTGCCTCCCGAGAGCCGGGATTAAAGGTGTGTGCTACCACGCCAGGCCAGAATGCTCAATTTTTTAAAAAATGTGATAGAAATTCCTCCAATTTCACTGTCTGGTCAATTTCACTTTACCTTTTCTGGTCAGAATATGAAAAGCATTATATTTTGTTTTAGTTTGAGACAGGGTCTCAACTGGCTCAGACTGGTTGAGAATTGCCTCTTCCTCCTGAGTTCTGGGATTGGACGTTTATGCAGTGATGGGGTTGAACCTAGGGCTTTGAGCATGCTAGGCAGGCAGGTGAGCTACATTCCCAGCCCACATATCTTCAGTATACAGGTTGATTTTAGATATCAACTGTATGTGCTTTCCTGATATGGTTGAAACGTTCCGAAGTGGTAAGAGTTCATATCAACGTTTGTTTTGTTTTTTTGAGGTAGGGTCTCACTCTAGCCCAGGCTGACCTGGAATTCACTATGGAGTCTCATGGTGGCCTTGAACTCTCAGCGATCCTCCTACCTCTGCCTCCCTCCGAGTGCTGGAATTAAAGGTGTATGCCATCACGCCCGGCATGTGCCAGCATTTTTATTTGGTTCATATAGTCACTCTATGACTTTCACTTCCTGCCTAACATGTGCAAACCTCTCAGGTACCAGTTCTGTGCACCTCAGGACAGAGGAGACACCTATGAGTCAGTAAAACCAGATGACCAAGCAGACCAAGAACATATATACTTAATACCTTTAAAAATTCAAGATGGGTGTTGTGGCGCACATCTTTAATCCCAGCACTCAGGAAGCAGAGGTGAAAGGATCACCATAGTTCAAGGCCACCCTGAGACTATGTAGTGAATTCCAAGTCATTCTAGGCTAGAGTGAGACCCCACCTCAAAAATCCAAAAGAAAAAAAAAAGATAATTCAAACTTTGCCAGGCCTAGTGGCACATTAATCCCAGCACTCAGGGGCATAGGTAGGAGGATAGCTGTGAGTTTGAGACCAGCCAGGAACTACAGAATGAGTTCCAGGTTATCTTGGACTAGAGTGAGACTCTACCTCAAAAAAAATCCAAAAATAATTAAAAAAAAGAAAGAGTGAAGCCAGGCATAGTGGCACACACCTTTAATCCCAGCACTTGGGAAGCAGAGGTAGGAAGATCGCCATGAGTTCTGAGACTGCATAGTGAATTCAAGGTCAGCCTGGACTAAAGCAAGACCCTACCTCAAAACACCAAAAAAATTAAAATAAAAAATAAATAGGGCAGGAGAGATGGCTTAGTGGTTAAGCACTTGTCTGTGAAGCCTAAGGCTCGGTACCCCAGGGCGCATGTGTCTGGAGTTTGTTTGCAGTGGCTGGAGGGCCTGGGGTGCCCATTTTCTCTCTCTCTGATTCTCACTGTCACACTCAAATAAATAACAATAACCAAAAAATTAAAAAATAAATAAAAAACAAAAAAAGAAAATTCAGGTTTTACAAATCTTTGCAATATTGTTCAGTAAATCCTACTCATATCAAACATCACCTTGGGCATTACACAACTAATGACTCTTCTAGCTGCCTTTCAGAAAGTGTGTGTATGTGTGTATGGTGGGGGGTGGTGGTGACTCTTTCTTTACTTTGTTATTTTAAATATTTTATTTATTGATTTACTAAAAAGAGAATGGGCACGTCAAGTCTCCAGCCACTGCAAACAAACTCCAAATGCATGTACCACCTTGTGTATCTGGCTTATGTGGGTTCTGTGGGAATTGAACCTGAGCCCTCAGGCTTCTTAGGCAAGCACCTTAACCATTAATCCATCTCTCCAGTCCTCTTTATTTACTTTAGAAGAAATTTTTATCTATTTTATTTGAGATAGGGCGATAGAGAGAAAGTGAGAATAGGTGTGTCAGGTCCTCCAGCCACTGCAAAGGAACTCCAGATGCATGCACCACCTTGTGCATCTGATTTATATAAGACCTGGAGAATTGAACATGGGTCCTTAGGCTTCGCAGGCATATGCCTTAACCACTAAGTCAACTCTCCAGCCCTAGATGAATTTTTTATATTAGACATGATTTCAAAGTGGAAATAGACCTCTAAAAGTTTTCTTGTCTTTTATTTTCATTCTTGATCCTTAAGTGTACATTATTTAAAGCATGTCTTCACAAATGCAATGAAGCCTTTACTATGATTTAAAGGCAAAACTTCATCTGGGAGCATTGGCTTACCTTGAATCCCAGTACTCAAGAGGCTGAGGTAGGAGGATCACCATAAGTTTGAGGACATCTGGGCTACAGAGTGAGTTCCAGAGCAGCCTAGGCTAGGGTGAGACCCTCCTTAAAAAAAACAAAAGCCCTCTAATTGGACTGTAGGCCTGCTCCATGGGAGGGAATACATCCCTGATACTGAAAATTGACCTTGGAATGACTCACAAGGTATTATGATGCTGGAAAGAAGTGACCCGAGTGCTCAGTACTGTAATATCTCGATCACACCTTCCAAGGCTCAGGGTCCATTGCAGAGGAGGTGGCAGAAAGAATGTAAGAGCCAAAGGAAGGGTAGGACTCCTTACAATGTGCTGCCCCCAGACACAAAATGGCCTGGATATCCATGACCTCACAGTGCCTGACACTACCTACACAAGACCATCATAAGAGGAAAAGAACATGACATCAAAATAAAAGAGAGATTGATTGAGATGGGGAGGAGATTTGATGGAGAATGGAGTTTCAAAGGGGAAAGGGGGGGGGGAGGGAGGATATTACCATAGGAGATTTTTTATAATCATGGAAGTTGTTAATAAAAATTTGAAAAAAAGTTAAAAAATAAAAGCAAGCAGGGCTGGAGAGTTGGCTTAGGGGTTAAGGCACTTGCTTACAAAGCCAAAGGACCCAGGTTCAATCCCCCATGACCCATGTAAGCCAAATGCATAAGGTAACACATGTATCTGGGGTTTTCTGCAATGGCTGGAGGCCCTGGCACATCCATTCTCTCCCTCTCTCTCCCATGCAAATAAACTAAAGTTAAAAAAAAAAATACAGGGCAGGAGAGATGGGTCAGCGATTAAGGTGCTTACCTGTAAAGCCTAGTGACCTGAGTTCGATTCCCCAGTACCCACATAAAGCCAGATGCACAAAGTGGCGCACACATCTGGAGTTCTGTAGTGGCTGTTGGTCCTGACGTGCCCATACTTCCTCTATGTGTGTGTATCTCTCTCCTTGCAAATAAATAAAATAAAATATTAAAAAAAAAACACCAATGAAGTGCAAAACTTCAAATACAACTATGGTGTTTAAAAATTGTGTGCAATCATTTCCTGGCCTTTTGACTAAGATCCAATCTAATGTCTGCTCTTAGGAGTTTAAAAGTTGTGTGGCACTGAGAAGCGAATGCAGAAAGAGACAAAAGGGAATATTACAGTTACCAATGTGAACTAGAAGGGGTAAGTAAACTTTTTCCTTTTTTGCTGTCATTTAATTTGAGGGCTTTTCATTCAAGTTGTCTTTCCTGGTAGGAAAACAAAAACCTACCTTCTGTCCTGATAATGCTTTCTGGGTCCAATGCAGATAAGGGAACTTTTGCCTTAAAGTTAAGAGTTAATTTTGATTGAGTTTTGTTGTTATTTATTGTGGTTTAGCTTTGCTTTTGAACTTTTCTTTTTGGTTTTTCGAGGTAGGGTCTTGCTTTAGCCCAGGCTGGCCTGAAATTCACTATGTTGTCTCAAGGTGGCCTTGAAGTCACAGCAGTCCTCTTACCTCTGCCTCCCAAGTGCTGGGATTAAAGGCACAAAGCACCACTCCCAGCACATTTTTTTTTAAATTTTTAAAAATATATTTTATTTATTTATTTGAGAGAGAAAGGGGTAGAGAGTGAGAGAGACAATGGGCGTGCCAGGGCCTCCAGCCACCTCAAACAAACTCCAGATGCATGCATCCCCTTGTGCATCTGGCTTACGTGGGTTCTGGAGGATCAAACTTGCATCCTTTGGCTTTGCAGACAAGCTTAACCACTAAGCCATCTCTCCAATGACTCCCCCCCCCCTTTTTTGAGGTAGGGTTTTGCTGTAGCCTAGGCTGACCTAAATTGAGTCTGTAGTCTCAGGGCAGCCACAAAGTCACAGTGGTCCTCCTTCCTCTGCTTCCTGAGTGCTGGGATTAAAGGCTCAACCTCACCTGGCTCATTTTTGGATTTGTTTGAGTCTGGGTATGAGGTCCACATGGGGCTCAATTTCATGATCCTCAGCCGGGCATGGTGGCATATGCCTTTGATCCCAGCACTTGGGAGGCAAGGAAGGAGGATCACTGAGAGTTCGAGGCCACTCTGAGACTGCATAGTGAATGCCAGGTCAGCTTAGGCTAGAGTGAGACCCTACCTTGAAAAAAAAAAAATTATCTCCTTCCTCATCCTCTCAAATGCTGGGATTTTTAAATTTAGTTTTCAAGGGCTCTTGTCTAGTTTCAAGACTCTAATTTGTTGTTAAAGGAGAGAAGTGTGAATTGTGCCCCATCCTTACACTAGCAGTGGTAGGCACACAGCACTCCTACATGCTAACCTTTGTCATCGAGACATAACATCTTATTTAAGATCATCAAAGGTTATCTTCATGGCGTATAGATGGACTCTTCTTCCTACTGAGTACTTGTGGACATTGTCCTTCTCTTCCTGTGTTGTTTAGAAGTTCATTTACTTGGACTTAAGCCAAATGATGTCTATCAGAAACCCGAAGATAACAATATTGAATGAACTCCCTTTTCCTTCCAAAGTGCGGATCACATAATTTATCTGCTCACTGTTGTATTATGTAGATGATCTCTAGCAAAAACAAACTTACTGACAACATTTTGGGATGTAGCTCAATTCACAGAATGCTTACTTAGCCTGCCTGAACAAAGCCCTGGGTTTGATCCCTAGAACCACATAAAATGGGCATGGTGGCACACATCTGTAATCTCAGCACCTGGGAGGTGTAGGCAGGGGGATCCCACAGTCATTTTTTTTTTTTTTAAGTGTTTTTTTGTTGTTGTTTCTGTTTTTTTTTTTTGTTTATTTTTATTTATTTGAGAGCTACAGACAGAGAAAGAAAGAGGCAGAGAGAGAGAGAGAAAGAGAATGGGCGCACCAGGGCCTCCAGCCACTGCAAACAAACTCCAGCTGCGTGTGCCCCCTTGTGCATCTGGCCAACGTGGGTCCTGGGGAATCGAGCCTCTTATGGGGGTCCTTAGGCTTCACAGGCAAGTGCTTAACCGCTAAGCCATCTCTCCAGCCTGACAGTCATCTTTCTTGAACACTGAGGTCAGCCTGGGCTACAGGAGAACTTTGTCAAAAAGGAGAAGAGGTTCTGGGGAGATGTCTCAGAGGTAAGAGCACTTGCTGTACAAGCATGAGGACCTTAAAAAAGACAAAAAGGGGGCTAGAGATTGCTCAGTGGTTAAGGCACTTGCCTGCAAAGCATAAGGACCCAAGTTCAGTTCCCCAGTACCCACGTCATGCTGCATGTACAAGGTGGCACATGCATTTGGAGTTTGTTTGCAGTGGCTAGAAGCCCTGGCATGCCCATTCTCTCTCAAATAAATAAATAAATATTTAAAAAAAAGAGCCAGGTGTGGTGGTGCTACCTTTAATCCCAGCACTTGGGAGGCTGAGGTAGGAGGATTGTTGTGAGTTTGAGGCCACCCTGAGACTACAGAGTGAATTCCAGGTCAGCCTGGGCTAGAGGGAAACCCTACCTCGAAAAACCAAAAAAGGAAAGAAAAAAAAAAAAAAAGAAGAAGAAGAAAGGGCTGGAGAGACCACTTAGCAGTTAAGGCACTTGCCTGCAAAGCCTAAAGACCCAGGTTTGATTCCCCAGAACCCACATAAAGCCAAAAGCACAGTAGCACATGTATCTTGAGTTTGTTTGCAGTGGTTAGAGACCTTGGCGTACCCATTCTCACTCTCTGTCTGTCTTGTTCTGCTTGCAAATAAATAAAAAAAAAATTATTTTAAAGGGGGGCTGGGGAGATGGTATGTGATTATGGCACTTGCCTGTGAAGCCTAAGGACCTAGGTTTGATTCCCCAGTATCCATGTAGAGCCAGATGCACCAAGTGACGCATGCATCTGGAGTTCATTTGCAATGACTAGAGGCCCACTTCTCTCTCTCAAATAAATAAGCAAATAAGTAAGTAAAAATACTTTTTTAAAAAAAGAGCTGGGTGTGGTGGTGCCTTTAATCCCAGCACTTGGGAGGCAGAGGTAGGAGAATCATTGTGAGTTCGAGGCCACCCTGAGACTACACAGTGAATTTCAGGTCAAACTGTGTTAGAGTGAGATCCTACCTCAAAAAAAAAAAAAAAAAAAAAAAAAAAAAAAAAAAAAAAAAAGGGAAGAAGAGGAGGAGGATGAAGAAGAAGAAAGAGGAGCCAGGCTCTTATACCTCTAACCTGTCACCCTAGTGCTGAGGGGGGCAGAGACAGTAGACTCGCTGGGGCTTGCTGCTCAGCCAACGTGACCAAAACACAGCAGTGCTTACTGCATACATGAGCATGCACCACACATGCACTAATCTCACACACATGTAGCCTGAACTAAAGGGAACAGTAAATCTAAGACTAATGTCTCCCTGAACAACAACAACAACAACAACAAAAATTGGCTGAAGCTGAGTAGTAGCCAAATTACTCAGCAGAACAATGTAGGCGTTTTTTTTTTTTTTTTTTTTTTTTGGCGTTTTCTTAAATATGACCTATGTTAAAGAATTCATGGTGCCAGCCTCTGCCTTTGAATTGGGAGATTCCTGTTTGAGGCTGGGATTTGCTTGGGTTAGATAAGGTCATGAAGGGGGAAAAGATGTTTGGTGCTCTTGCCAGGGAGCTAGACTGGTCCCAGAGCATCTCAGAGAGGAATCTAGACTTTGGATCAGGCATATCTGGGCTGCAATCCCTGTTCGGCTACTTCTTTTTATGTCTTGAGGCTTGGGGAAAATTGCGTAAATGTTTTCAAGCATCTTCTTCTTGTGCAACGAAGCTGCTACCAGGTCTCTTAGAGAGCTGCCGTGACAGTGTCAGAGCCATGATTTCCCATTTTGAGGATCCACTAAGAAATCTCCTAGCTACTTTTTAGAAGTTGTTTATAGTATATTTATTAAAATTGTAGTAAGGGAAGTACAGTTGCATATTTCAAAGATTTATTTGTTTTTATTAGAGAGAGAGAGGGAGGGAGAGAGGATGGGTGCTCCAGGGCCTCTAGCCACTGCAAATGAATTCCAGACACATGGGCCACCATGTACATCTGGCTGGGACCTGGAGAATTGAACCTGGGTCCTTAGGCTTTGCAGGCAAGTGCCTTAACTACTAAGCCATTTCTCCAGCCTCGTATTTCAGACATTTATTAACTATTACCCACATTATCAATTTGTTACAATCAATTAAGCAATTCAGGATTTTTCCTCTTAGTCACAGGACCTTGTGCATGCTTGAAAAATAGTCTTCTACTGTTGCCAGGCCTTCAGAACCTCAGTTCATTTCCTCTTCAACAGCATTCTTCCAAGAGAGTCACAGTGGTGGCTTTCTGGTTGAATAAAGCTTCTGACAGTGTTTGGCTAAATTTCTGCTTTCACTATTTTTATACCTAAGAGAATGGACAACAAGAGAAATGCAAAAGTAAAAAAAAAAAAAAAAAAAAAAAAGTCAAAGCAAAGCCAAACCAAGCCATACAGAAAGCCTAAAAATCCTTTTCTGTGTGGGCAAGAACAGGCTTAAGTCAGTTTGCATGGACTGCAAAAGTAGAAGATCTAGAAAAGTCTTTCCTGGTACATATTTTACAAGTGAAACTCATACCAAAAGCCAGTAGGAATCTTCTAATAATTGACTGCAAATGCAACTTGCTACAAATCTTTCCTCCAGTTATCTTGTCCACACTGGCCTATGAAACTATTAATATTGGTTAAGCAATAGTTCCCTCCAGCCAGTGGCTCTATCTGGATGCACATTTGAACCACCTGGAAGATTTTAAAAATTAATACTGGGGCTGGAGAGATGGCTTAGCAGTTAAGCGCTTGCCTGTGAAGCCTAAGGACCCCGGTTCGAGGCTCGGTTCCCCAGGTCCCACGTTAGCCAGATGCACAAGGGGGCGCACGCGTCTGGAGTTCGTTTGCAGCAGCTGGAGGCCCTGGCACGCCCATTCTCTCTATCTGCTTCTTTCTCTGTCTGTTGCTGTCAAATAAACAAATAAAAATAAAAACAAAAAATATTATTAAAAATTAATACTGCTTTGGCCTCACTCCCAGGGGTCCTCACTGAGTTGTGATGTGGAGTCTGGATGTCAGTTTAGCTTCTGCTCCATGTTCTTTTTGCTTTGTTTTCGAGGTAGGGTCTCACTCTAGCCAAGGCTGGCCCCCAACTCAGTGATCCTTCTAACTCTGCCTCCTGAGTGCTGGAATTAAAGGTGTGCACTAACACGCCTGGATCTTCATGGTCTTTTAATGCAGTACTGGGGGCTGAGGTTAATTCCCCACTTAAATTTATTTTATTTTATTTTATTTTTTGAGACAGGGTCTTGTTAAGTTGCTCAGGGTGGCTTTCAGCTCACTCATTGCACATGCTGGTCTCCAGGGTGGGGCACTCCTGCTTCCAGTCTCTCATGGAGCTGGCATTAGAGGCCTGATGTCAGCGCTGACTGTTGCTATGGGATGGTAAATACCCAGAGAGCAGAGGTATGACTGCTAGTCTCTCTCTCTCATTTCGACATTCATAGAACTCTTGTTGGCTGCAATATAACAAGCCTTCAACAAGAGTGCAAAGAAGGGTTGTTGGTTGAAACAAGTAGTTAGCTAACATTCTTGTAAGGGCAGGAAAGTCCATGTTGACCATGTCTAAGGGTGTCTATAAGAGGACCAGAAACATCTGCCATGTACTTTAGCCTTTACATAGTACATCACATGCTATCATGTCAATAACTTATTTTGTTTTGAGACAGGGTCTTGCTGTGTAGTCTAGGCTGGCTTCAAACTCACAATGACCCTCCTGTCCCAGCCTCCCAAGTTCTGGAATTACAAGCATGCACTACCATACCTTGCTGAACCAGGGGTCTTGTGACTAGTAAGCACACCGAGTATATATCCAGCTACAAGATGGACATTACTATTATTCCTATATTCTTGGAATTTATTACAGCTCTGAATGTTTCCATAACAACTTCTGCTAAAAATGTCATGTAACATGGTTTCCCACCCAGAATAGATAGTAAGACCCTATTGTTGAAGACTCCACATACTTGGGTTGCAAGGTCACTGAGAAATCCTGCTGGAGCTGAGCTGGAAACCTCCTCCATGTAGACCATCTGACAGAAAGCTGGCAAAAGCCATGCTGCATACAGTTCAATGGGAGAGAGACAAATCACCAGTGAAGATACCCAACAGTGGACACTGCAAGCTTTATATTTGGCCAGCCAGGCCAAATGAGCCAATGGGCACAATAGTGGCACGTCTGTTATGGGGGAAACCAACTGCCTTCTAATTTGACTGGAGGCCCTCTCCATGGAAGGGAATTTATCCCTGATACTGAAAACCTACAACAGGGCTAGTCAGGAGCCGTAGGGGTGTAACATCTGCTGCTGTCTGGCTAAATGTATATACTATGCTCACCCAACTGCCCAGTAAGCACTTTTCTTAATGTACATACCCATATATTAATGCTACTCTTACTTTTGATTAGAGAAGCTTCTCTTTTCAGATGGCAGTGACCTTGAGATGACTCAGAAGCCACTATGGTGTTGCAAAGAAGTGACAGAGGAGTGCTCAGCATTGAAATATTTCTATTAAACCTTCCAAGGCTCAGGGTCCATTGCAGAAGAGGTGGCGGAAAGAATGTAAGGGCCAAAGGAAGGGTAGGACTCCTTACAATGTGCTCCTCCAGACACAAAATGGTCTGGCTATCTGTGACCACACAGTGCCTGACACTACCTACACAAGACCATCAGGATAGGAAGAAAGGATCATGGCATCAAAATAAAAGAACCGGGCATGGTGGCACACACCTTTAATCCCAGCACTTGGGAGGCAGAGGTAGGAGGATTGCCATGAGTTTTAGGCCACCCTGAGAATACAGAGTGAATTGTCCAGGTCAGCCTGAGCTAGAGTGAGACCCTACTTCAGAAAACAGAAAAACAAAAAACAACAACAACAAAAAAATCAAAATAAAAGAAAGACTGATTGAGAGGGGGAGGGATATGATGGAGAGTGGAGTTTCAAAGGGGAAAGTGGGGGGAGGGAGGGAATTACCATGGGATATTGTTTACAGTTATGGAAGTTGTCAATAAAAAATTAAAAATAAATTTTTAAAAATCAAATGGTTTTGACCTTCTTTCTTTCTTTGTTTCTTTTTTTCTGATGTAAGATCTTGCTCTAGCCCAGGCTGACCTGGAATTCACTATGTAGACTCAGGGTGGCCTTGAACTCACAGCAATCCTCCTACTTCTGCCTCCTGAGTGCTGGGATTAAAGGCATGTGCCACCACATCTGCCTCTAGTTTTGATTTTTGAAAACAAAATTGAAAGTTTCTGAGATTTAATTTGTTAAGGTCAATAATAATTTGAATACATCACATGCCATTGGCTTGCCCAAGAAGCCCTGGACTTCTATATATGATAGGCGGGACATGTCACCATGATCTATCCCCTTCTCTGGATCCTTGATGGCCCACCAAACCCTAGCCTTCACTGTTCAGTTCCAGGTAGATCCCAGAGGTACCCTTCACCATGGTCATCTCTGATGTGTACAATTCTGCAGGCTCTGTTCCTCCTCAGACATCTGTACAACTAGCCCCTTTTAATATCCAACTCATATAGGGAAGTAGACTGTTGACTTCCTTTCAGCATAGAACTGGCTGGCTGTTATTTCTCAGTCTTGTAGGGATCAAGCAGTTCTTCATAGTCCAGGTGGATGATCTCTTTCTTTCCTTGAAGCATCGAAGTGGACACATCATTTCTTTAAAAAGAAAGAAAGAAAGAAGCTGGGGGTGGTGACGCATGCCTTTAATCCCAGCACTCTGGAGGCAGAGGTAGGAGGATTGCTGTGAGTTCGACGCCACCCTGAAAATACATAGTGAATTCCATGTCAGCCTGGGATAGGGTGAGAAACTATCTTGAATCCCCCCAAAAAAAGAAAGAAAAAGAAAGGAAAGAAAGAAAACATCATTTAGGAATCATAATGTTTTCTGGGGCAACAAAACCCCAAGCTTAGAGCACAACTTTGGACTTGAATTGGGAATATAGCCCAGTGCTAGAGCTTTGATCTAGCAACACAAGGCTGTAGGTTCAATCCACAGTACCAAGAAAAAGAAAAGGAAAGGATGTGGGGGAAGAAGAAGAAGTCAGGTTTTGGTGCCACATAACTGTAATTTCAGCACTTGGGAGACTGAGGTAGGAGTATGAAAGTTTGAAGCCAGCCTGGGCTGCCATAATGCATTCCAGACAGCCTGGTCTAGGCAGCAACACCCTATCTCAAAAAAAAAAAAAAAATTCATATGCACAAGGTGGCACATGCATCTGTAGTTTGTTTGCAGCGGCTGGCGGCCCTGATGTGCCCATTGTCTTCCTCCCTCCCTCCCTCTCACAAATAAAATAAGAAAAAGAAAAGAAAAAGAAAAAACCAAAAAAGCAAAACACAAAACTAGGGCTGGAGGGGTGACTTAGTGGTTAAGGCACTTGCCTGCAAAGCCAAAGTACCCAGGTTTGATTCCCCGGGACCCACATAAGACAGAGGCCCAAGGGGAACATGCATCTGGAGTTCATTTGCAGTGGTTAGAAGCTCTGGTGCACCCATTCTATCTTTCTCTCTCTCCCTGCCCATTCTCTCTCTCAAGTAAATAAAAATAAAATATAAAAAAACAAAACAAAACAAAATTTGGATGTTAAATAAGGTCACAGAAACCCAAAATATATAAATTGACTATGTGAACTGGGTGTGGTGGCATACACCTTTAATCCCAGTATTAGGGAGGTAGAGGTAGAAACATTGTTGAGAGTTTGAGACCAGCCTGACACTACAGAGTGAATTCCAGGTCAGTCTGGGCTAAAGTGAGACTTTACCTTGAAAAAGAAAAAAAAAAAAAAAAAAAAAATAGAGCTGGGCATGGTGGCACATGTCTTTATTCCCAGCACTTTGGAGGCAAAGGTAGGAGGATCGCTGTGAGTTCGAGGCCACCTTGAGACTACATAGTGAATTCCAGGTCAGCCTAAGCTACAGTGAGACCCTATCTCAAAAAAACCAAAAGATAAATTAATTAATAAATAAATTAATTAAAAAATAAAAATAAATAAATTGATTATCCACAGTCCACTTTGATATAGCTCTGGAAAGCATTCAAAGCCAGTGCTATGGCTTTTGAGAGGTTTTCTTCTTCTTTCCCCCAGGATCAAATGTCTATTTATTAAAGGAGTTGGTGATCATAAGTGGCTTTTAGTAACATTTTCAGAATACAGCAGGCTTGCATTTCCTTTCTGGGGAAAACTTGTGCTTCATATAGTGACCTGGTCAAGGCTGAAGGTTTCCAGGGACAGCAGCTACTGCTTGGGACACTGAGCAAGGGCCCTACCCTCCCCCCTTTGGGCCATTCCCACACATGCTGATATGATGGGGTTGTCCTACCTCCTCAGCCCAGCGTCTTCCTCATTAGCATTACTTCATCCACCCAACTGTGTCTTGAACTTCCCAAGTCAAAGATAATGACACCTTCTTTGAATAGGTTTGACTGTAGCTTTTGTTGTTGTTTTCAAGGCAGGGTCTCACTCTAGCCCAGGCTAACCTGGAAGTCACTCCTTAGCCCAGTCCAGCCTGGCCTCAGACTCTGGCTAGCCTCCTACCTCAGCCTCAGAGTGCCGGGATTGAAGGTCTGCACCACCATGCCAGGCTATTAACTCAGTTTGAATTCAGCACTATACGCCAGGTCTCAGGTTAGATAACATATATACACAGCGCTGAAGACTGGACCCAGAACTTTACAGATGTGAAGTAAGTATTCTACCACTGAACCGTATCCCTCTCCCAAACCTCAATTTATTTGTTTATTTTTTTTGAAATTCTCTTACGTTCTTTAAAAAAATTTTTTTTTTGTTTATTTTATTTATTTGAGAGTGACAGAGAGAGAAAGAGGCAGCGAGAGACAGAGAATGGGCATGCCAGGACCTCCAGCCTCTTGCGCCCCCTTGTGCATCTGGCTTACATGGGTCCTGGGGAATTGAGCCTCGAACTGGGGTTCTTAGGCTTCACAGGCAAGTGTTTAACTGCTAAGCCATCTCTCCAGCCCTCAATTTATTTTTATTTTTGACACTTTCATATATGCATGCAATGCATTTTATGCCACTTCTCCTAATTATGCTCCCTCTCCCCCCACATTCACTCACTAAAACCCTTCTTAGATTCCCATCCTACTTTCATTCATTTTTTGCTTGTTTGACCCACTGAGTTAAATCAGAGTTGCTTGCATGATTATGAGTGGGAAGTTACTTACTGGAGAATCAATGACTCACTAGCAGCTACATCACTAAAGGACATGACTTCCCCTCTCTCAGAAATCATCCACTGACAGTATTTACTCTGGGAGGTGTAGGGTGTCTCATGGCCTCTCCCTCATTGATGATAAAATATTATTATTATTATTATTATTATTATTATTATTATTATTAATTATTTCCAGGTAGAGTCTCTCTCTGATACAGGCTGACCTGGATTTAACTATATAGTCTCAGGGTGGCTTTGTACTCATGGTGATCCTCCTACCTCTGACTCCCCAACCCCAGTGCTGGGATTAAAGGCGTGTGCTACCACGCCCGGCCAATGATAAAATATTGACAGGCTCCGATGTTGGGCAGAAACCACATCTGCTATGAATTCGTGAGGGTAGCAGACTTGTGCTCTTACAAGAGCTACATTCTTTCCTCCCTCCTTCTGGGAAGTCCCCTGAACCGTGGAGGGTGTGGGCTAGATGCTGCTGTTCTGGGCTGAGCACACGCTAGTTGCTTAATCTTGGTGATGTTGCCATCTATGCATCTTTGTATTAACCTCTGTCCTTTTCATACAGAATCTTCTCTCTTCTTGAGACTACATAATGAATTCCAGGTCAGCCTGGGCTAGAGTGAAACCTTACCTCGAAAAACCAAATATATGTATATATATATATATAATACACACACACACACACACACACACACACACACACACACACACACACTGGGTGGCTCATGCCTTTAATCCCAGCACTGCAGAGGTAGGAGGATCACTGTGAGTTCGAGGCCACCCTGAGACAACATAGTGAATTCCAGGACGGTCTGAGCTAGAGTGAGACCCTACCTCGAAAATCCTCCCCCCAAAATGTATTATTTTAAATAGTTTTTAATTATTTATTTGAAAGGAAGAAGGAGAAAGAGAATGGGTGCACCAGGACCTTTAGCCACTGCAAACGAACTCCAGACACATGGGCTATTTTGTGCATGTGGCTTACTTGGGTCCGGGGCATTGAACATGGGTCCTTTGACTTTGTAGGCACAAGAGCCTTAATCACTAAGCCATCTCACTACCCTTATTATTTATTTATTTAGTTAATTTATTTGAGAGAGAGGAAGGGGCAGATAGACAGAAAGAGAATGGGCATGCCAGTGCCTCCAGCCATGGCAAATGAACTCCAGACACATACACCACCTTGTGCATCTGGCTTATGTGGATCCTGGGGAATCAAACCTGGGTCCTTAGGCTTTGCAGGCAAGTGCCTTAACTTCTGATCCATCTCTCCAGACCCAGTTGACTTTTTTTTTTTTTTTCCCCGAGGTAGGGTTTCACTCTAGTCCAGGCTGACCTAGAATTCACTATGTAGTTGTAGGGTGGCCTCAAATTCACAGTGATTCCTCCCACCTCTGCCTTCCAAGAGCTGGGTTTAAAGGTGTACATCACCATGCCCAGGTCCCCAGTTGACTTTAAAAAATTATTATTTATTTGCAAGCAGACACAGAGAGAGAATGGGCATGCCAGGGCCTCCAGCTTTCCATGAACTCCAGATGCATGTGTCAGTGTGCATCTGGCTTTATGTGGGTACTGGGGAATCAAACTCAGGTCATCAAGCTTTGCAGGCAAATGAGTCACTGAGCCATCTCTCTAGCACCCTCCCCCACCCCAGTTGACTCAAAAAAGATTTATTTGGGCCAGGCATGGTGGCACATGTCTATAATCTCAGCACTCTGAAGGCAAGGTAGTAGGATCGCCATGAGTTTGAGGCCACCCTGAGATTACATAGTGAATTCCAGGTCAGTCTGAGCTAGAGTGACCTTGCAAAACCAGAAAAAAAAAAATTGGGTTAAGCATGGTGATGTATGCCTTTAATCCCAGCACTCAGGAGGCAGAAGTAGGAAGATCACTGTGAGTTTGAGGCCACCCTGAGACTACATAGTTAATTCCAGGTCAGCCTGGGCCAGAGTGAGACCCTACCTCAAAAAACCAAACATATATATACATATGGGGCTGGAGAGATGGCTTAGCAGTTAAGCACTTGCCAGCAAAGCCAAAAGACCCAAGTTTGATTTTCCAGGACCCATGTAAGCCAGATGCACTAGGTAGTGCATGTGTCTGGAGTTCGTTTGCAGAGGCTAGAGGCCCTGGTGCACTCATTCTCTCTTTCTTTCTCGATCTCTCTGTGTGTGTCTCTCTCAATGAAATAAATAAAAATATTTGAAGCTGGACATGGTGGTGTAGGCCTTTAATCCCAGCATTTAGGAGGTAGAGCTAGGAGGATCACATTGAGTTTGAGGCCTCCCTGAGAATACAGTGAATTCCAGGTCAGCTTGGGCTAGAGTCAGACCCTACCTTGAAAAAAAAAAAATTTTTTTTTTGAGAGAGATAGAAAGAAGGAGAGAGAGAGACACAGAGAGAGAGAGAAAATTAGTGTAGCAGGGCTTCTTGCCACTGCAAACAAACTCTGGCTTCATGTACCACCTTCTGCATCTGGCTTTGCATGTGTACTACGGAATCAAACTCAGAACATTAGGCTTTGCAGGCAAGTTTCTTAAGTGCTGATCCATCTCCCCAGCCCTGATAATTGAATTTTTTATTAAAGCCAGGTGAGGTAGCGTACACCTATTATTCTATTTTTATTTTATTTATTTATATATAGATAAAGAGACACAGACAGAGAGAGAATGAGCGTGTCAGGGCTTCCAGCCACAAACGAACTCCAGATGCATGCACCCCCTTGTGCATCTGGCTTACATGGGTCTTGGGGAGTCGAGCCTGGGACCTTTGGCTTTGCAGGCAAGTGCCTTAACTGCTAAGCCATCTCTCCAGCCCAACAGTTGATTTTTCATAGACAATTCTTCCACAAACTCTTACATCCTCTGTTGGTTGTTTAGGTGTTTTATTGTTTGTCTGTTTTTTTGGTTTTGTTTTTCAAGGTAGGGTCTCACTCTAGCTCAGGCTGAACTGGAATTCACTGTGTAGTTTCAGGGTGGCCTTGAACTCACAGTGATCCTCCTACCTCTGCCTCCTGAGTACTGGGATTAAAAGCGTGCGCCACCACGCCCATCCCTGTGTTAGTTTTGTTTTTATGAATTTGATGTCAGCCTGGGCTAGAGTGAGACCCTACCTCAAAAAACCAAACATATCTATATGACATATAGGGGCTGGAGAGATTGCTCAGTGGTTAAGGCACTTGCTTGTAAAGCTTGACTGCTTGGGTTTGATTCCTCAGCATCCATGTAAAGCCAGATGCACAAAGTGGCCCATGCACCTGGAGTTTGTTTGCAGGAGCCAGAGGCCCTGGCATGCCCATTCTTTCTGTTACTTTCTCTTTTTACAATTAAATAAAAATATTTAGCAGGGTGTGATGGCACATGCTTTTAATCCCAGCAGTTGGGAGGCAGAGGATCACTATGAGTTCAAGGTCACCCTGAGACTACATAGCAAATTCCAGGTTAGCCTGGGCTAGAGCAAAACTCTATCTTGAAAAACCAAATACATATATAAATTTTTAAAATATATAATATAGTTCAGGTCTGCAGTTCAATTATCCACCAGTAATAGATATCTTTATTCTTTTAAAAACATTTTTTTGTTTTATTTTTATTTATTTATTTGAGAGTGACAGGCAGAGAGAGAAAGAGGCAGACAGAGAGAGAGAATAGGTGTGTCAGGGCCCCCAGGCACTATAAATGAACTCCAGACGCATGTGCCCCTTGTGCATCTGGCTTGCGTGGGTCCTGGGGAATCAAGCCTCAAACCGGGATCCTTAGGCTTTATAGGCAAGCGCTTAACAGCTATTTCCCCAGCCCTAAAAAAATATTTTATTTATTTATTTGAGAGAGGAAGAGGCAGAGACAAAGAGAGAATGGGCGTGCCAGGGTCTCCAGCCATTGCAAAGAATTCCAGACTCATACACCCCCTTGTGCATCTGGCTTATGTGAGACCTGGGGAATCAAACCAGGGTCCTTAGGTTTCGCAGGCAAATGCCTTAACCGCTAAGCCATCTCCCCAGCCCTCTTTAGTCTTTTTGTTTGTTTTTAGGTAGGGTCTTGCTCTAGCTTAGGCTGACCTGGAATTTACTGCGTAGTCTCAGGCTGGCCTACAACTCACAGTGATCCTCCTACCTCTGCCTCCCAAGTGCTAGGATTAAAGATGTGTGCCATCATGCCAGGCAGGGAGAGTAAATGGGTGTGTCAGGGCCTGGAGCCACTGCAAGAGAACTTTAGACAAATGTGCTACCTTGTGCATCTGGTTTTATGTAGGTACTGGAGAATCGAACTTGGGTTGTTAGGCTTTGCAGGCAAGTGCCTTAACCGCTGAGCCATCTCTCTAGGCCCACTCTAGTCTTTCTTTTTTTAGTTTTTCAAAGTAGGGTCTCACTCCAGCCCAGGTGGATCTGGAATTCACTATGGAGTCTCAATGTGACCTCAAAGTCATGGCAATTCTCCTATCTGTGCCTCCCGAATGCTGGGATTAATCTAGTCTTTAATTTTTTTTTTTTTAATTTTCTTGCAAGGACAGGAGAGGAGAGGAGGTATGTGCTGGAGGATGTAGGGGCATACCAGGACTTCTGGCCCTTGCAATAAGCTCCAGATGCACGTGTCACTTTGTACACCTGCCTTTCCATGGGTATTGGGGAACTGAACCCAGGCTGACAAACTTTGTAAGCAAGTATCTTTAACCATTGTGTAATCTCCCCAGTCCAACACCTCTAGTCTTTGTTGCTATAGTTTTGTTTTGTTTTTCACTAGTGTCTTGCACTAGCCCAGGCTGACCTGTAACTCACACTAGTCCAAAGCTGGTCTTGAACTCACAGACATCCTCCTACCTATCTCCCAAGTGCTGAGATTAAGGCGTTCACCGCCATGCCAAGCTTGTTTGGTTTTTGAGTTAGAGTCTTGCTCTATGCCCAGGCTGGGCTTGGCATTCATGAGCTTCCTGTCTCAGCTGGGATCACAGATGAGTGTTACCATGTTCAGCTCCTAGTGACCTCCAATATTTCAGTTCTAGCCATTTTTTTTTCCTTTTGACACAGGCCTTTCCTGAGACTGAAGTTTTATATTTCACAAAGGTCTTCACAGGGTCCAGAGGATGGTGGAAATGGAAGTTTGTACTCTGTAGTCCAGGGTGGAAAGTATGGGTCATTAAAGACACACACTTTTAATCCTAGCACTTGTGAGGCAGAGTTAGGAGGATCACTGTTAGTTCCAGGCCAGCCTGAGATTACATAGTAAATTCCAGATCAGCCTGGGCTAGAGTGAAACCAGACCTCAAAACAAAAACAAACACAAAGACTAAAGATATCTACTACTGAGCCGGGCGTGGTGTGGTGCACGCCTTTAACCCCAGCACTGGGGAGGCCCAGGTGTAGGAGGATCACAGGGAGTTCGAAGCCACCGAGTGAATTCCAGGTCACCCTGGGCTAGAGTGAGACCCTTCCTTAAGAAGAAAAAAGGATACCTGGTCAGCTAGAGACCTGAACTATATATTATATATTAAAAAAAATAATATATACTAAATAATAATCCTCACCCTGTGGTAGGATGTCCCAATTTGCCGATGAAATGATCCTGTGCTTTAGTCGCCTGGGTTATTCAGCCCGGGTTGCGGGGGTAGGGGGATAGAGGTGTGAGATTACAGTGTAGAGCCTCCTAGTGATGGTTGACGGATACAGGTGCATCTCAGATGGAGAGGATCTTTGGGTACTGATTGAAAACTGTCTTTAAAAGGCCCGGGAAGGGCTGCCAAGCCCAGCCGCAGGGGAGCTGTCTTCCCACAAGCCTTCAGGTCCTGTAACCTCTCAGTGTGTACAAAGGCAACAGCAAGAGCTAAACATTTTCTTCTCTAACTTCCTCTGTGGTTTATCAAGTAAAACAGTTACCTTAATCATCTCAGGGTCCAAGGGTTGGAGCTTTGCTTCTTCCTAAGAAATGGTTTTCTGTAAAGATTTCTAACTAAGAAAACACCTTGGCAAAGGGGTAAAAAATTGACTACTCAAGTTACCATCAAGGTGGGAGGCTAACGACCTTTAGACCACGGACAGAGGTCACCTACATATAGATTTCTGGGGACCAACACATTCGTTTATTTTTTAAAACATTTTTATTTTTATTTTTGAGAAAGAGACAGATGAAACAGAGTGAGTGTGGGTGTGCCAGGGCAAAGAACCCCAACAGACATATGCCCTACTATGTGCATCTGGCTTTACATGGGTACTGGGGAATTGAACCCAGATCATCAGATTTGGTAAACAAGCGTCTTTATCTGCTGAGCCATCTCTCTGGCCCCAGAACATGCTTATTAACTGCAGATACATACTTGACGTGCTAAAATATAATAATAAAATATGGACTTGTGGGCTGGAAATATGGCTCAGTGGTTAAGGTACTTGTCTGTAAAGCCTAAAGACCCATGTAAAGCCAGATGCATAGGATGGTGCCTGCAACTGGAGTTCGATTGCAACAACTCTACCATTTTCTCTCTCTCCTTGTGAATAAATAAATAAATAAGTTACAGTAAATGTGGACTTGGTGGGGGCAGAGTGGCAGAACTGAAGACTAAATCATGGACATTTGATTCAAGCCTCCAGTAGTGTGGTTATTGACCCATCCAAGTGTATCTCTTTTTTTCTGTTTTGTTTTTGTGCATGTGTGTGTCCATGCATATGAGTACAGGTCCACTTGTGCCATAAAGAGCATGCAGAGGTCAGGAGACAAACTGGGGTGTCAGTCTAGCTGCTCCGTGAGCTTCCAGGAGCAGCTCCTGCCCAGCCTCTAATTGTTCCATAGGAGTGTTGGGATTAAACACGTGTGCTGCCATTAGTTTTGTTTTTTCCTTTCTTTCTTTCTTTCTTTCTTTTTTTTTTTTTTTCTTTTTGGTTTTTCAAGGTAGGGTCTCACTCACTCTAGCCCCAGCTGGCCTGGAACTCATGGTGATCCTCCTACCTCTGCCTCCTGAGTGCTGGGATTCAAGGCGTGTGCCACCACGCCCAGTTCCATCTCTAGTTTGATGCTTGTTCTGGGGATCAGAACTGACACCCTCAAGCTTGCATGGCAAGTGCTCTACTACTTAGCCATCTCCTTAGCCCTTGCTTTGTTTTTGAGGCAAGATCTCACTACGGAGCCCAGTTCGTGGCAGGGATCAAACCAGGGGTGTTTTGCATGCTGAGCATACACTCTACACTGTAGAGTTGGGGTGTCTTGTGCCTGAAGCTATTTTGGCTTAAACTTTTTTCTTTCTCTATGCAGACCCTCCCCCTTTGTTTAGAGTCTTGTTTTCGGATATGCCACTTATAACACTCTTTGCTATCCTTCAAGCAACAGCTTTAGGGTGCCATCTTTAACCACCCTTTCTCCTGTGCAGTCTTCTCATACTCAGAACTGGACGGGTCTTCCTCACCTTGTGTGTACCCCAACCTGCCTGAGCTTGTTATTCTTTCATTTACATTTCACTTCGCCTTCTAATCAGGGTTTGGCGAGTTCCTCTGTGTCCTTGTCCTCACGGTAAGTACTTCAGGCTGTGCACTCTACTGTCCCGCTTCTCCGTTGCAGCGTAAAGCAGCCATGGTCAATATGTCCGTGTATGGGGAAGTTTGATTGACCAATAAAACTTGGTTTTGAAAGAACAAAACAAAAAGCCTTTGATTTTGGGGACTGGAGAAATGGCTCAGCAGTTAAGGCATTTGTCTGCAAAGCCTAATGACCTAGGTTCAATTCCCCAGTACCCACGTAAAGACAGATACACAAAGTGGCACATGTATCTGGAATTCATTTGCAGGAACTAGAAGGCCTGTCACTCCCATTCTCTCTCTCTCTCTCACTCTCTCTGCTTTTGGAGAGATGTCTTAGTGGTTAAGGTACCTGCCTGCAAAGCTCGATTCTCTAGGAGCCATGTAAACCAGATACACAAGGTGGCACATGTGTCTGGAGTTTGTTTGCAGTGGCTGGACGTCCTAATGTGCCCATCCTTTCTCTATCTACCTCTCTCTCAAATATATATATTGGCTACAGAGATGGCTCATGGCTCAGTGGTTAAAGATGCTTGCTTTCAAAAGCTTGTCAGCCTGGGTTTGGCCCAGGTTCAAATCCCTAGTAACCACATAACACTAGATGGACAAAGTGGTTCTGACACTTCCATTCTTTCCATCTCTTTATCTTCAAATAAAAAATAAAGGAAGAAATAACATTTTATTTATTTATTTATTTTTGGTTTTTTGAGGTAGGGTTTCACTCTAGTCTAGGCTGACCTGGAATTCACTCCGTATTCTCAGGGTGGCCTTGAACTCATGACTATCCTCCTACCTCTGCCTCCCAAGTGCTGGGATTAAAGACATGCCCCACCATGCCCAGCTTGAATAATTTAAAAAACAAACAAACAAACAAAAACTTGATTTTGGTCTGGAGGATATGGCCTAGCAGTTAAGGTGCTTGCCTGCGAAGCCTAAGGACCCATGTTCCGCTCTCCAGGTTCCACGTAAGCCAGACACACAAGGTGATACAAGCACACAAGGTCACACATGTGCACAAGGTGGCACTTATGGTGATCCTCCTACTTATGCCTCCTAAGTGCTGGGATTAAAGGCATGTGCCACCATGCCTGGCCTTTGTTTTCTTAATTGAAAGTGTCTTGATACATAGCCCCATCTGACCTGGAATTTGCTATAGAACTTGGACTGGCCTCAACCTTTTTTAAAAAAAGAATATTTTATTTATTTATTTCAGAGAGAGAGGTGCAGATAGATAGAGAGAGAAGGAGAGCAGAAGGGCCTCCAGCCACTGCAAATGAACTCCTGACACATGTGCCACCCTGAGCACCTGGCTTATGTGGGTACTGGGGAATCGAACCTGGGTCGTTTGGCTTTGTAGGCAAGTGCCTTAACCAATAAGCAATCTCTCCAGCCCTTATTTATTTATTTATTTTTAGATGAGGTTTCACTATGTAGCCCTGACTGGCCTGGAACTTGCTATAGAGACCTAGCTGGCCTGGCACTTTTGATCCTTCTGCTTCTGCCTCTCCATGTACCGCATTGCTGAGCTAGCCTCCCGATTCAGCCTCCCAAGTGCTGGAATTACAGGCATGTACCACCACACCCAAGTCAGTTTATCAATGAACTATTTTTGAGTTAATCCATATCTGCAAAATCATCTTCAAGATAAGACACTGGACATAAATAATACAGGACAGGGGAGATTCTGTAAATAAAAAAAAACACTTGCTACAGCTGGGTGTGGAGGTACACACCTGTAATCCCAGGACTTTGGAAGTCGAGGCAGGAGATTCAGGAATTCAAGGTCATCTTCAGCTACATGGAGAGCTGGAAGTCAGCCTGGGCTACATGAGACCCTGTCTCAAAAAGCCTAGCCAAAGCAAACCAAGACAACCCCTTTCAAAAAATCCCTTGAGGTTGAGAATTAAATATACTAAATAAATAATTGTTATTATTTTCTTCGCTCCTCATTGTCAGCCACATGAATTACTTACATTTCAACATTCAGTTGCTGGTTTTCTTCTAACATTTTTCCTTCCCAAAGGAGAATTCTTTTCTTTGCTTCTATTATAGCTGGTGTGGATACAGTGATTTTTTTTTTTCAGTACCTAGGACATGGATATTCAGTGTCTTCAGGCTCAAGGCAGATCCCAGTAACTTTACCTGAAAATTCCTTTAGGATTTGTTTGTAAATTCTGTGAAAAATTGTTTTGTTACCTCTAAGGTTGTTGTTATTTGTTTTTTAAATTTTTATTTATTTATTTGAGAGTGGCAGGCAGAGGAGAGACATAGAGAAAGACATAGAGAGGGAGAGAGAGAGAGAGAGAATGGGTGCATAGAGAGACATAGAGAGAGAGAGAGGGAGAGAGAGAGAGAGAGAGAATGGGTGCATCAGGGCCTCTAGCCACTGCAAACGAACTCCAGATGCATGTGCCACCTTGCTCATCTGGCTTATGTGGGTTCTGGGGAATCGAGCCTTGAACCGGGGTCCTTAGGCTTCACAGCCAAGCGCTTAACTGCTAAGCCATCTCTCCAGCCCTGTTACTATTATTGTTTTTGTTATTTGTTTTTGAAATAAAATCTCATTAGAACTCGCTCAGACTGGCCTTGAGTTTGTGGCAATCCTCCTGCCTTATCCTTCTGAGTGCTTCTATAATAGGTATAAGGAAATAAGTTATTTATTAGAAAGAATATATAAAGTATATACATAGGTAGAATGATAGACAAAACATCTAAATGTTGAATACATTTATATGATACCTTAAACTATATACTACATACAAACATACATATTATACACCTTACATTCTAATCTTCTTTTTTTTTTTTTTTCGAGGTAGTGTCTCACTCTAGCGCAGGCTGACCTGGAATTCACTATGGAGTCTCAGGGTGGCCTCGATCTCATAGCGATCCTCCTACCTCTGCCTCCCAGGTGCTGGGATTAAAGGCATGCGCCACCACGCCCGGCTCATTCTAATCTTCTTAACATCACTAATATAAATAAATATTTGTGTTGCTATTTAACCTAGGCTGGCCTTAAACTCATGGTCATCCTTTTGCCTCAGTCTCCCAAGTGCTAGAATTACAGGCATGAGCCACTAACCCCAGCTGCAAATTATTTTTGTTTTAAAGGATCATGAGCCAGATTTTCTTTTCTCTTATAGAAGAGGCAAAAGTCTAATTACTGGTTGAACACCCACATGAGGAGACAATAGAGACAAGCCTCCCATGGCTGGGGAGTGAAGACAGAAAGCAGATGAAAACCAGTCATCTCTGAGGCAAGGGAGGAATGGCACTTAAGTACAGAACATAACCTTATCTTTATCTACCTACTCAAAGGAGCTATGCTGGGGAAAAGAATTTGGAGAGTTTTTTTTTTGGGGCGGGGGAAGAGGGCTCAAAGTAGGGTCTCACTCTGGCCCAGTTGGACCTGGAATTCACCATGTAGTCTAGGGTGGTCTCAAACTAACGGCGATCCTCCTACCTCTGCCTCCCCAGTGCTGGAATTAAAGGTGTGTGCTACCATGCCCTGGCTTGCAGAGCTTATTTCTAAAACCTGTGTTACAAAGCTCTTTCAATTTTCCAATTTGAAAAATAATAAGGATTTGACTATAGTTATATAAGCTAAAAAATATAAAAGATTGTTGGTGTGTGTGTGTGTGTATCAGTGCTGGGGATTAAACCCAGGGCTACAAGCTTATAAGGCAAGCACTTGACCACCTCAGCTATATCCAGAGATAACTAAGGTTTATATAAACAGTAAATTAGTTTAAAAAGATAAATTCTGGGGTTAGAGGGATGGCTTAGCAGTTAAGGCATTTGCCTGCAAAGTCAAAGGACCCAGGTTTGATTCCCCAGGACCCACGTAAGCCAGATGCACAAGGGGCACAAGTGTCTGGAGTTCATTTGCAGTGGCTACAGGTCCTGGCATTCTCTCTCTGTCTGTGTCTCTTCTCTTTCTCTCTGCTTGCAAATAAAAACAATATTTAAAAAAAAGATAAATTATGGAGCTACTTAGCTCAAAAAGTGTTCTGTCACTTTGCCCATGTTTCCCACGGCTAGTGAGGTTACTGACACAAGGCGCTATATTCTACTACTTTCCAGTCTCCCAAATACTGATCAGGCTTTCACTGCATGCCACAGCGTGGCCTCGTACTTGGGCAATCCTCATGTCTTGACTTTCCTGATGCTTGGATTATGGGGGTGGAGAGAGAGAGAGAGAGAGAGAGAGAGGGGGGGGGGGGAGAGGAGATATTGAGAGGGAGAGAGAGAGAGAATTAGACTTACTACTGTTTCACAGATAAGGAAACTAGTTTAGGTGATTTTTCCCTTGATTATGTGTCTGGATAATTGCAGACCAGGAATTGGATCCCAATCTGATTAGCTCCAGAGTATCTGAGCTTGTTCTCTGCAAGCAGCCCTGTGATCCAGACTTAAAGATATGTTGATTTCAGAGATAGTCCCACGGTAGTACTGAGGGCTGGGATAAGGGCTGGCTATAGGTGGTCCAGCAATGGCACCTCATTTTAAGGAAGACAGAGGATGCCTTGAGATTTGTCCACCTGAGGATCAACCAAGACAACTCACGTAATCATCAGTTCCCATTCAGGACTGGTCAAGAATTAGCTATAGGACATTAACTTCACTGTTCCTAACCTGATTTTGTAAAGCCAGGTTTGGGATTATAATACCACCTTGCTTAAGATACCCACCCAAGCAGTGAGTTTTAAATCAGGTCTAGGCTTCCAGTATGGACTTGACAATATTTGTATGTCCTAATTATGTTTGGCCTGGATCTTAGATGCACACTTTTTTAAAAAGCAAGGGGAGGGCTAGAGAGATGGCTTAGCAGTTAAAGAGCTTGCCTGCAAAGCCAAAGGACTTTGATTCTATTCCCCAGGACCCATGTAAGCCAGA
The DNA here is from genome assembly GCF_020740685.1 of Jaculus jaculus. Lineage (NCBI taxonomy): Eukaryota > Metazoa > Chordata > Mammalia > Rodentia > Dipodidae > Jaculus > Jaculus jaculus. The sequence continues at coordinate 69,967,299 of NC_059105.1, forward strand.
TGTACAAGGGGGCGCATGCATCTGGAGTTCATTTGCAATGGCTGGAAGCCCCAACACGCCCATCCTCTCTCTCAAATAAATAAATAAAAAGAAATAATTAAATAAATAAAAATAAGATAATTATAAATAAATAATAAAAATAAAATATTTTGGGCTGGAGAGATGGCTTTGCAGGTAAGGCACATGCCTGTAGAGCCTAAGGACCCAAGTTCAATTCTCCAGGTCCCATGTAAACCAGATGAACATGGTGGTACATGTGTCTGGAGCTCGTTTGCAGTGGCTAGAGGCCCTGGTGTGCCCATTCTCTCTCTGTGTCTCTAATAAATAAATAAATGAACATCTTAAAAACAAAACAAAACAAAAATAAGATATTTTCAAAAGCAAGGGAAGACCACAAATATAATAACTAAGAAACAGATGCATGCACCACCATGTACATCTGGCTTACATGGGATCTGGAGAATAGAACCTGGGTCCTGAGGCTTTGCAGGCATGTGCCTTAACCATTAAGCCATCCCTCCATCCCTACTTCCTTTTTTAGAAAAGAGTATTTTGCCAGGCGTTGTGGCACACACATTTAATCCCAGCACTGGGGAGGCAGAGGTGGGAGGATCACCATGAGTTCAAGGCCACCCTGAGACTACATAGTGAATTCCAAGTCAGCTTGGGCTACAGTGAGATCCCACCTTGAAAAACCAAAAAAAAAAAAAAAAAAAAAAAAAAAAGAATATTTCATTTTTTTATTTGAGAGAAGGGAAGGAAAGAGGAGGGCAGGAGGGAGAGAATGGGTGTGCCAGCAGTTCTAGCCACTGCAAAGGAGCTCCAGATGCATGCCCCCATTATAGGCCTTTGCTGAGGCCCTTGGTTTCCGACAGGAATAGATGGTAAGACCTTATTGCTGAAAACTCCACATACTTGGGCTGCATGGTCCCTGAGAAACCCTGCTGGAACTGAGCTGAAAACCTTCTCCATGTAGACCAGCTGACAGAAAGCTGGAAGAAGCCATGCTGCATGCAGTTCAATGGGAGAGAGAGAGATCATCAGTGGACACTACAAGCCTTAAATCTGGTCAGCCAGGCCAAATGAGTGGCACGTCTGTTATAGGGGAAACCAACTGCCCTCTAATGTGACTGGAGGCCTACTCCATGTGAGGGAATACATCCCTGATACTGAAAACCTACAACAGGGGTAGTCATGAACTCTAGGGGTGTAATGTCTGCTGCTGTCTGGCTAAATGTATATACTATGCTCACCAAACAGCCCAGTAAGCACTTCTCTTAATGTTCATACCCATATGTTAATGCTACTCTCACTTTTTGTTAGAGAAGCTTCTCTTTTCAGATGGCAGTGACCTTGGTGCTGAAAAGATATGACAAAGGAGTGCTCAGCACTGGAATATCTCTATCACAACCTCCAAGGTTCAGGGACCATTGCGGGAGAGGTGGCAGAAAGAATGTAAGGGCCAAAGGAAGGGTAGGATTCCTTACAACGTACTCCTGCAGACACAAAATGGCCTGGATATCAATCACAGAGCCTGACACTACCTACACAAGACCATAAGAATAGGAGGAAAAGATCATGACATCAAAATAAAAGAGACTGATTAGGAGGTAGAGGGATATGATGGAGAGTGGAGTTTCAAAGAGAAAGTGGGGGAGGGAGGGAATTACCATGGGATAGTGTTTATAATCATTGAAGTTGTCAATAAAAAAAATAATTAAAAAAACCCAAAAAACTGGGTGTGGAATATCTGGAGACTGTCTGCAGTTTTTCAGTAAGCTGACTCTGCTTTTTTTTTTTGAGGTAGAGTCTCACTCTAGCCCAGGCTGACATGGAATTCACTCTGTATTCTCAGGGTGGCCTTGAACTCACGGCAATTCTCCTACCTCTGCTTCCTGAGTGTTGGGATTAAAGGCGTGCACCACCATGCCCAGCTTGTTTTTTGTTTTTTTGAGGTAAGGTCTCACTTTAGCTCAGGCTGACCTAGAATTCACCATGTAATCTCAGGGTGGCCTCAAACTCACGATGATCCTCCTACCTCCGCCTCCTGAGTGCTGGAATTAAAGGCATGTGCCACCATGCCTAGCCTGACTCTTCATGCTGCAAGTTTATTTAACCCGGCATGGTGGTACACAACTGTAATCTCAGCACCTGGGTTGTGGAGAAGGATTAGGAGTTCAAGGTCATCCTCAACCACTAGCAACTTCAAGGCTTGCCTGGGCTAAGTGAGATCCTGAGTCAGAACACAACAAACAAAAAACGTCAGAAATAAAACAACAACAATCAAATTCAAAGCACCAAACAAATACAATGAATTTTATTTACATGTAGAAAAAAATTTGTACCATGAAGGAGAATCCTTCATGTGATGGTGTTTAGTGTGATAGAATTATAGAAGAGGCTATCTGAAGAAGGGAAGGTTTTAGCTCAAAAGAGGAAACATTTTGGTCAGAGCAGAAGAGGAAAACAAATGCAGTTAGTTAACCAGGAGGGGAGGAGAAAGAAATACTTTTCTTGTTTTGTTTGCATGAAGTATGAACAGATATTTGCCATCCCATTTTGAAATGTCCCATCTTTTTGTTATTGTTGTTTATTTATTTATTTTTAAACAGGGCCTGATAACGTAGTATAGCCCAACCTGGTCTTGAACTTGTTGTACTCCCAAGTGATGGGATAAGGTGTGTCATCATACCTAGTTGGTGTACCCCAACTTCCCTCCAACCCCAGGCCAGGTCTTACTGTAGACTGACCCGAAACTCACTCTGTAGCCCCAGGCTGGCTTCCCGTTCATAGTGATTCTCCTACCTTAGCCGTCTGAGTGCTGGGACCAAGGACCCACACCGCTATGCCAGGCAGGGTATACCATCTTGAGCCTGCTTTGCTTTGTCTTTGAGTAGGGCCTCACTATGTTGTCCGCACTGATGTGAAACTCACTGGCTTATCTACAGCCATGCCTCCTTGAACGTACACAGTGCTTTCTGAAGCTCAAGGGTTCCTGCGGTCCTCAGTCACAGTCTCTTGAGCTGGAAGCATGTGTTACTTCCCTCTGGCCTGTTTCTTTTGACTTTACTTTGTGTTCTGGAAAATATTTTTGTGCTGGGTGTGGTTGCTCACACTTTTAATCCCAGTACACAGGAGGCAGAGGTAGAAGAATTACTGTGAGTTCAACGCCATCCTGAGATTACAAAGTGAATTCCAGACACTGAATTGAGAAACCAAAAAAAATTAAAAAAAAAATTTTTTTTTAAATTTTTTATTTATTTATTTGAGAGTGACAGACACAGAGAGAAAGACAGATAGAGGGAGAGAGAGAGAATGGGCGCGCCAGGGCTTCCAGCCTCTGCAAACGAACTCCAGACGCGTGCGCCCCCTTGTGCATCTGGCTAATGTGGGACCTGGGGAACCGAGCCTCGAACCGGGGTCCTTAGGCTTCACAGGCAAGCGCTTAACCGCTAAACCATCTCTCCAGCCCAAAAAATTTTTTTTTAAATAGTTTATTTACAGAGAGAGAGAGAGAGAGAGAGAGAGAGGGAATGAATATGAGCATGCCAGGGCCTCTAGCCACTGCAAATAAACTCCAGATGCACGTGCTACCTTGTGGATCTGGCTTTACATGAGTACTGGGGAATTGAACCTGGAGCCTTTGACTTTTCAGGCAAGCGCCTTAACTACTAAGGTATCTCTTCAGCCCTGTACTTTTCTTTCTTTCTTTTTTTCAAGGTAGGGTTTCATTCTAGCTCAGACTGACCTGGAATTCACTATGTAGTCTCAGACTGATTTCGAACTCTTGGCAAGCCTCCTACCTCTGCCTCTTGAGTGCTGGAATTAAAGGCATGTACCACCACGCCCAGCTATACCTGTATTTTTCTTTTTGAAGCACTCCAGTCCAAGTAGGCCTGAAAATTACTATGTAATCCAGGCTGTTCCCAGACTATCTCAGCAGTTCTAGGGCTGAGAGTATTTAGTTCAACTTTGATATATAGAATTCCAGTACTTTGCCCACTGCCTTTTCCAGTTGTTAGAAAGATGAGGGCTTAGTTGAAAGAAATTTGTCACTTCAAACTTTCATGACAGCTGGAGATGTGGCTCAGCAGCACAATGCATACCTAATGTGCATGGGGTTTAGTCCCCAGCACTGTCAAAAATAACAACAGGGGCTGGAGGGATGGCTTAGTGGTACAAGTGTTTGCCTGCAAAGCCAAAGGCCCCAGGTTCAATTCCCCAGGACCCATGTTAGCCAGATGCACAGGGGGCCCACACATTTGGAGTTTGTTTTCAGTGGCTTGAGGCCCTGACACGCCTATTCTCTCACTCCCTCTTTTTCTGTCAAACAAATAAATAAATAAATATAAATACAATTAAAAAAATAAAAACAGAATTTCTTGTACACAAAAATTAATCATCTTAGCTAAGTGTGATGGAATATGCCTTTAGTCCCAGCACTGGAGAGGCTGAACTATGACTGCTGTGAGTTCCAGACTACCCTGGAGCTACAGAGTGAGTTTCAGGTCACCTGGGCTAGGGTAGACCTTATCTTGAAAGAAACAAAACAAAACAAAACAAAACAAAACAAAACAAAACAAAAACATAGGGCTGGAGAAATGGCTTAGTGGATAAGGTGCTTGCCTGCAAAGCCTAATGACTCCAGTTCGATTCCCTAGTACCCACGCAAAGCCAGACGTGCAAGGTGGCACATGCATCTGGAATTTGTTTGCAGTGGCTAGAGGTCCTGGCATGCCCACTTTATCTCTCTCTCTCTACTTGCAAATAAATAACTATTTTAAAAAATAAACAGGGTTGGAGAGATGGCTTAGCAGTTAAAGCAATTGCCTGTGAAGCTTAAGGACCCAGGTTTGATTTCCCAGTACCCATATAAGGCCAGATGTACAAGGTGGCACATGTGTCTGGCATTCCTTTGCAGGGGCTAGAGGCTCTGGCAGGCCCATTCTCTCTCTCTGCCTCTTTCTCTCTGTCTTAAATAAATAAATAAACAGACAAACATGGGGGTGAGGAGATTGCTCCTTGGTTGAAGATACTTGTTTGCAAACTCTGCTGGCCTGGGGGTCAATTCACCAGCCACTCACTTAAAACCATATGCAAAAAGTATTTGTTTCCAGTACAAGAGACCCTGACACATACACACACACCCACAGAAATAAAAATATGTTTAAAAAACCCAATGTAAGCAGGTGTGGTGGTACACGCCTTTAATCCCAGTACTCGGGAGGCAGAAGTAGGATTGCCCTGAGTTGGAGGCCACCTTGAGACTACATAGTAAATTCCAGGTCAGCCTGGGCTGGAGCGAGATCCTACCTCAATCCTCCTGCCCTGAAAAAAAAAAAAAAAGTCCCAAAGTACAAGGCAAGATTAAAAGAAATGGGTTAAAAATGGATTCTATGCCTGGATGTGGTGGTGCACACCTTTAATCCCAGCACTTGGGAAGCAGAGTTTTGAGAATTATCATGAGTTCGAGGCATCCTAAGACTACATAGTGAATTCCGTGTCAGCTTGGACTAGAGTAAGACCCTAACCTGAAAAATAAAAAAATCAAAATAAATAATAATAATTTTAAAAGGCAAAAAAATGGATTCTATGATTTTGTTCTTTTGAGACAGGGTCTCATGTTTCTCCCTCTAGCCTGGAATTTACTACAATGTTAAGGATGACCTTTAACTCCTGATTCTATCCTTCTGCCTCCACTTCCCCAGTGTTGGAATTCCAGGTATGTGACACAAAACTTGGTTTATTAAGTACTGGGGATTGAACCCAAAGGCTTCATGCCTTGGGCAAAGTATCTTCAGACAGCCCCCCCTTTGTTTGTTTTTTTTTTTTTTTTTGTTGTTTGTTTGTTTTTGGTTTTGGTTTTTTGAGGTAGGGTCTTGCTGTAGCCTAGGCTGACCTGGAATTCACATTGTATTTTGATGGCATCCAACTCAGCGATCCTCCTACCTCTGCCTCCCAAGTACTGGGATTAAAGACATGTACCACCATGCCAGGTTCCAGACCCCTTAAAAAAATATTTATTTTATTTTGTTTGCAAGCAGAGAGAAGAGAGATAGACACACACAAAAAGAATGGGCATGCCAGGGCCTCTAGCTGCTGCAAACAAACTCCAGATGTATTCATTATTTTGTACGTATGGCTTTTCTTGGGTACTGGGTCATTAGGCTTTACAGGCAAGAGCCTTAACTGCTAAGCCACTTTTCCAGGCTCCCATATTTTTTTTTTTTTCCTGAGGTAGGGTCTTACTCTAGCCCAGGCTGACCTGGAATTCACTATGAAATCTCAGGGTGGCCTCGAACTCACGGCAATCCTCCTACCTCTGCCTCCTGAGTGCTAGGATTAAAGGTGTGCGCCACCATGCCAGGTTTCAGCCTCCCATACTTAAAAAAAATTAAAGTAATTAATTTATTTAAAAATATTTTATCAGTTGAGAGTGAGAGAGAAACAGAGAGAGAAAGAGGGAGAGAGAGAGAGAATGGGCTTGCCAGGGCCTCCAGCCATTGCAAATGAATTCCAGATGCACATGCTACCTCATGCATCTGGCTTACATGGGTCCTGGGGAACTGGACCTGGGTCCTTAGTGTTCGCAGGCAAACACCTTACCACTAATCCATCTTTCCAGCCCCACCTTTTTTTGAGGTAGGATCTCGTTCTAGCCCAGGCTGACCTGGAATTCATTATGTAGTCTCAGGCTGGCCTTAAACTCACAGTGATCCTACTACCTCTGCCTCTCCAGTGCTGGAACTAAAGGCATATTCCACCATACTGGCTAAGATGATTACCTTTGTTGTTGTTGTTTCTTTTTTCTTTTTTTTTGAGGTATGGTTTCTCTGTAGCCCAGGCTGACCTGGAATTCACTATGTAGTCTCGTGGTAGCCTTGAACTCATGGCCATCCTCCTACCTCTGCCTCCTGAGTGTGCTGTTGTTGTTTCTTGAGGCAGGGTCTCACTTTAGTCCAAGCTGATCTGGAATTCACTATGTAGTCTTAGGCTGGCCTCAAACTCACAGTGATCTTCCTACCTCCACCTCCCAAATTCTGGGATTAAAGGTGTGCGCTACCAAATCTGGCCCAATCTTCTTTTAAAAAATAATTTGTTTATTATTTTAGAGAGATACTTAGGCAGGCACAAAGAAAGTCAATATTGGTGTGCCAGGGTCTTCTGCCACTGTAAAGGAATTCTAGACACATGCACCACTTTGTGCATCTGGCTTTATGTGGGTACTGGGGAATTGAACCTAGGTTGTTAGGCTTTGCAGACAAGCACCTTAAGTACTGAACAATCCCCCTTCATTTTTTTTTTTTGAGGTAGGGTCGTGCTCTAGCCCAGGCTGACCTGAAATTCATTATGTTGTCTCAGGGTGGCTCAAACTCACAGCGATCCTCCTACCTCTGCCTCCTGAGTGCTGGGATTAAAGGTGTGCACCACCCTACTGGACTGGATTTACATTTAATTATAACTATGAGATAATTGTTTATATTGATTTTATTCCAAGGATCATGTATGGAGCCTCACTTTAATTATTATTCTTGTTGTTATTATTTTTGTTTTTTGAGGTAGGGTCCCGCTGTAGCCCAGACTGACCTGGAAATCATGCAGTCTCAGAGTGGCCTGGAACTCAGTGATCCTACCTACCTCTGCATCCTCAGTGCTGGGATTAAAGGTGTGCACCACCATGCCCGACTGTACAATATATATTTTAAGATATTTTATTTTATTTATTTATTTGAGACCGAGAGAAAGGAGAGAGAGAGGAAGAGAGAGAGAGAGAGAGAGAAGGGGAGGGATATATAGAGAGAATGGGCACACCAGGGCCTCCAGCCACTTCAAACAAATTCCAGATGCATGCGCCACCTTGTGCATCTGATTTACATGGGTCCTGGGGAATTGAACCTGGGTCCTTTGGCTTTGCAGGCAAGTTCCTTAACCACTAAACAATCTCTCCAGCCTCTCTCTCTCTCTCTCTCTCTCTCTCTCTCCACACACACACACACACACACACACACACACACACACACATATATATATATATATATATATATATAAAATTTTTTTTGAGTATGGTCTAGCCCTAGCCAGGGATGACTTGGAATTCACTATATAGTTTCAGGGTGACCTTGAACTCACAGCAATTCTCCTACCTCTACCTCCCAAGTGCAGGGATTAAAGGCATGCACCACCAAGCCCAGCTTTAAAATATTAAAAAAAAATTTTTTAAATTTATTTGCAAATGGAGGTAAAGAGAAGAGGCAGTGAGAATGGGCGGGCCAGGGCACCCAGCCACTGAAAATGAACTGGTCTTTTTTTTTTTTTTTTTTTCGAGGTAGGGTCTCACTCTAGCTCAAGCTGACTTAGAATTCACTATGTAGTCTCAGGATGGCCTCACAATCACAGGGATCCTCCTACCTCTGCCTCCAAAGTGCTGGTATTAAGAGCATGCCTCACCATGCTGGGTTGAATTGGTCTTTGTGACAGTTCTTGCTTTGAACTAGGGAAATTGTTTTCTAACTGTCTGCTGGACAATGACTTCTGTTGGAAAGCATTAATCCGACAAAAAATATTAGTTTATATCTTGTGGTTGCTGAGTGGAAAATAGATGGGAAGGTAAACCTCATGCAAGGTTCCTGCAGTAAATCAGGTGACAGAGGGCAGTGGCTATGACAGTGAGGTGGAGAAACGTGGGTGGATTTAAGAGATGAATCAAATTTGACTTAGCCGAATTCATGATCATGTAGAGAAAAGTCAACACAGACAATTTCAGGCTTGGCCTCTGGATCCGCCGTAGTGCTCTGTATGGAGAAACTGAGGCTCCATCCGGTTGACCTGAGATCTGAGGATTTTGGATTGAAGCTGTCTAATGGGCAATTGGGTCTGTGGCACTCAGAAAGAAAATTGGGTTGGATTATTAGCAAATTGGAGTTGGATTTTACCTAAGGAGAGTGTGCACCGTTAGGAACATGAATCTGGTTCATAATAGAAACAAATGCCTGAAAACATTTCGTACAATTTAATGTTGAGACGAATGAGTAGAATAATGCAGATAAGCAAAAAGGAATATCAAGGGAAGCAGCTAGCATAGATTCGCTAGCGAAGTTGACTTTTCAGCACTTTTCTCTGTCCCTCTGTAAAGTCCTATAGACATACACGGAGCTAGAAGCGTGGACAATAAATGACAATAAATGACACTTTTGCACACGAGGGAAATGATGCTGCTTTCCATCACAATCTGCCCTCCCAGATGCTGGTCCACAGACTTAATCCTCCAAATGCAGCTACAAGCATCCATCCTCAAGTCCAAGCTGCCCTAGGCAAACACGCGTGGCCCCGGGGCTGTTTCCTAGAGTCACGAATTTGGGATTACACTGAGACAATATAGTTTTCTTTTTTGGTGGAGGACAGTACGAGGAAGCATGGCAAATACTTCGTTAGCGGTCTCCCCGCCCCCCCCCCCCCCGTGCCTACCCTCGACTGTCCCCCCTTCTCCTTTCCCCTTTCGGCGTTATTGTAGGATTAAGAGCGGTCGGCCCCATACACAAACGCAGCTGGCCAGGACGGTCAGCTCGAGCCCCGCTGTGCAACCACGTCAGGAATTCCAGTAAGTTGGTAACAGTGGAGCACAAAGAAAACAACAATGAGGAAAACCCTTCAGCGCAGAAAGGAATGTTTGGAGCCCGGGCCGCTACGGTGAAAGGACACACACACACCCACACACACACACGCACGCACACACACGCACGCACACACACGCACGCGCACACACGCTCGCGCCTGCGCATCCACGCGCGCTCTGCACGCGGTCCCCCCGCCCACCTGCCCCCTCCAGCGCGCGTCTCTTTGTCGCTCGGAGGTGCCGTGCGCTCGCGCTCCGGGGACGCAGGGCCGCAGTGCCCGGGCATCGAACCCGCGTGACCCCGGCGCAGTCTCGTACCATCGCTCCGGCCTCCTCCGGGAACCGGCATAAATCACCCGCGGAGACTGGAGCGCAGCATCGCGCTCCCTTCGTCTTCGCTTTCCTCCTCCTACTCAGGTCATCCCCGGACTCTCCAGCGCCCCTCCCCGAACCTCGCCCCCCCCCCCAAAAAAAAAACTCTCTCCACGGTGGCGCCGCGCGGCAGGGGGCAAATAGAGAGTTCCAGTGACTTTAGTAGAGCACAGAACGCTGCACTGCGCGGTCAAGAAATGACCACCCCCCACAACATGCCCTTTTAAAAGTCTTTAACTTTTCTGTGTCTAGTTCTGTCTCCTTAAAGTCACACGTCCTCCCACCCCAAGCTGCGTCAGCCTCCAAATCACTCCCCGCACCCCCCCCCCCCCAGGCAGCCTCGAGATCCAAACTGATAGGGTCAGGAGAAAACCAGACTGTGCATGCTGGGGGCCAGAGAAGACCGCAATCATTGGCAGGGTGTCACCCCTGGGAGTGGGAAACCAAGGCACCTTGTCTGGTACCACGTGGGGCGCAGAGTCCCTGGGTCACACACAGCCTCTGGCTGAGCGTAGAACTCCAGGGACCGGAGCTGCTTCAGGGGGTCCCGGCAGAAGATTGGGGAGCCACACGCGGCCCGGAAGCAGCTCCTCCTCCTGGGGGGCTTCTCCGCAACGGCAAGGCGTTCTGAGCGCGTCTTCTGTCCGCGCTCTGCTGTCGCGCAAAGCCCGCCCCGGCTCCCAGCGGCGCGTGCGAGGTCCACGCCGGGCTCTGGTCCACCTGTTCCAGGGGGGTGGGTTGTGGAGCGGTGGGGTTCCCGGGACCCTCTCGTGTTTCATCAACCGCCACTCGCATAAGCGAGAAGACGTCCGTTCTTTTCACTCGTGATTCACGACGAACAGAAATGCAAAACTCGCGATTTGGCCACCTGTAGACGTGGCGCGCGAGAAAGGACAGACCTCGTGTCCTCCGTAGCGCTCAAAGCGCTTAACTGCCCCCCCCCCCCACACACAATCGCCCACAAGCGATCCCATCTGAGCAACCTGCACCCACTCTGGGCAAAGCAGGTCCCCAGGAAGCCTAGAAAGTTCGGTCTGGGGTCATCATGAAGGTCACGGATCTCCCCAGCCCGCCGTGTGCTCTGCCTTTTCCCTGACTCTCTACTCTCCTTTTTTTCTTGCCATCGTTCTTTCTTGCTTTTGTTTCCTTCCCCACCTCTTATTTCTCTTTCCCTTCACCACTTCTTGACTCCCCCCCCCCTCGCGCCCCCGCCTTTCTCCATTCCTTCCCATCGCAAATGAAATTTGTACGGCTGCGAACGTGGCGGATTTCTCCGTGGTCCGCCTAGCCTTGTCTGCGTCCCGCGGACAAACTCCAGAGGCCGCACATGCCCGCGCGCGTGTGTGTCAGTGATTGTGCCAGGGACCGAGTGTGACCGTGGAGTGGGAGAGCACGGGTGTGTGTGAGGGGGGACGCGTGATGCGGTGCCGCCCCCGCGTGCGTGAGCGCACCGAGGAGTGCGCGCGCGTGTGGACAGCGCATGGGAGCGCGCATGTGTTCGAATGCCCACTGCTCCCGGCGCAGCAAAGTGCAGGGGGCGGGCCAGGCGGCAGGGGGCCTGTCCCGCTGGATTCCCGCATGCTAGTTCCGGGGCGGTCGGGTCTAAAGGGCTTTATGCGCAGTCTGGAGGGTGGGGACTGGCGCGGGTAGAAAACGGGATGCCTGGGACGTCGGGGCAGTCTCTCTGCCGCTAGAGGCGAGCAGAGGTGCGGAGCGAGAGGAGCGATCGCAAGCGGAGCAGCTGCTCCACCCTCCCCCGTGCCACGCGCGCCCACCTCCCGGGGAAGGAGCGCCGAGGTCCCGGGACCGTCGCGGGGATGGAGCGCCGGACCCCGGCGGCATGCACGCTGCTGCTGCTGGCGCTCGCTGCCTGCCTAGCGCTAGTCCGTGGCCAAGGTAAGCTGCGCCGGGTCCCCAGAGCTGCCCGCGGGGCGCCGTCGGGGGCAGGGCTGAGTCGGCGGGGCAGGGGCAAGGGCTGGCGCGGGAGCCCGGGAATCCCGGGCAGCGGTGCCGGAGCTGCTCCCGCCGGGACGCTCGGGTTCTCCCGCGAGCCCCTTCCGCTGCCCGGTCCCCGGAGCGCCGCAGCCGCCAACTGCGGACCGCGGCCTCGCGGGTTTCGGTGACAGCGCACCCCACGACAGCCGGCTCTTTGTTCCCACGGGCACTGCCCTGACCCTCGTGGAGCTGGAAGCGGGACTGAGGGTCTTTTGCAGGTGGTGCCCAGGCTTCTCGCCGGGCCGGTGGTCCGGTCCTCGGAGCCGAGCGCAGCCGTCCACCTGCAGCGCCCCGCGCGGGAGAGTGCGTCCGTGCTCGTGCCCGGGGCCGCGCGCCAGGGACCCCTCCCATCCCCGGCAAAACTCGGTCCCGCCGTGACCCCCAAGAGACCGCATCTCATGATACAGATCATTTACGAGCCAAGATAAGTCCAGGAGGTGGGATTGGCCGAGAGAGCCACTGATAAACTCGACTATTTTCTTAAAGGCTTTTCCTTTTCAAGCCGGACTGGAGGCTTTTGTGTGGATGAATGAGGCTCGTTTGCTCCGCCCGAGTTTTGGGCTCTAATGCAGAAACTTTCTAGAATGGCTTTCAACTTCTCTCAAGTTGTAGGGGTTAGTTTTTTTTTTTTTTTTTTAAACAACAACAATAATCAAAAACAAACAGGGAAAGTGGGAAGAAAAAAAAAACTGTTGAGAAATTAAAACATTAAGGGGAGGAGAGGAAAAGACAAGTTGAGAGGTTGAAAGGAATGGAGGAGAGGGAGAGAGGGAATGAATATATGAATGGGAAGGCGAGGAGAACCCGCGAGCTCTATCCCTGGCTTTGCGTTGCTAGGTAGCAGCCGGGAGCTGCGTGTGACCGACCACCAGACAGACAGAGCGGACGCTGCTGCCACCGCGGGGACTAATCTGTCTGTGGGGATAGGGTAGTCCCCCCTTTCCCCTCCTGCTCTTTCCCGTAGGACAACTTAATTGCTGTACAATAAAAATGAAACCTCTATTGTTGCAGGATTAGCCAAAGCAATAAATTGATTTCCCTGGATCACATATTGGGATTGATGGGTGGGCACTGGAAGCCCCCATTTATGGAGGAGAGAGGGGAGGGCTTGTGGATGGTCTGCTGCATGTATTCAAATGGTTAATCTGCTTTCTCCCCCCCCCCCCCATTCTTAGCCTAAGCTCCTTAGAGGAAATCCAGTAAGTAATTATACAGCTACTCATAGCAGCGCCCATTGCAGACTTCCTGGGAAGTTTGGGAAGGCCGACAAACTCCACTGCTCATGCAAATATATCTTTGGAAGGGAGGGAAGGCCAGAGGAGAGCATTAATGCATTAATAATTCTTTTGAACCTCTTTCCTCAATATTAGAAACCGAAAAGGGATTTGTGTGTGTACATGCGCATGCTTAGAAATATTTATGTATGTATATGTATGTATATATAACCATATATATTTATATAGTGCCAAATATAGTCCACGTGTTTAGTGGATGTTTCTGTGGTTGCCTGCAGAAAAAACAAAAACAAAAACAAAACTTAGTCAGGCTTGGTGGTGCAAGCCTTTTAATCCCAGCAGTCAGGGGACAAAAGTAGGTGGGTTGTTGTGAGTTCAAGGCCACCCTGAGACTACATAGTGAATTCCGAGTCAGCCTACGCTAGAGCACAACCCTATTTTGAAAAACCAAAAATAAACAAACAAATAAATAAATAAATTCTGGTATTGTGATCTATCTACTGATGTATCTTTACCACTAAACTAATATTCTTTGTCCTGGGTTGATGATTTAGTCACTAAACAACTTGTACCTAGTCTTCTAGGTACATGGCCATAGTAGCATAGCACATGTAAATGTGGCGGGCCCTGTCCTAAGTACTTCCTTAAAAGACCCATTTAATTTACCTTTTTAAAAACATTTTTTTTTAATTTTTTTTTTTTATATATTTACTTGAGAGCGACAGACACAGAGAGAAAGACAGATAGAGGGAGAGAGAGAGAATGGGTGTGCCAGGGCTTCCAGCCTCTGCAAACGAACTCCAGACGCGTGCGCCCCCTTGTGCATCTGGCTAACGTGGGACCTGGGGAACCGAGCCTCAAACCCGGGTCCTTAGGCTTCACAGGCAAGCGCTCAAACGCTAAGCCATCTCTCCAGCCCTAAAAACATTTTTAATTATTAGAGAAGGAGTGGGCGCTCCAGGGCCTCTAGCCTCTCACTGCAAATGAAGCTGACACATATGCCACCATGTGCGTCTGGCCTACATGGGTTCTGGGGAATGGCGCCTGGGCTCTTAGGCTTCACAGGCAAGTGTCTTAACCACTAAGTCATCTCTCCAGCATTTTATTTTTATTTATTTATTTATTTATTTTTGAGATAGGGTTTCACTCTAGCCCAGGTTGGCCTCGAACTCACAGTGGTCCTACCTCTACGTCCCAGCCTTGCACTACTTCTTGCATCTGGCTTTTGAACTCTGGGCCAGCAGACTTTGCAAGCAAGTGTCTTTAGTAGCTGACCCATTCCGGCCACCTTCCCCCGATAAGCCAGGGTCACCTATATAACTCAGACTGGCCTTGGCATCGCTCTAGCCCAGCCTGTACTAACTCCTGATTCGCTTCCTGCCTCCTCCTGGGATAGGAGTGTGCCATCACATCTGGCCGGACAGCTTAGATCCTTAACTGCAAAACTGATGAGAAAAGAGTGCTTTTCAGGATATTTTATGAGCTTAAATAAATTATGTAAAATACTTATCTTAAGATAAACTAATAACTTTATTTTTCAACACTTAAAGTAACACACACTTGCTTATTGTTCCTATTTCTAATTTGTAGTGCATGTAGAAAAGTCTTAGTGTATATTTTTCACTACTAGCAGTTTTTTGGATTCCTAGGTTCTAGAATATATTCTGGTATTTTTGACAAAATAGTATTGACCTTAAAGTGCCTGTGTCAATTTAATAAAAACTTTTTAACTTAAAAAATTAATTAATTTATTTGCAAGCGGGGGGGGGGTGGGAAGAAGAGAGGGAGAGAGGAGACTGAGAGACTGTGCACCAGGGCTTCCAGCCACTGCAGACACACTCTAGACACATGTGCCACTTTGTGCATCTGGCTTTATGTGGGTACTTAATCTCTGAAGGCAAGTACACCTTAACCATTGAGCCATCACTCTAGCCTCAATTTAATGGAAACTTTAGTGATGGGAGGGAAATATTAGGTATCAGTTGATCTGTATATTTTACAGATAGGTGGTCAACCAGGAAGGAGGAGAGAAGACCTATAAGGGGTAAAAGGGAAGAATTAACTACCTGGCCTAAGGACATGTAGTCAAACAGAGCTCAAATCTAAATCTGAGCCTCTTATTCCTTGTTTTTGCACTTGACCACTTTAGATACAGTCCTTTGCACGTCCCCACCCCATTTGGTTGAGGAGATTTTTAGATTCCTTTCAGGTAATCCTAACTTATCAATGCAGGAAAGAATGACAGGTAGATGACCCTGATGAGACCCTAAAGAGATTGGATGTGCCTCATCTTCAAGCCACAGGGGAATTCTTTCATGGGTTCCAGCAGCCCACGGACTGCATGCTTTCAGCCTTGTCTAGAACATAAGCCACATCAAGGCCTCCGTTCCTCGAGACCATACCTAACCCCCAGATCCATTTTTCAAATTCTTGTGCCATCAAAGCACATTCCTGAGGCTCTTTGGGTTTTGTAGTGCAGACTGCTACAGGGCTAAAGTTTTAGTCTTACTCAAGGGAATTATTAGCCCCTGGTTAATCATTGTCCATATTCTCTAACAGGCCCTCTGAGGACACTGGCAAAGCATATTTTTTTTAAAAAATTAAGATTTTTATTATACTTTATACTAGATGTTCTCCCTGTGCTACTAGAAATACTGTCATACTGGCTTTGGGCTTTCTGATAGGTCTTAGTAGCTACAACAGGGTAATCAGAAGTTAGAAGGTGCTTATGAAAGACTTATTTGTTTATAGATAAATTCTTTCTTTTTTAAATACTATTTTATCTTTATTTATTTATTTGAGAGAGAGATAGAGAATGGGTGTGCCAGGGCCTGTAGCCACTGCAAACAAACGAACTCCAGATGCATGTGCCCATTATGCATCTGGCTTACGTGGGTCCTGGAGAGTCAGATCTGGGTCCTTTGGTTTTGCAGGCAAGTGCCTTAACCATCTCTCCAGCCATATCTTCTTCTTCTTCTTTTTTTTTTTTTTAAGTAGGGTCTCACTTTAGCCCAGTCTGCCCTGGACTTCGCTATGTAGACTCAGGGAGGCCTAGAACTCACAGTAATCCTAGATCTTCCTACCTCTGCTTCCCGAGTGCTGGTATTAAAGTGCCACCACACCTGGTTGTTTGTAGAAAAATTCTCTAGCCAAGGATGGCCTTGTCCCTCTTGTCTCTACTTAGTGGTGGGATTATAGATGTGCACCACTGGCATTTATTTATTTATTTATTTTATTATTATTTTTTCTGGGCATCAAACCCAGAGACTTGGGCTTGTTATGTAAGCTACCTCTGAGTTACATCCCTACCCATGGATGACTGAATTGAAAATAAAGGGTGTCAAGCATGGTTTTGTACCCATAATCCTAACACTTGGGAAGTAGAGGCAGGTTGATCAGGAGTTCATGTGTGGCTTTGGCTATATAGAGAGTTACAGGCCTCCACCAGCATGGTCTGCTTGTGACTGTTCTTTTTTAAAATATTTTATTTTTATTTATTTGACAGAGAAAAAGAGGAAGAAAGAGAGGGAGAGAGAGAATGGGCATGCCAGGGCCCCAGCAACTGCAAATGAAACTCCAGATGAGTGTGCCCCCTTGTGCATCTGGCTTACGTGGGCCCTAGGGAATTGAACCTGGATCCTTTGGCTTTGCAGACAAACGCCTTAACTGCTAAGCCATCCCTCCAGCCCAAGACTGTTCTTTCAAATCCCTTGCCCACTCCCCCTCCTCCAAAAAATACAAGCCAAAGGAATCAGACTCAGTGTAAAAAAGCTAAAAAGACACTGTGAAGCCCTATTCTAGAATGGGGAAAGTGGGTTTAATGGAATAGTCTTTGGTATAATTCTTATTAACTTTGTGATCTTGATGAAGTAACAAGAATTGCTGTACTCAGGAGGCAGAGGTAGGAGGATTGCCATGTGTTCAAGGCCACTCTGAGACTGCATAGTGAATTCCAGTCAACCTGAGCTAGAGTGAAGACCCTACCTTGAAAAACAAAACAAAACAAATTGCTGTTATGCTGGTAATTCTACATTTGTGAGTGTTAGTTAAGCCCATACAGTGCTAGTGAGCCAATACTGTCAGTACTACTTGGCTGAAGGTGAACTACAGAGTCACACAATGCGCTGCATGCACTTGTAAGGTTCTGAGATAGGGATTCCCTGATGCCTAGCTACCCCTCCCAGGAGCTCTCTGCCTTGAGCATTGGACTTTGTTTTGTTTTGTTTTTTTTCTTGGGTTTTTCAAGGTCGAGTCTCACTCTAGCCCAAGCTGACCTGGAATTCACTCTGTAGTCTCAGGGTGGCCTCGAACTCACTGGGATCCTCCTACCTTCTGCCTCCCAAGTACTGGGGTTATGTGCATTAACATGCCTGGCAGAGGTTGCCATTATTTTTATTTTTATTTGAGAGCAAGTAAGAGGCAGGTAGAGATAGAGATAAGGGTGGGGGGAGAGAGAGAGAGAAAATTAGAGAGAGAGGGAGGGAGAGAATGGGTACGCCAGACCCTCTAGCCACTGCAAACGAACTCCAGACATGTATGGCACCTTGTGCATCTGGCTTATGTGGATATTGGGAAATTGTACTTGGATCCTTAGGCTTAGCATCGTAACTGCTAAGCTATCACTCCAGCCCAAGATTGCCATTTTTAGAGGCAGAAATAATCATATTGGCAATTTCATTTTGTTCAACCTAATATAAAATAGAGATGTAACCATGTCATCCAATTTTGTTGTTCTCTTTTCTTGATCCTGAGATGACTTAATTCTCAAACATGTCCTTTGTGAGACTTGTAAAATGGTATAAAATGACTGTCAGTGATTTGGGATTATGGCCAATAGGAAAAAAAAAAAAAGAGCTTTTATCTTCACTGTTCCCAGCAAATCTCAGTTGCATCTCAAGAGCTTTACTTAGCTGTCAGCTGCTTGTCATGTGCTATGTGTGGATGGACCTCAGGGAAATTAGTAAAGCTATGGAGAGAATGGTAAGTAGAAGCTGAGCTGCAAGTTAGATATACCTGAGCAGATAAAATTGACTTGTGATTTTCATTTTGTATGTGATGACAGACTTGAAAAGCCTAATTTCTCAAGAGCTTGCAGTCCTGGAATAACTCTTCAGTTGAAGGGAGAAAATTATTAAACATTGTAAAAGACATGGTGTTCCATAATCATGGAATCGTGTTTCAACCTTAACTTCAGAGGGAGGAGAGAAGAAAGAAGGACTTGTAGAAAATCCATTTACAGTCTAAAGTTTTCTTATTCGGAACATGTGATGGGTGGGAAAGTTTGAAAAATGAGCTGAGAAATCAAGCTATAAGAATTCTTCATTCTTCTTTATGAATCTAGGACTTGGTCCTTTTCCCAGACACTTGACCTGGACTGTGAGGATGAGATGGAAAGAAAGAAAAGAGGAGTTTGGAGGCAGGTTAGAATGCCTCTGTGGAGGCAGAAGACATCTTGGTGCATATCTAGGAGTCTCTAGTACTTAGGGATTTCCACCAAAAACAGTAGGACATCTGTGTTCTTTCATGCCTTACTTGATTCAGATATGCCAAACTCATTTTTAGTGGCAGATGCCAAGACAATGGAAACTTCATCATTCCTAAACTAAGATGGTTTACTTTTGTATTTGGAACTTATAATTTAAAACAACAATGAAACATAAGGAAACAAATGTGGTTTTCCCCCCAAATGACAGATTGGACAAGCTGAAATTTCACTTTGAAATCTAAGTACTGAGCTGGGCATGGTGGTGCACACCTTTAATCCCAGCACTCAGGAGGCAGAGGTAGGAGGATCACCGTGAGTTCGAGGCCACCCTGAGACTACATTGTGAATTGCAGGTCAGCCTGAGCTACAGTGAGATGCTACCTCCTCAAAAAGAAAAAAAAAAAAAATTATATTTATACACTCTTGGTTATTAGCCCTCAGGTCTTGCCTGACCCCAAGGTTGTAGGAACAGTGAGAAATGAACAAAAGGAAATAGAATTATCATTCTCTGTATTGAAAAGCCAGTATCACCATGGATACAATGACTTGTTTTTGTCCATGTCTTCATCTAAGTTTGTAAATAACACCCAAAGGTCTCAAGCTTATATGCCATCAGCCAGTAATATGATGACTCCTCCTTACTTTGAAAATAGTCCTTTATTCAATTATATACTTGTTTATTTTTATTTGTTGGTTTTTTGAAGTAGGGTCTCTCTTTGGTCTAGGCTGACCTGGAATTAACTATGTAGTCTCAGGGTGGCCTAGAACTGATGAAGATCCTCCTACCTCTGCCTCCCAAGTACTGGGATTAAAGGCGTGTGCCACCATGCCTGGTGATTTTTAAAAATAGTTTATTTCAGAGGGAGAGAGAAGCAGATCTAGAGAGAAAGAATGGGTGTGCCAAGGCTTCTAGTCGCTGTAGATGAACTCCAGATGCATGTCCACCCTGTGGAACTGGATAATGTGGGTACTGGGGAATCAAACCTGGGTCCTTGGGCTTTGCAGGCAAACACCTTAACTGTTAAGCCATCTCTCTAGCCCCTGACTTTGAGATGCCTTTTTTTTTTTTTTTTTTTGAGGTAGGGTCTCACTTTAGCTCGAGCTGACCTGGAATTCATTATGTAGTCTCAAGGTGGCCTCGAACTCTTGGCAGTCCTCCTACCTCTGCCTCCCGAGTACTGGGATTAAAGGTGTGTGCCACCATGTCTGGCCAGCCTCTGACTTTGAAATCTTGGTATGCCTCCTGCCTCAGCCCCTCCTGAGTGCTGGGATTATAGGCATGTGTTACCATGCCTAGCAATATAGTTGACAATGAAAACATTTCACAATGAAAACATTTGATCTGAAATAGGTCAATCTTACCTACATTTTAACTTTGCTAAAAGGGAGGAGAAAAATATTAGCATGAACTTCCACACTGGTTTAGTTTTGATGTGGTACCGATTGTGGAAGGTACTTTTAATAACTAAAGAACCCAGCTCATGCTGCTCCTGAAAGTAAAAAAACCTGAGGTGAGGGCTCTTGTTTCCTTTCTTCGTGTTTTTCCTCACTTTGCTCCCTCTCTAGTTTTCAGCTTTTTCAGTGTGACTGCCAGGGCAAAGGGGGCTACAGGTTTCCATGACCAAATCTAGTTCTTCTCTTCTTTTCCCTCTCTCCCTTCTTTCCTTCCTTCCCTGCCTGGTCTCATTCTAGAGTCCCATCTGTCCTGGAAGCCACCATGTAGCCCAGGTTGGCCTCAAACTTATGGCAATCCTCCTGCCTCAGGATCCTAAGTGCTGAGATTACAGGGGCGCAACTTAGGTCTAGATGATTTTGACAGTTTTCTTACCATCGCGATGCTTTGTCCTCCCCCAACCCCGCTCTCTCACTCACAATAGTAGCTATAGCAGCTGTCTTCTAAGATCAGTCAGATCACAGCACGCACTATTCAAAGGTACTGGTATTTTCTGGAACCTACAAGTTGGGATGTCTAGAAATGGACACTGAGACAGAGCTTGGAGAACAAAATGATTATTAAGATCAACGCGTGTGAAAGGAAAGAGAAATCAGAAGGGGCAGGAAAAGAACTTAGGCTGTCACAAGCCCCAGGACACCTTGTAGAGGCTTTGGAGCAAGCGTTGCTTTTCAGTGTTGAGTGAGGCTGAACGCGGTTGCGGCTGACTGTAGGTAGAAAGTCCTTAAAGGCCGGTCCTGTTTCGAAGGTGCTTGGCCAGCTATACCATCCGTCCTTACACTGGCCTACCACACTAACCACCTGGTCTCCCCATCACCTCCGGATTCCGTCCACAGTGCTGCAGGCGCAGTGATAATTCTTGTTCTGCAGCAACATAGCTTTCTGGAACTCTTCCTGAGTAGTCTGTGAATGACTTACTTTCTTGTTGGCTGCAGGTGTCTGCTCATAGGTCACCTTGCCAGAGTCTTTCTGGTTGAATTTTTCCATTACATGTCTCACCACCTGACAGTAGATGTATTGTTACTAACTAGTTACTTTCTTGTATTGTCTTCCCTGAGACATATATTCCACAAGGCAGGGGTTTTCATTTCTGCCACATGACTTTATCCCTGGGGTTCAGAATGGGGCTTATGGGTTGAATGAATCAATGCATGGATGTGACCATGTATGATATAAAGAATTAGCATCTTAAATAGCTGAGTATGGAGGCACACATGACCAATCCCTTTAATACCTCATGGCAGTCAAGATTCTGATGGAAAAAAAAAAAAATTGCTGTCCTTATCGAAGCAAGCAGCTTAGCAATGCTGTTTCTCTCCATTTGACTCTCTGTACTTTCTGCTTCTCCCTGTACCCCCAATTCACCTCACTGGCTACCCCCAGTGCATCTGAGAGCAGCCTCTTTTTTTTGTGTGGGGGAGGGAGGTTTCAAGGCTGGGTCTCACTCTAGCCCAGGCTGACTGGGCACTCAACACTGTAGTCCCAGGCTGGCCTCTATGTAGTTTCAGGCTGGCCTTGAACTCATGGCAATTCTCCTACCTCCGACTCCCGAGTGCTGGGATTAAAGACGTGCCACCACGCCCAGCTCCAGCTTGTTTTTTTAACTTCTACCTTTATCCTGTGAGAATTCCCCTCTATATACAAAATGAATCATTCTGCCATTTTTTTTTAATGATAGCCTTGATATGGTAGCTTTTATAAAATAAGCCAAACGTTTGTCACATTATGTTAGTGGATTGCAAGTCTGTATTTAAACAGCATAAAAGAAAACTATCTGAGCATGGAACAATGAAAACGGACCCATGAGACAGGAGGCCCTCTCTGAAGAGGGGAGTTATATCCCAACACAGAGAAGCAGCTGGTGGGAGAACCTCACAGGCCTTGTTGGGGGCACTCATGAGCCTTGTTCCCGATGCATGAAGGAAAGTGGGCCCCGGGCTGTGGCTGTTTGTCCTGGGGACCCGCTCTTCCTCGCCTCAATCCATTATCCCGAGGATTCCATATGTAACAAGTAGGTTGCAGGCAGAGAAAAGATTTAGTTATATTTGAGCATAGGTAAGGAAGTTGGGGCATGAACTAAAATAATGACTAAGCTTTCAAGTGCTTTCTGTGTTGCTGGTGTGGTCCTCTGGTTTTCCTGTATTGGCTTACCTGCTTCACTTCGAGCACAGATGTGTAAAAGGGCCTGGGCAAGACAGGTCAGCTGCTAAAAGCCATCTAGTTGCTGAGTGGTGGAACCAAGATCCGAGCCTGGAACAATTATTCTTACATGCTGTCACCACAGATAAGTAAGAAAGTGGAAGATAGTTCTGCTGTTGCTAGTCAAACAAACCCTTATTTAATATCTCAATGTGACTAAGGGGACTCTCACCTTAGAGACTGGTGCCTTCTCAGATCAACTTGTGGACATTTTGGTGTAACTTTTGGCAGTTCCTTTACATAGTCAGTATGTGTTGTTGGAGGACCTTGCAATGCTCAGGGATGTGGTACCAGGTGCTACAGATTCCCTTGACATAGGCCTGGTCCCAGACAAATCTGTGTAGCAAAGAAAGAGACAATGGGCGCACCAGGGCCTCCAGCCACTGCAAATGAACTCCAGATGAATGTGCTACTATGTGCATCTGGCTTACATGGGACCTGGAGAATCGAATCTGGGTCCTTGGGCTTCTCAGGCTAGTGTCTTAACTGCTGAGCCATCTCTGCAGCCCAGCCTTCCTTCCCTTTTTTCCATATTGGGTAGGTTCTCTTGCTTGCTTGGTTCCTCTTACACTATTTACTATTCTGTTAGCTAGGAGCTTCCTTTTCTTTTATTGAGGATTTTTTTTCAAGGTAGGGACTTGTTCTAGCCCAGGCTGACCTGGAATTCACTATGTAGTCTCAGGATGGCCTTGAACTCATGGCGATCCTCTTAACTCTGCCTCCCAAGTGCTGGGATTAAAGGCGTGTGACACCATACCTGGCTAAGGATTTTAAATAGGTGAGCGTAAGTATAGTTGGAGCATAATCCCCTATTACTTTTTTTTGGATGAGTCTCTTATGATTCATTTATTTATTTTTAATTTTATTTGAGTGAGAGAAACAGGGAGAGAGAATGTGAATGTGTGCATCAGGGCCTTCAGCCACTGCAAATGAACTCCAGATGCATGCGCCCCCTTGTTCATCTGCCTTATGTGGGTCCTGGGGAATAGATTCTGGGTCCTTTGGCTTCACAGGCAAATGCCTTAACCACTAAGCCATTTCTCCAGCACCCCTTAATTTTTTGTATCTCCCTCTCCTACTGACCCCTACTGCAAAATCCCTCTTCTTTTCAAGTAGTCTCTCCCCGCCCCTCTCTGTGTGTGTTTTATGAGGTAGGGTTTTGCCCTTGACCTGGAATTCACTATGTAGTCTCAGGGTGCCGCTTTGATGTTTTTGTGCCCACCTTCCTTATCTATGACAAAATGTTGAAGGGCTCAGTGTTGTGTGTGTATTATGGTGATAGAGACCTCCATCTCGAGGTCATGAACGCACCAGTTCCTACATGTCCAGAGGATAGTGTTCCACATTACCCCCCTCTGAAGCATCCTTCTTTTTTTTTCTGTCTATAATGTTCTATAAGAGAGTTTCTGCAAGTCTATGATAGAACATTTTGCCTCTTAGTATGGCTTTCTGTCTCAGTTAGCTAGACTCAAACAGGATACTTAGAAAAAATTTTCAGCTAGCTGTGGTGCTTCATATCTGCCCCAAGTTTGAGGACAAGCTGGGTTATATAATGAGCTCCAGACCAGCTTGGACTATAGGGAGAACCTGTTTCAAAACAACAAGGAAAACAGTAAAGAAAAAAGTTTGGCTCTCGAAGCTACACATTGCAAAGCTGCAAGCCTCTATATAATAAATCATTGCATGAATCTCAGTGGCTGTAAGTTTGAGAAGAGGCTCTTAGATTGAATGTAGATGCATTTGTTTTTCTAGATTATGGTTATTTGTATAGAAAACTTATTTCTTTTAAGTTAGCATATAAAGAATTTATAGATTATTAAGTGCCTCTCTTCCTCCTATCCCTCCCTCCCTCCTTTTATCATTCTTTCTTTCCTTCTTTTTATTTATATATTAAAAAAATTTTGTTTATTTATTTATTTATTTATTTGAGAGAGACAAAGAGGCAGAAAGAGAGAGAATGGGTGCACCAGGGCTTCCATCCACTGCATACGAACTCCAGATGCATGTACCCCCTTGTGCATCTGGCTTATGTGGGTCCTGGGGAATTGAACTGAGGTCCTTTGGCTTTGCAGGGAAGCACCTTAACTGCTAAGCCATCTCTCAAGCCCCTCCTTTTTGTTAATTTAAAAAATATATATATATTTATTTGCAAGCAGAGAGAGATAGAAGAGAAACAGACAGAGAGAATGAGAATAGGCACACCAGGGCTTCCAGTCACTGAAAACAAACTCCAGATGTATGTGCCCCCTTGTGCATCTGGCTTATGTGGATACTGGGGAATCCATCCTGGGTCCTTAGGATTCCTAGGCAAGCATCTTAACTGCTAAACCATCTCTCCAGCCTTCTTTCTTTCCTCCCTCTCTTCCTTCTTTCTTTCATTATTTTTATTTATTTATTTATTTTAGATAGAGAGAGAATGGGTATGCCAGGGCCTCTAGCCACTGCAAAAGAACTCCAGATGCATGTGCCACCTTGTACACCTGGCTTACATGGGACCTGGAGAATCGAACCTGAGTCCTTAGGCTTTGCAGACTAGTGCCTTAACTGCTAAGCCATCTCTCCAGTCCACTCCCCTCCCCTCGCTTTCCTTCCCCTCCCCTTCCCTTCCTTACTTTTTCTCTCTGTCTCTCTCTTTCTTTCTTTCTTCTTTTTCAAGACAGGTCTCACTGTAGTCTCCTACCTCACCCTCCCCAGTGCTGAGACTAAAACACGTTCCACACCACACCTGGCTAAGATGATTAATTTTTATGTTCAAAGATCCTGATAGTTTTCTACAATGCTTTGACACAAAACTTCACTTCTTCCCTAATATCTGGTGCACTGAAGTGTTGAAAAAATTTGCTAAGTAATCACTGGAAGCTGGATTCTTTGAAAAACAAAACGTGTGGCTTAAAGATTGAACCTGCTAACTAGAAGACGGTGAAAGTTTGATGCCGCTCACTGTAAATAATTAAGCCCAATAATACAGACAAGAGAGAACACGATGCGCTAAGAAGGATCCAGAGTATTGACCACTTTCATTGCTGTAAGGGAAGTCAAAGGCTCTGTAACAAGTGCAGATCAGGGATGTGTGTGACAAAATCTCACCGTAATCTACAATTATTTTTCAAGCACTTAGAAGTGACAGAGGGGATGTGAAAGAGAAGAGGGGTGTAGTTTAATATGACCCTCATGCTCTTTAGGAGGTCAAATGTGACTCAGTGACCTGAAACTTGGGTTCCCTCCACAGCCTTCTTGCTGCATTGGCGCATGGTACTCAGTTCAGTTGGCTGCTCTGTTTATTTTAAAGAGAGGCAGTGGAACCACTCATTGAAAACTGGGTAGACAGGAAACACATAGGCTGTATTTCTGTTTTGTTTTCTTACACTACTTGCTTGCTTGGCTCGCCACGTGTTTGTGGGAGGGTGTTCAAATATTTTTATTTATTTGAGAGAGAAGGGGGGGGAGGGAGGGAGGGAGAGAAGCAGAGAGAGTCAAAGAAAGAATAGGCACAATAGGGCCTCCAGCTTCTGCAAACGGCCTGCAGACACAGCTTGTGCATCTGGCTTATGTGAGCCCTGGGGAATTGAACCTAGGTCCTTTGGCTTTGCAGGCAAGTGCCTGAACCATTAAGCCATCTCTCCAGCCCCCTATTTCTATATAAATATGCCTATGTGTGACATATTCATGATGACTACCACAGTCAGAATTACAATTCAAACCCTGCCCCATTCCCTTGTACTGTTCCTTTTTACATAGTCACCCCTCCAGTAGTTTTAAGTTCCTTTTCTGAAAATTCACTTTTCTACATGTATGTCTCAATTGCCTTTCATTTGTTCATTTTTATTCAAGAAATGCTCTGTGCTCATTTTTGAAATAATTCAAAATGACATGGTTGGTAAAATTGCATGGCTGGCTTTCTTTACTATAATAGAGGAGAAACAAAAACCCTGGGAAGATGGTAGCTCTTTTGGCATAGTCATATAAGGAAAATTTTTTTTTTTTTTTACTTCAGAGATGCTTGTTGCTAGATTGGAATCTGAAAAGAAAATACACTAAAGAAATCTCTTGAAGAGGAGGATAGAGGTTTATTTTTTATTTAACAATTTACCCCTTGACACCTGGGGAATGATTAGTTGATGTTTTCAGAGAAGATTAAGTCAGTGTGGTTAATTAACTGTGGTAATCAGGTGACTTAAACCAATTAACTCCTTGTTAACAATTTCCATCAATTTTGTAAATAAATGACCAAATCAGTAAATTGTACTCCTAAGATTTATTTAGCTGATGACAGATTAGAGATATTCTAATAGTCTCATTTGAGACTCATTGAGAGTGAGACAGAGAGAGACAGAGAGACAAAGAGAAAGAGAGAGAGTGAGAGAGAGAGAGAGAGACGGATGGACAGAGGGAGAAAGGGAGGGAGAGAATGGGCACGCCAGGGTCTCTAGCCATTGCAGATGAACTCCAGATGCATTCGCCATCTTGTGCGTCTGGTTGACATGGGTCCTGGGGAATCAAACCAAGGTCCTCTGGTATTGTTGGCAAAAACCTTAATCACTAAGCCATTTCTCCAGCCCAGTTACTTTTAATATATAGATTTAAGGAAAAGTCAGTCAGACCTTGTTCCTTAATTTCAGCAATTTTTTTTTTCAAGGTAGGGTCTCACTCTAGCTCAGGCTGATCTGGAATTCACTATGGAGTCTCAGGGTGGCCTTGAACTCACAGCGATCCTCCTACCTCTGCCTCCTGAGTGCTGGGATCAAAGGCGTGCGCCACTATGGCTGGCTTCATCTTAGTACATTTTGAAGGAACAGTTTAGGGGATTGAAATCTAATAAGTAAACCTATACATGGCAGCATTAGGAAGAGACAGGTGGTATGTATTTTCCTTTGGTCAAAGTTAAAACTGTGGTAGGCATATAATATGCAATGAGGGCTGGACAGATGGCTTAGCGGTTAAGCGCTTGCCTGTGAAGCCTAAGGACCCCGGTTCGAGGCTCGGTTCCCCAGGTCCCACGTTAGCCAGATGCACAAGGGGGCGCACGTGTCTGGAGTTCATTTGCAGAGGCTGGAAGCCCTGGCGCACCCATCCTCTCTCTCTCCCTCTATCTGTCTTTCTCTCTGTGTCTGTCGCTCTCAAATAAAAAAAAAAAAATGCAATGAAGCAGCTTGGTTCCTGGCTAGAGCAAGTTTTAATATTAGGACATAAATATATATGTATTTATATATATGGAGACAGAGAGAGAGTCAGAGGAGACAGGATCTCATGTAGCACAGGCTGGTCTCAAACTTGCTATGTAGCTGAAAATATTCTTGCAATTCTGATCTTCCCACCTCTGCCTTCTGGGTGCTTAAAGTACAGGCATGTATGACATCACCTCTAACTCAGTTATATATACTAGGCCAGTGCCTACTCCCAGTCTGTTGGGGTGTATTGACTGTATTCATTTGTAGGGTTGATTACAATTTAAAAAGAGCATACAAATAGCCAGCTCAATTCTTGCCTCTCTCTCCGTAATGATGTGATTACATACAATGATGTGCTGGACCTTAAGATCTGGTCTCTAATGAAATGTTAACCAGAACTAGCACACTGCACAAGTATGTTCCATATCCTACTTCCCGAAAGATTTGGGGTACTTCAGGCTAGAAGATGTGGCCTATGGAGGACTGTGTCGCGAAGGAATATTTGATGGGTTAGTCAATCTTACATACTTGTAAAAACTTCTATGCTAAAATCCCTCCTGTTGTACAGAAAAAAATCCTGTGGCTTCCATGAAACTTTAGCAAGTAGCCCACCTAGTGGGAATGAACTGAAACCAGGGATGGAAAATTTAAATCTCTGCTTGCCAAGACAAACTTGGGCTTTTCTACTTGGGTTTTTTTTTTTTTTTTCCTTCTGCTTTTCGAGGTAGGGTCTCACTCTAGACCAGGCTGACCTGGAATTCACTGTGTAGTCTCAGGCTGGCCCGGAACTCAAAGTGATCCTCCTACCTCTGCCTCCCTAGTACTGAGTTTAAAGAAAGGCACATGGTACCATGCCGTGTATAGACCAGCCACTGCAAACAAACTCCAGATGTATGCATCACTTTGTGCATCTGGCTTATGTGGGTACAAGGCAATTGAATTCATTAGGCTTTAAGGGCAAGTGCCTTAACCACTGAGCAACCTCTCTAGCCCTTCCCTGCCTGGTTTTTTTTTTTTTTTTTTTTTGATTTTGAAGTCATTTTTACTTGTTGTGCACTCAAAAGCCTTTACTATTTTTTTGTAGGTGTTTTTTGTTTTAATTTTTAAATTTTTATTAACATTTTCCATGATTATAAAAAAATATCCCATGGTAATTCCCTCCCTCTCCACCCCCACACTTTCCCCTTTGAAATTCCATTCTCCATCATATTACCTCCCCATTACAATCATTGTACTTACATATATACAATATCAACCTATTAAGTACCCTCCTCCCTTCCTTTCTCTTCCCTTTATGTCTCCTTTTTAACTTACTGGCCTCTGCTACCAAATATTTTCCTTCTTACACAGAAGCCCAATCAGCTGTAGCTAGGATCCACTTATGAGAGAGAACATGTCCTGCCTGTTTTTTTGCCTTAACCACTGAGCAACCTCTCTAGCCCTTCCCTGCCTGTTTTTTTTTTTTTTTCCTCTTCAATATAGGGTCTCACTTTAGCTAGGCCACCTGGAATTCACTGTGCAGTCCTAGGGTGGCCTCGAACACATAGGGATCATCCTACATCTGCTTCTCAAGTGCTGGGATTCAAGGTGTGCACCACCACACCCAGCCCATTTTCTACCATTTTAGAAGCTCCCTGGCCATGCCTCCATGGCCCCTTGTACTCTCCCAAGGAACCTCGATCTAAGCAATGACCTACTGTGGACAGTTAGCCCGTGGCTGATCCTTCTCTTGTGTTGGGACACAGTGTCAATTGGATCTTGGAGATTTACCTAGTGTCTTCTTCCTCTGGGTCACTTGGCCCCTCTAATCCTTGATTTCATTGACCATACAATGGTGACCATCACCAGGAGGGAGGGAAGGATGGGAGGAAGAAGCAAAGAAGTGAGGGACTTTCAGTATTCCCTGGGAATATTGAAAGGTCACTGTGAACATGCAAGGTGCTAGCACTTGCTGAGTGAACATTTGGCCCAGCAGGGAACCTGGCACCAAATCACTCATAGCAGACCAGCTGCTGGTGAGGTCAGTACTACACAGCAGCTTCCATGCTGTGGCCTTTTGAAATAAAGCACTTGTCAAATTTTCTATTCATAGAAATTTGCTGGGGGGTGGGGAATGCAAAATTAAAAAGCATTATTTGTGGAGTGAGAGAGAGAATGAGTATGAATGAGAATAGGTCTGCCCTGGTCTCTTGCTACTACAAATGAACTCGACACATGGGACATAGTGTGCATCTGGCTTCATGTGAGTACTAGGGAATTGAGCCCGGGCCTTCAGGCTTTGCAAGCAAGTGCTTTTAAGTGCAGAGCCAGATTCCCAGCTTCTTTTTCTTTCTTTTTCTTTTTCTTTTTTTTCAAGGTAGGGTCTCACTCTAGCCAGGCTGACCTGGAATTCACTATGTAGTCTCAGGGTGGCCTCAAAGCTCATGGTGACCCTCCTGCCCATGCCTTTCAAGTGCTGGGATTAAAGGCATGTGCCACCACGCCTGGCCAGAATACCCATTTTAAATAGTTTTATTTATTATTTGAGAGACAGAGGCAAAACATATATATATGTACACACACACACACACACACACACACTGTGTGTGTGTGTATATATATATATATATATATATATATATATATATATATATATATATATATATATGTTATGGAGAGAGAGAATGGGCACACCAGAACCTCCAGCCACTGCAAACAAACTCCAGATACATGAGCTACCTGGCTTATGTGGGTACTGAGGAATCAAACTGTGTCCATTGGTTTTGCAGGCAAGTGCCTTAGCCGCTAAGCCATCTCTCCAGCCCGAGAATGTAGCTTTTTTTTTTTTTAAGGAGCTGAAACTTCCAGGCAGAGAGCTATTAGAAGCCAAGGCCTTGTCACTTACCTTTCTGTTCCCAAGAACCTTTGGTCCCTTACCTTGCAGGTTTTGAAGACACAGATGCAATGCCACATTGTGGAGAGCTTCAGGTTCTCAGCAGACTCTCTTTCCTTCTTGTCCTGAAGTATTTCCCATGAACTTGGCTTCATGTAGTTTGTCTTTGCCTCTGGAATCCTGAGGATAAAAATGATGGGACCATGGGACCACAGAGACTTCTTGGTTAAGCTCCCCAGAACCCACAGGTCAGATGCAAAAAATGGCCCATGCATCCAAGTTTGTTTGCAAAAGGCCCGGGTGGGCTCATTCTTCTCTCCTTACAATAAATAAATAAATAAATAAATAAATAAATAAATAAATGTGATGTCATGGGTCTAAGAGAGGCCAGTGTGCCCTCTGGTCAAGGAGAAGGATTTCCTGAGTGTACACTTGAGGATGGACGCTTGAATTTGTAAGAGCTTTTAGGTAGGGCATACAAGAATCATAGTTAAGCTGGGTCTGGTGGAACACGCCTTTAATCCCAGCATTTGGGAGGCAGAAGCAGGAAGACTGCAGAGAGTTTGAGGCCACCCTGAGACTACATAGTGAATTCCAGGTCAGCTGGGTTAGAGTGGGACCCTACTTCAAAGAGAAAAAAAAAAAGAAAACAATCATCATCATAGTCAATGATAGAGGTTTTCTCTTCTAAGAACCCCTTTTTGGACAAGGTGTGCTGGTGCAGGCCTGTCCTCTCGACACACGGGAACCTAGTGCTGGAGGATTGGGAATTTGAGGCTAGCCTGGGCTATATCATGAGAATCTGTATCTCATACAAAACAAAATCAGGCTGCTATGATTTAATGAAATTATAAGGTCACCGCGAAGTTGTATTGGCGAATGACAGCTAGCTCTGGCTAATGATCATAGAATGATCACTAGGCATTTATTACATCAGCATTTGCTGAGACCCTGTTGTGCCAGGAACTGTGCTATGCACAGATGGTGAGTTATTATGCCAAGGGAGGTTTGAGAGCAGAGCAAGGGGATGGTGAAGCCCTGTCGGCACAGGGGTGAAGGGCTAAAGGAGAACCCACAGCTGGGCTATTTGGACTGTGCCTCAAAGGAGGGTTTGGCATGGATGCTGGAGATGACAGAGCAATATGGAGGAGGATTTCATCTGACAAGCTAGACGTTTGATACCTGTGAGGAAATATAAGCTGGGAAGCACAATGGTCAGGTTTTCTTTCATTTTATGAGGATATTCTTTTTTTTATTCAATTTTTAAAATTTATTATGTTTTTTATTAACATCCTCCATGATTGTAAACAATATCCCATGTTAATGCCCTCCCTCCCCCCACTTTCCTCTTTGAAACTCTGTTCTCCATCATATCCCCTCCCCCTCCCAATCAGTCTCTCTTTTATTTTGATGTCATGATCTTTTCCTCTTCTTATGATGGTCTTGTGTAGGTAGTGTCAGGCACTGTGAGGTCATGGATATCTAGGCCATTTTGTGTCTGAGGGAGCACGTTGTAAGGAGTCCTACCCTTCCTTTGGCTCTTATATTCTTTCTGCTACCTCTTCTGCAACAGACCCTGAGCCTTGGAAGGTGTGATAGAGATATTTCAGTGCTGAGCACCCCTCTGTCACTTCTTCCCAGCACCATGATGCCTTCTGAGTCGTCCCAAGGTCACTGCTATCTGAAAAGAGAAGGCTCTATTACAGAAGTGAGAGTAGCATTAATATAAGGGTATGAACATTAAGAGAAGTGCTTACTGGGCAGTTTGATGAGCATAGTATATACTTTTAGCCATACAGCAGCAGACATCACACCCCTAGGGCTCATGACTACCCCTGTTTTATGTTTTCAGTATCAGGGATGTATTCCCTCCCATGCAGTGGACCTCCAGTCAAATTAGAGGGCAGTTGGTTTCCAGCATGACAAACATGCCACTATTGCACCCACTGGCTCATTTGACCTGGCTGGCAAAATAATAAGGCTCGCATTGTCTACTGTTGGGTATCTTCACTGATGATTTCTGTCTCTCCCATTGAACTGCATTCAGCATGGCTTCTTCCAGCTTTCTGTCAGCTGGTCTACATGGAGGAGGTTATCAGCTCAGCTCCAGCAGGATTTCTCAGTGATCTTGTAGCCCAAGTATGTGGAGTCTTCAGCCATAGGGTCTTACCATCTATTCCTCTGGGAATCCAGGGACGGCAAAGGCCTGTAAATGTTTTGGGGGCATCAGGGACCTCCCTGGCCAACAATTTACTGGAAGGTGTCCCATCCCTGGCACTGAAAATTTTCTAGTAACAATCTGTGGCTCCTGAGTGTTCCATTGTCCAAAAAAGTAGGTTTCCATATGATTTATTTATATCCTCTTAGATTTCGATAAGCCCTCCCTCCACCTTTCCTTTACTCAATCTCTTCCCCAGACCTCATTTTGGGCCTTTTCACCCCCACTAATCTATTCTTCTACTTACATATACACAATACCATCCTGTTAAATACCTCCCTCCCTCCCTTCCCTTCTCTTTATATCTCTTTGCTAGCTCACTGGCCTTTGCTACTGAGTTTTCTTCCTACTCACACAGAGGTCCAATCATCTTTAGCTAGGATCCACATATGAGAGAGAACTTGCGACGTTTGGCTTTCTGTGCCTGGGTTACCTCACTTCGTATAATCCTTTCTAGATCCATCCATTTTCCTGTAAATTTGAAAATGTCATTTTTCTTTACTGCTGAGTAGAGGATACTATTTTCTATAAGAAAGCTAGAAGATTCCTTGCTGGTGATAGGCAATGCGTGTTGATTTTCAGTGTGTGGACCTGGAGACTATGAGGAGGGGAAGAGTTGCCATGGAATGTCGAGAAAACCTTTGTGTTGCTCATGGATAATTTGTACTGTTTTGACAGTATGTTTCATTTATAGGAATGTTAACCATGCCTTTTCAAGGCATCTCTGCATTAATTACAGTTATAAATACTCAATAGTATTTCCTGGAATCTTATCTGGAACAGTTCTGGAATATTGATTCTGTCATGGTGTGATATCTTCTCTGGTTTAGTTCATTGATGCCTAGTAGGTTCAGCTTCCTTGTGCAGGGGCGGGGGGGGCACCTGGGGACAAAATGGCCTAAGTGTTACCACTATTATTTATTCATTTACCTCTTTTCTTTTCTCTTTGGTTTTTCAAGGTAGGGTCTCACTCTAGCTCAGGCTGACCTGGAAATCCCTCTGTAGTCTCAGGGTGGCCTTGAACTCACAGCGATCCTCCTAATTCTGTTTCCTGAGTGCTGGGATTCAAGGCCTGTGCCACCATGCCCGGTTTACTTTTGGTTTTTTGAGGTAGGGAGCCCTAGTGCCCCATTGCATCCCAGGCACGCACGACCATGTCCAGCTTGCCCAGCGAGAGCTTTGACTCTCTTGAATCTCTCCCCGGCCCCAGCCAGACTTGCGTTAGGGCCGACAAGGTTTTGTTTTTTTCTTTTCTTCTTTTTGGTGTTTCAAGGTAGGGTCTCCCTCTAGCTCAGGCTGACCTGCAATTCACTATGTACTCTCAGTGTGGCCTCGAACTCCTATCTCTCTGCCTTAGCACTATTATTTAATGGTAGTGCATAGGGATCTCAACTAGTTTCAGTAACGAGGACAATATACTTCAATGAATGCTCCATGCTCCAATGTCAGTGGTTCTCCTGTTAAGAGCCCATCTTCATTGACTGGGAGTGAGTAGAGGCAGGAAGGGATGAAACTGGTTTTGAGGTCATTTCTGAAACTGGCACATGCCTAGCATACAGTGACCACCCTATTTATTACCATCCAGCAAAGTGGGTTGTTGTCTCTCTCTCTCTTTTTTTTTTTCCCCTCACAGAGGATCTTTATTTATATAGCAAAAAAGAAAGTGTAAATCACTCCTGGGACGCACTCTCTCTGTCTATATAACAACTTGTAGAAAAAACAGAGGCCCTGCTCTGGCCCGTTCTTGTGTGCCATGACCTTGGGGGCCAGAGTCCTAGGAGCATGAGTCTGTCTGAAGTATGCATTACATCTTCCTGGTACCCCAGGCCAGTCACCGTGGCCACCTCGTCACCATGCCAGGGTCCGTGAGAACATGGATGACCGATATCTGCTCTGCACAAGGACGTGTTGGAGCCTGGGACATGACACACTCCTGCCAGCTGCTGTTGGTCCACGGCCAGCTGTGCTGTCCCCATGTGGCTGTTTAGGCAGCCATGCCCTCAACATGGGCAGAGAGCCACCACAGAGGTCCCGCTGTCCAGGATGTCTCCTCAGGCTTCCGGGTCCATCTCTTCATCATCCAGGCAGGACCCTGTGTTATCTACCCAGACTGCCCACCTGAAGTACCATGCCCTTTGTGGTTGGGGGCATGATGGGGATGTTGGGCACATCCGGGTTCTTGCCTCACAGCATGAGGGCCTCATTGTAGCTGCTGCTGCACATCTTTTTTGCACAATTTTTGAGGTAGGGTCTCACTGCAGCCCAGCCTGGCCTGGAATTCACTCTTTATTCTCAGGGTGGTCTTGAACTCATGGCAGTCCTCCTACCTCTGCCCCCTCCTCCCCAGTGCTGGGATGAAAGGCGTGTGCCCCACGTCCAGCTTAGCACATCTTAAAGCAGACTTGAGGGGAAGCTCCATGCTGGCAGGGGAAAACGATGACATGAGCAGAGGGTGGACATCACTTCCTGGCCAACATCAGATGGACAACAGGAACAGGAGAGTGTGCCCCGTTACTGTGTCTTTGAATATGAGGTTTGGCCCGCGTCCTGCATAATTAATTGCATTGCTGTTATCTCCACCTCATCTGTTCTCTCGATTTTGTAACTTTTGCTGAACATGTACCCAATTTACTAAGTTAAATTCATGAATTATGTATGAGAGGAACAGGAGAACTCATGTGTTTTTGAAGTCTATTGTTAAATATCAGTACGTACCTTTTAGGAACATTTCTACCAACTCTGTAGAATGTTGGCAAGCTACCACCTCTAAGTATGGAACGTGTTTGACCCTTGTGTAAATTAGGATGGCTTTGTGGCTTGGGAGGAACTCTTCTTGGATGGAGAAACAGTTGGTACTCTGTACACACCTGGTAGTTGGGCTGACACCATGGAGGCATCCCGTGGCTTTAGTGGGTATCAGATATCTTGCAGATCTGTTCTTCTGGTTCTTTTTTTAAAAAACCCACATAACTGGGAATCTGCCCCAAGCACAACCCTTATAATTTGAAGGTATGTGTTAGTGATAAAGTGATGAAGGACATGACTTTCCTTTTTTATTTGAAATTTTATTTATTTGCACATGTGTGTATGTACATGGGTGTGCCAGGTTCTCTTGCCACTCCAAGTGAATGCCAGATGCTTGTGCCACTTTTTGCATCTGGATTTAAGGCAGGCTTAGCATGCAAGTATCTTTAACCATTGAGCAATCTCCCCTGCCCCAGAGCATGGCTTTCTTGAAGCGCATTGCCCTTTCCTGCTCTGTGTTCAGTTCCAGTTCCTTTCCTCTGTGAGGCAGCACCTCCTGAGACCCACACTATTGTTTAAATGTCTCTCCCTCCAAACCGCCATTCTCGGACTCCACTGCGTGTTATGGTCTCCTCTCTTCTTGAACTTACCAACACACCATGCATTATTTATGCATGATTTAAAAAAAAATCTCTTCTACAATAGAGTCACAGTACTAAGAGCCATGCATGCCTTCTTAGGTCTCATAGTGCCAGGCATAAGCAAGATCTCCAGAAATTTCTGCCTAATGGAGGGTTAAAAGACTGATTTGGGGTGGCAATGCCATTCTCTCTGTTATACAGGGAGGTGATGGAATGCTGTACTCTAAACTTCTTTGCCATTGAAGAGGGGACTTTGGCATGGACAAGACATTGACTTCTTACACGGGCAGCAGTAGAAGGGCATTCAGGCCCCATGTTCCTGATCAGTCTCCTAGTGGTGGGTTCCTCATTGCCCCAAATGGCTGCTGTAGCCATAGCCCACTGCATCTTTTCTCTGCATCTTTTGTTGGAGGAAAAAGAAGAGCGTGCATTATCCCTTTAAAGGAGACGATATTTTTGTTAAATTTTTATGTGTGTGGGGAGGAGGCTAGAGTGAGACCCTCCCTCAGCAAAAACAACAACAAAAAGAGCTAGCAACCTTAGAATCCAAAGGGCGACAATATTTAGAACTTCAGGAATCAGAAAACACTTGCTGCCGTCTGTTGAGCAAGTGCTTACACTCCAGGCCTTTTCTCCTCACTTTGTCCTTAACACTGCTGGCATGAGCTATTGTTATCCACATTTTCGAGGAAAACCAGACCCAGACATTAATGTGGCTACTGGAGGGCTTAGTAAGTGGTGGAGCTAAGGTCTGAGCTCAGGGCACATGATATCAGGGACTTAACCCGGGTGAGTTCTTGGCTTCTTGGCTTCTCTCCTTTGTCGCTTCCTTGTAATTTCACAAGACTTTATCAGTGCGCAGCCGTCTGGCAGCAGCTTTCACTTGGTTTCTTAAGCAATGGAAAAGCTGGTAGCTTTGAGACATGCTGGGCTGAGTGGAAGGAGGAAACCACGGGCTCATACTTGGGGGAATCCTGATTTCCTATGTAGCAGCAAAGCAATTGAACCAGTAAGGAGGCAAGCTTGCCAACACACTTTTTTTTTTCCCTTTTGTTTTTTTGGGTTTTTTGAGGTACGGTCTCACTCTAGCCCAGGCTGGCCTGGAGTTCACTATGTAGGCTTTTCAGGGTGGCCTTGAACTCACGTTGATCCTCCTACCTCTGCCTCCCGAAGTGCTGGGATTAAAGGCATGAGCCACCATGCCCGGCTTACTCTTTTTTTTTTTTTTTTTTTTTTTGTTTGGGTGGTGATTGTTTCTTTCATTTGCCAGTACATTTTGAGTCACCTCACTGACAGTTCACAAATCCATGGTGGTACAAGGGAGCACAGAAGTCCATTCCTTGGTCTGGAAGTCTGTACAATCCTTCTGTGTTGTGCATGCATGTTCACATGAACACACCTACACTCCACTTCGGGTGGGATTGGTGAGTCTTGTGTTTCCTTGAGTTACAAATAGCACAAGAAGGTTTCAGCTTATGTAAGGATCCAAATCAGTGCTCCGTTAAATTGCACTGTAGGTTCTCCTGAAGCCTTGCAAGTCATTGCTTTTGCAATGTTCCTCCAACGTGTTTTCCTTTGACCAAGGTTAATCTAAGACTCTACACTGATGCAGGCCAAGAAATCCTCCTGGAAAGACTCTGGACCATATTTTACCTACACTGATTTTATGGGAGAAGCTGCCTTACTCAGACTTCTGGCTTCCATGGAATCATAGCACAATGACTTAGGACTTCATCAAGAAGTGGGAAAGGGGGCTGTAAAGACGGCTTAGTGGTTAAGATGCTAACCTGAGAAACCTAAGGAGTCAGGCTTGATTCCCCAGAACACATGTAAATCAGAGGCACATGTGTCTGGAGTTCATTTGCAGTGGCTGGAGGCCCTGGTGTGCCCATTCTCTCTCACATAATAAATAAATAAAAATAAAGTATTAAAGAAAAAGAAGTGGGGAAGGGATTTGAGCTTTGGAAAAATGCCTTCAAGGGCACTGTTAGGAAGCTTGTTCTTTTACAGGCTTCCTATTTTCTGTGTGTACAAATACCCACAGGAGGCTTTAACAATCACTTGGAATGTTCTGTGACTAAGCTCACTTGAGCAGGTCCTGGGTCCATGGTATGAGATGGAAACAGGAGAGAGACAACAGGGATTTTCAGATAGGAAGTGAAGTGGGTGGGATCACTGGACTAGATAAGGCTTTAATCACTCATTCCTGGATTACTGGAAGAGCCTTTTACATCTAGGCTGCTTTTTCCCCTGGGTAACTTTTCCCAGAAGATTTAGCAAGTCTAGAGAGCTTGCAGCAAACTCTGGGCATGAGCCTCCTCGGGAGCAGCTGGCTTGCTCTAGCCTCTTGTTTCCGGATTGCCCTCGGCTGCTGCATTGGCTTGCTGGAGGAGAGCAAATTGTGAACAGAGGGTGCATTTATTGACCATTGTCCTTCCACCTCCTGAGGAGCGTGCTGATCAATGGTTTACCCGAGGGACAATACACGCTTTGTGCAGTGGACAATACTTTGTTCTTTTTGTGAGATAGGGTCTTACTCTGTGGCCTAGGCTGGCCTAGTATTCACTGTGTAGCCCAGGCTGACCTTGAACTGATGGCAGTTCTCCTGCTTCGTACAGTGTGAATCAATGCACCTGTGTGGGGGCAATTCTTACGGTCTCTACATTTCATTATTAGGTAAACTTAGGGATAGGATCAGTTCATCCCTCCTTTTAGGGGGAGAATTGGACGCCTAGGTTTATTTATGTAATAACCTGAGATGAAGTTTTCCTTTGAGTCTATTATAAAGGCATTATCACATATTTGATTTTTCTAAACTCAGGGCTTAGTGCATGCTAAGCAGGCATTCTACCCACTAAGCCACATTTCTTGATTTGTTTTTAAAAATATTGATTTATTTGAGAGAGGAAGAATGGGCATGCCAGGTCTTAAGCTACTGCAAACAAACTCCAGAGCATGTGCCACCTTGTGCATGTGGGTTATATCGGTCTTGGGAATCAAATCTAGATCCTTTGGCTTTGCAGGCAAGTGCCTTAACTGCTAAGCCGTCTCTCCAGCCTGTATGTATGTGTGTGTGTGTGTGTGTGTGTGTGTGTGTGTGTATTCTTATGGAGTA
Organism: Jaculus jaculus; assembly: GCF_020740685.1. Taxonomy (NCBI): domain Eukaryota; kingdom Metazoa; phylum Chordata; class Mammalia; order Rodentia; family Dipodidae; genus Jaculus; species Jaculus jaculus. The sequence continues at coordinate 70,006,410 of NC_059105.1, forward strand.
TCTTGGCAGGACTGTCATTCTTATTTTTTCCTCTTTGCTTGTTTTTATGTATTTATTTGGGAGTGACAGGCAAACCATAAAGAGAAATAAGCAGATGAGAGCAAAAGCATGGGCATGCCAGGGTCTCCAGCCACTGCAAACAAACTCCAGGTGCATGCGCCACTTTATGCATCTGGCTTATGTGGGTCCTGGGGAATCGAGCCTTGAACTGGGGTCCTTAGGCTTCACAGGCAAGTGCTTAACCGCTAAGCCATCTCTCCAGCCCTTCTTCTTCTTCTTTTTTGAGATAAGGTCTCACTTTAGCCCAAGCTGACCTGGAACTCTGTAGCCCTATGAACGTATCTTATGAATATCATATACCACTCACTTATTGGCTAATGCAAGATTATAACTAGTTACCCAATTTGAGATTTGAGCTAATTACTGAAGCTCTATTTTTGGCTATATCAGTTTATTTTGATTTCTTTTTTCTTTCTGGCATTGGCGATTGAACCTAGGGACTGGCACATGGTAGGCAAGCTCTGTACCACTGACCTACCCACCAAGGCCTTGATTGCATCTTTTTAATTGTATCTTTAAAAACAAATGTAGGGGCTAGGGAGATTGCTCAGTGGTTAAAGGCACTTGTTTTTGAAGTGTATTGGCCGGGCTTCAATTTCCCAGTACCCACACAAAGTGGCGTATGATTCTGGAGTTTGTTGTTGTAGGGACAAGAGGCCCAGTTGAACCCATTCTCTCTCTTTCACAAATAAAATAAACATAAAAAATGGGTTAGAAAAAATTGCAAACTGATAATTTACTCTCAATTTGGTATTTCTTCACCTTGATTGCTTTTTAAAATTGTGCAATGTTGAGAATATTTTATTAATTAAATGGTTTTAGTTATTTGAACCAGATTTTATTATGTATACTTTCTGGTATAGTTTATTACTGAAAACATTACTTTCCAAACATTCTATTTTAACATATGAAAAAATTTATGTTTATAATAGTAATAATATATTCTTTAAAAAATTTTATTTTTATTTTTATTTATTTATTGAGAGAGAGAGAGGGAGAGAGAGAAAAAGAGGCAAATAGAGAGAGAATTGGCATGCCAGGGCCTCCAGCTACTGCAAACAAACTTCAGATGCATGTGCCACTTTAGGCATCTGGCTTACATGGGAAACTGGGTTCTTTGGCTTTGCAGGCAAGAGCCTTAACAGCTAAGCCATCTCTCTAGCCTGACCATACATTCTTACTTAAAACATTAGAATATATGCTTTTTTTTTTCTTCCCATTTCTGGCAATCAACGCAGATAAGCTTAAAACTTTATTTATGCTGCTATGAATACGGGGCTGGCATAAATTCACCACACATGGGCAGAAACCTGAACCACTTCATCACACATGTCAGTTGGTGACAATATAATGTTTAAATCTATGTCAACAAATCACTGAGTTGTTTCAGTCATCATAATCACATTATAGCACAACTTGATGACATTTATAGCGCCTGGAAATGATTTGGAGACCTATAAATGCTGTTTGAGCCCAGGCATAACAAGCCAGGGCCAAAGGACACCCGGGTGCAGCAGATAACCGGCTGGGTAAGGCATTGCTGGAGTTCATTTTCTCCATCTGTTACTCTCAGTTTAGTAGAGGAGACGCAGGGAATGGAGTACCTGTCATGAGAATCTTGGCAAGTGGCATAGGTTCTATTGCACATTCACAAATTAGCTGAGCCAGCTTGGCCCGTGGTAGGAGCCAGGTGTTGCGGATTATACCTGTAATAATACTGGCACTGTGGAGACGAGCAGGGGGATTGCTATGAGTACAAGGCCAGTCTGGGCTACGTAGGGAGTTCTAGGACACCCTGGGCTAGAGGGTGAATGAGAGGCTGTGCGCACAGCTAGCTCAATGATAGAGGGCTTTCCTAGACACACAGGCCCTAAAGTGGATCTCCGGCACTGAGGCGGGGGGGGGCATTATATGTGTTTAGACCTTGCTTATAATGAAAACTGCATTTTGAGAAGAGGCAGAGTCTTCCTAGGTGTACCTCAGGATGACCTCAAACTCCTGCCTTAGCTTCCCAAGTGCCAGGTGCACAGTATTTATTAAAGTTGAAGACCTTGGGCTGGAGAGATGGCTTAGCGGTTAAGCGCTTGCCTGTGAAGCCTAAGGACCCCAGTTCGAGGCTCGGTTCCCCAGGTCCCACGCTAGCCAGATGCACAAGGGGGCACACGCGTCTGGAGTTCGTTTGCAGAGGCTGGAAGCCCTGGCACGCCCATTCTCTCTCTCTCCCTCTATCTGTCTTTCTCTCTGTGTCTGTCGCTCTCAAATAAATAAATAAATAAATAAAAATTAAAAAAAAAAAGTTGAAGACCTTGACAGGGGCCTTACGAGATCCAGTGCTACCGATGTGTGTCTCACTGTTCTCCTATACGATGAGCTATGGCTAAAGCTCCATGTTTATGTGAATAACACATAATGAGCCCTCCAGAAGTGTCAGCAGTCCTGATTAGATTTGTCATCGGAGGTGTTTTGTGACTTTGAAGCATTGGTTCAAGAGTAAACTGTATGTGTATGCATGTAAACACACATAGGGGTACATAAATACCTGGTCTCTCTAGTTTTTTTTTTTTTTTTTTTTTTTTTTCAAGGTAGGATCTCACTCTAGCCCAGGCTGACCTGGAATTCACTATGTCCTCTCAGGGTGACCTTGAACTCACAGCAATCCTCCTACCTCTGCCTCCCAAGTACTGGGATTAAAGGCATGCTCCACCACACCCAGCAAGTTTTGGAAACTATTTATTTATTTGAAAGAGAGTGTGTGTGTGAAAGAGAGAGGCAAAGAAGCAGATAGAGAGAACGGGCATGCCAAGTCCTCCAGCTATTGCAAACGAACTCCAGACGCATGTGCCACCCTGTGTATCTGGCTTACATGGGAACTGGGGAATTGAACCTAGGTCCTTAGGCTTCGTCTGTTGTCATAACTTGCAGTATCCGGCCATTGTTCTTTTATAAAATGTTTTATATTTATTTATTTGACATTGAGAGAGAGAGAGAGAGAGAGAGAGCGAGCGAGCGAGCGAGAGCATGTCAGGGCCTCCAGTCATTGCAAATGAACTCCAGACACATGTGCCCTTTTGTGCATCTGGCTAATGTGGGTCCTGGGGATTCGAACTTGGGTCCTTTGGCTTTGCAGGCAAATGCCTTAGCCACTAAGCCATCCCTTCAGCCCCCAGCCATTGTTCTTTTGATTGCCTGGTGATTTAATCAGACCAAAGTAATAGTGATGGCTGCACATTTAACATATACAGGGCAGGTCTACTGATGGTTCCAACCTCCGGTTTGATGCTGCTTGTCACTACTGTGTTTGTGTTGAGAGGTAGGAAAGATGCTGTGTAGAAACGTGTGTATTTATTTCTCATGAATGACTTTTTGCTTTTGGTGTTTGATTTCATCCAACCATCTTCCAACAATTTGTACCGCTGTAATGAAGAAGCCATAGGGGAACCCTTTGGTTGATTTGGGTTAGAAATGATGAAAGCAGAAAATCTCCCAGGCTGGAAGGGGTTGTCCCTTCCTTGCTAGGAGGGGGTCTGCAGGGGGAAAATCCAGGGGAATCACGGAAATAAGCTCGAGTTGGGGTGATTTATAGTTTGTTCAGAGGATGTTAAACCATTAAGTGTTGAAGAGCATTTTACTCTTTTCTGAAATAGTTTGATTCATTGGGTCATTATTTATCAGGGCAGGCAGACTATCTTAAATTTTCTTGTTTAGCATTCTTTTCAACATCCGCTAAGGGCACTTTTTTTTTTTTTTTTTTTTTTTTGCCAATAGAGATGCAAGTGACCAGTTAGTTAGTCCTTGGCACGGGGGTGAGGAAAAAGAAGGTGGTTTGGGGGCTAGCTTTCCTGCGTGCGGAGGTCCATGCACACACCCTCAGGGACAGAGCAGACAGCAATAGCGAGAGCACGGCAGGCGCTGTTCCGGGCAAGCGTGCACAGCCCTGCAATCAGGCGCAGTTCTTTGGTTCTGGTTGGGCAAGCTGGAGGTTCTTTTTTTTTTTTTTTTTTTTGAGGTAGGGTCTCACTCTGGCCCAGGCTGACCTGGAATTCACCATGTAGTCTCAGGGTGGCCTTGAACTCACAGCAGTCCTCCTCCCTCTGCCTCCCGAGTGCTGGGATTAAAGACGTGCGCCACCACACCTGGCTTTTTTCATTTTTAAGAGCTCAGGACTTGCATAAGCTACATATCTTGCTTTATTATTGTTAGTTTTGTTTTTTCAAGGTAGGGTCTTTATCTCAGGCTGACCTGGACTTTACTATATAGTCTTTATATAGTCACTATATAGTCTCCTACCTGTGCCTCCTGAGTGCTGTGATTACAGGCATGTGCCACCATGCATGGCTTTATTATTACTTTTTATTTATTTGTGAGACAGTGAGTGAGCGAGAGAGAGAGAGCATAAGAGTGGGCATGCCAGGGCCTCTAGCCACTGCAAACAAACACCAGACTTATGCACCACCATGTGCATCTGATTACGTGGGTTCTGGGGAATCAAACCTGGGTCCTCACAATTCACAGGCAAGCGCCTTAACCACTAAGCCATCTCTCCAGCCCCTGAGCTTTCACTGTGTTCTAGGAGATACTTTTGAATGTTTTAGACCCATAAAACATTGGTCACTTTGCTTCTTATGAATGTATCTGCTTAGAGGTGGTAAGAAGACTTCTGAAGAAAGTTTTTTTTTTTTTTCTTTCTGATAATAATACAAATGGGTAAAGGTTGCAGCATATGACAGGTGCTCATGATTTTGAATTTCATAGCAAGAATCCTTGTACTGCTCGAGGATTTGTTTAACTAGCATTTTTCTGGTTGTGGCTTTCCTTCTCCATGGGCTGGGAAGCCTGTAGGTGCACTGTGGGCACATTCCAGGGTGAAGGGGCCTCCTTGCAACTTAGATTCCTTGTCACACTCCCAGGGGAGCTCAGTGAGAGCTGCCGCTACCAGCAGCTGTGGCACGATATAGCCCAGTCCTCTGGTCTTATTGATGGTGGGAAGGGATTGCTGTTTAAGATATTTATTATATTGAAGAGAGTAGAATTTATTATAGGGGCTTTCTTACATAATTTCTTTCGTGTGACTTAAGACCTTTGAGTTCCAAAAGTCCATGCTGCTTAGAGGCTCTGAGTTGGGTATGGTACGGCCACCCTTGAGAGTGTTTGGGCAGGTGTGGGATGGCTTGTGTTAAGACCGTGACTGAGGGTGGGCACTGCTGTCGATTCAAAGGTGGGAGTGGGGGAGGAGGCCTGGGGCGCTGTGCATTCTGCCTTGCTTAGGACAGTTTCATACTATGAGGATGGGTACCTGTTCTATCCTGAATGCTGGGAGCAGCCCTTCAAAAAGACCTGAGAACTGTGGTTGGACTTGTAAGGCTCTGTAGTGCTGACTGACAGGCCATTTGCCAGGGTAGGAGCTGCTTAGTGAAAAGTCAGTGATGTATGAGAGACCAGGGAAGGGAAGCCGAGGCAGCAGCGGTGGTGAGATGCAAACAGAATAGCATGTTAGGGAGATGGCAACTTCACTCCTCAACCTGGAGGGTATTTGAGCAGTGCCTCCCAGGATTCTTTCTGTTGGCATTTGGTATCTGAAAATGTTTTATATTTCCACTACAACAATGCTAATTTGTTTAAAAATATTTATTTAAGAGAAAGAGAGAGAGAGAGAGAGAGAGAGAGGGACATCAAGTGAAAGAAGTGAGAGAAGGGGCTTGTCAGGGCCCCTGCCACTGCAAATGAACCCTTGACACTTTGTGCGTCTCTCCTGGCTGGCCTCAACTCACATGGATTCTTTTACGCCTGCCTCTCAAGTACAGGGACCTAAGGTGTGCCCCACCATACCTGGCAGCCAGTCATAGGCTGTTTTTTTTTTTTTTTTTTAAGGTAGGGTCTTGCTGTAGCCCAGGCTGACCTAGAATTCACTATGTAGTCTTAGAGTGTTCTTGAACACATAGCTATCCTTCTACCTCTACCTCCCAAGTGCTGGGATTAAAGGCATGTGCTACATGCCAGGCCAGCCATAGGCTTTTGATTAGGTTTTTAGTACCAGGCAGGAATTCTCGTCCTTGGAGTGGGCCTCAAATCCAATCAGAGAGCAGTTGGTTTCCCCCATGACAAGTCATTCTTCACACAATTTTAAGAGGATCCAATGGATTTGTATAAATCTTTGGTTATTATCAGACACAGCAGTCATTGACCTTATTTTCCAGTGTTGCCACATAATTTATTACTCTTGGCTGTCATTACCACAGAGTAAAGTTTTAGAAATAAACAGATAACCCTAAGGGTCAGATGTAGGAATTATTCTGAACTCTGATTTGTTAGAAACCTGTCAGTCACAAGAAATTTGAAATGAGCCGGGCATGGTGGCGCACGCCTTTAATCCCAGCACTTGGGAGGCAGAGGTAGGAGGATCGCTGTGAGTTCGAGGCCACCCTGAGACTCCATAGTGAATTCCAGGTCAGCCTGAGCTGGAGTGAGACCCTACCTCGAAAAACCAAAAAAAAAAAAAAAAAAATTGAAATGAAGTGTGGATATGGTGAAGCAAAACTTAGGGATGAATTAAGGAATCGTTTACATTTGTTTGAGGTCCTTGCTACAATGTGATTTCATCACACATTCTGAAAAATGAGCACATGAACCTCCTCAGGTGGCCCAAATGTTTGGAAGGGATCTAGCAGGAAAAAAGGATTTGCCACTGAAATTACCCCACTCTGTTGACTTCAGACAATGTTCCATTGACTGCCTGCCATTTGCCTTTTTCTTCTAAGAAGTGCATTCATGGAAGAGAAAAAAGAAACATTAAAAAAAAATGAAGGGGGTTAGGTGTGGTGGCAGACGCCTTTTAATCACAGCACTTGGGAGGCTGAGGTAGGAGGATTGTCATGAGTTCGAGGCCAGCCTGAGACTACAGAGTGAATTCCAGGTCAGCCTGGGCTGGAGCGAGACCCTACCTTGAACCTTCTCCCCTCCCCCCAAAAAGAATTAAGAGATTAGTAATAATGATGTATACTTTCTCTTTTAAATTTTATTTATTTATTTATTTATTTATTTGATAGACAGTGTGAGAGAAAGAAGCAGATAGATTGAGAGAGAGAATGGGCACACCAGGGCCTCTAGTCACTACAAATGAACTCCGACACATGTGCCACCTTGTGAATCTGGCTTACATGGGTACTGGGGAATGAAATTTAGGTCCTTGGGCTTTGCAGGCAAGCGCTTTAATGGTGACGCCATCTCTCCAGCCCCAATTTCTCTGAGAAAGCTTTAATGTACTCCTGTTTCCAAATTGTTCTACATTTCTTTGTCCTTGTCCTAGTCTTTTTCCTCTTTTGCCTTCTGAGAGGCGGGATCTTGTGTGATTTATCCACTATGGAGTCTCAGGGTGGCCTCGAACTCACAACACTCCTCCTACCTCTGCCTCCCTAGTGCTGAGATTAAAGGTGTGTACTACCACGCCCGGCAACATTTTTATATTATTTATATTTATATCATTTATATTTAAAGTTTCATTATTTGCTTTTTTTGGTTTTCTATATGTCATTCAGCAATCTAATGAAACCGAGTTCTTCCAGAATATTTTTATTATTTGTGAGGAGGGAGAGACAGGAGCAGAGACTGTGAGCATGGACGAGCCACAGCCTCTTGTTGCACATGAACTCCAAGTCACGTGCACCACTTTGCGCAGGTGGCTTTGCTTGGGTACTGGGGAAGTAAACCTGGCCAGCAGGCTTTTCAAGCCAGCACGTTAACCGTTGAGGCATCTCCTCAGCCTGAGGACCGTATCTTGATGAGTATGCATTCTCTATCCCACATGTCCTGATGCTGTCCAGGGCACAGAAGTGATCTCAGTCCAGCCTGTCTCTCCCCTGTTCACAATCTGTAACTTTAATATATTATCTTAATGCTCCCCCTCCCAGGGTAGGGTCTCTCTCTTTCTCTTTTTTAGGTAGGAATTAGAGGTGTGTGCCACCACGCCCGGCCTGCCAGTGCACTTTTAATCTAGCACTTAGTCCAGGAAGCTTGAGATAAGACTGTTTAGATTGTTTCATTTTAAACTCCAATGACATTGGGCACTATAAAGTTGGGAAACATTCAATACTATGCTTGATAATGATTTTTTTTTTTTCTGAAAGGATCAGAATTTTTCTGTTTTTGAAAATGTTTTATTTATTTATTAGAGAGTGCGAGGGAAAGAGGCAGATAGAGAGAATGGGCATGCCACAGCCTCTAGTCACTGCAAAAGAACTTAGATGCATGTGCTACCTTGTGCATCTAGCTTTATATGGGTCTTAGGGAAATGGACCTGCGTCCTTTGGCTTTGCAGGCAAGTGTCTTCACCACTAAGCCAACTCTCCAGGCCCAGAATTTTTTCTTTGTTGTTTTTGATGGCTACAGGCTGAACTGGAATTCACTATGTAGTCTCAGGGTAGCCTTAAACTCACAGGGATCCTTCTAACTCTGTCTCCCAAGTGCTGGGATTAAAGGTGTGTGTCACCACACCCTGCTAAAATCTTCTTTTTCTTCTTCTATTTATTTATTTATTTATTTATTTATTTATTTATTTATTTATTTATTTATTTATTGTTTTTCGAGGTAGAGTCTCACACTAGCACAGGCTGACCTGAATTTTACTATGTAGTCTCAGGGTGGCCTTGAACTAAGAGCGATATTTCCTACCTCTGTCTGCCTCCCTAGTGCTGAGATTAAAGGCATGTGCCACCACACCTGGATTTTCTTAGATTTTTTAAAGACCATTTGAAAATTCCTGCTTATTTAGTGTTAACTGACATAAAGGCAAAATAAAAAATGGAAAATAAAAATGGATCAAAATACTAATATATATTTCAACAAGTTAGTATGGGTATTTCACATTAAGTAGCTTAAAACATTCCTTTTTTTAAAAAAAAAATTCTTGAGAAATAATCCCCTATCACTATTTTGACAGAGAGATTAGGTAGTTTAAAAGTGTCAGATTTGAAACTACTTTTTGACAATGTCCATAAATATAGACCATATACTATGGTCATAATACCTTCTTACCACCCACCCTTCCCCCTCACCCACCCCTTCCGTTGAATCCCTTCTACTTTGCAGGTAGTCTGTCTTTTATTTTTATGTCATCATATTTCCTCCTAGTATGCAGGTCTTGTACAGGTAGTAAGTATCACCACTGTGAGGTCATGGATGTCAAGGGCACTTTGTGTCTGTGTGACATTATAAGCACCACCCCCCTTCCTTTCCCCTTATGTTCTTTATACTACCTCTGTTGCTTTGATCCCTGAGCCTTGGTGGATATGATAGAGATGTCACACTTAGTGCTGAATACTCGATTGTCACTTCTCAGCACTATGATGAATTTTGAGTCACACCATTGACCACGCTATCTGTAAAGAGACACTCCTGTAACCAAAAGTGAGAGTAACACTGATACATGGGCAAAAACATATGTGCTTAAGGGATAGTTTGGTGGACATAATATATGCATTTACCCAGACAACACTACTTGCTATTCTTCTCGGATTTATGACTTCATAAGCCATAGGCTTTTCTTTCTTTCTTTCTTTTATTAGATATGTATATAGTGTGTATACAGCCATGATGGTACCATCGTTAGCCTTCTCCCTGTCATCCCCCCCATAGATTGTGGGGGTGGTCTTCAGTTATGGGGGAGAGGCAATGTCTCTGCATAATGACCCAACTTATAGCTCTAACAGTCTTTTTGCCCCCTCTTCTACAAATTCTTCTGAGCCACGTTGGGTTCATTTTGGGTCTATTTCAGTGATGGGAGGTCTTGGGAGTCTCTGGATATCTGATTTGGTAGGGGTTGAGTGTTCTCTGTGTCTGTCTCCTTCACCCTTGCACTGATACCAGGTTCACCGAGAAAGCATATCTTGCTCAATTCCCCACTAACTCTATGGCTTCAGCTAGTGCCCTGGTGGGGTGCGAAGGGCTGATTCTCTGCTCAGGTTCTGTGTCCATCTGAAAAAGAGAAGCGATTTCTCCAAAGGAGAGTGAGGTCAGTGCAAGATACACGAATACACGCTATTATTTTAGAGAGAATTTAATAGGTGTAGGCCCTCTTGTAGCCCACTCTTAGTGGGAGTTTGATTTTGGAGAGCGGGTTCGTTTTTGAATATGGTTCTGACTTGTTTACCCGTTCCAGGCATAGGCTCTGTTCTACTGAGTGGATCCATTAGCCAAATCAAGAACAGTTGGTAACCCACATGGTTGTGTGCCATTCTTAGCTTGTTTTTTTTTTTTTTTTGTTTTGAGTTAGGGTTTTACTCTAGCCTAAGCTGACCTGGAATTCGCTTCAGTCCCAGGCTGGCCTCGAACACACAGCAATCGTCCTATTTCTGCCTCTCAAGTGCTAGGGTTGAAGGCATGCACCATCAGGCCTGGCACCTAAATCCTTTGATGGTGCACTGTTAGCTTCACACTGCAGTGGTCTTTCCTCTCCAAAGTATGAGTGCTACAGATCCCACACCACCGCCACTCCCGTACATGAACTCAGCTCATGTTGGCAGAAAGCAAGTTTGGAAAATATTTTTTAACAATTACATGTTTGAGTTTAGTGGAAAAATAGTATGTGATTTGTGCTCATGCTTGCTTGCCTGTGTGTGTGTGTGTGAGAGAGAGAGGGGGGGGGGGAGAAAGAGAGAGAGGGAGGGAGAGAGAGAAGGAAGGTGGGGAAGGAAACGTCGAATCGTGAGTGATCAGTGTGGCGTGTGGCAAGCAGCTGGCGTAGAGTCATGCTTAGAACCTTGGTTTGCACATGTTTTCTGTAGGCTTTTGGGCAAGTTAGTGAGATGGTCTGTGTCTTTTTGTGCAAAATGTTCATAGTAATGTGTCTCCTAGGGTTGTTACCAGGATTAATAGTAACCTTTTCAGGGCTTGAGGCTAAAGGCTACTTTGTTAAAAAATGAGTCACTCAGAAAATCATGAACCAACTGAAAAGAGGGACACCTGCAATTGTTATTAAAACCTAATCTAGGTCTGGAGAGATGGTCCGTTCAGGCGCTTGCTGGCAAAGCCAGAGGACCTAGGTTTGGTTCTCCAGGACCCATGTAAGACAGATGCACAAGGTGGAGCATGTGTCTGCAGTTTGTTTGCAGCATGTGGAGGCTCTGGCACTGCCCCCATTCATTCATTCATATTCCCTCCCTCTCTGCCTCTTTCTATCTCTCAAATAGATTAAAAACACACATACACACACACAATATTGACCTTTCCAGGAGCAGTTTGTTTTTAAGCAACACATTTTCTTTGTAGTAGAATGAATGACGTCTTTCTGACACACTAGAGGGTTTTCGCTGGCTGCTGGTGGGCCACCCAGTGATGGTAAAATGCCCGTTTGTTTCTTCTCAAGAGATATTTTCAAACAATTTGGGAGTTATAACAGACATAGACATTCCCATTGAGAAGGCAAATTTGACAGATGAATTATCATGGAAATGTTGATAAGTCGAGTAAATTAGATGTGATATGTTATTTTAGATAATGGAGTGATTGGGAGAGAAAATAACTATAAAAACTATTTAAAAAGGGGGCTGGAGGGATGGCTTAGTGGTTAAGGCACTTTCCTACAAAGCCAAAGGACCTAGGTTCAATTCACTAGGACCAATGTTAGCCAGATGCATAAGGGGTCACATGCATCTGGAGTTTGCAGTGTCTGGAGGCCCTGACATACCCATTCACTCTCTTTCTCTGTGAAATAAATAAATAAATAAAAATAAAATATTTAAAAAACTATAGGAAGTAACTCAGTTTCCCATGAGTTTAAATTTATGTGTGTGATTTTTGTTTTCTTCCAAGGTAGGGTCTCACTCTAGCCCAGGCTGACCTGGAATTCACTCTGTAGTCTCAGAGTGGCCTCGAACTCACAGCGATTCTCCTACCTCTGCCTCTTGAGTGCTGTGATTAAAGGCACATGCCACCACACCTGGCTTAGTGTATGATTTTTAATAATTGCTTCTGAGGTGTTTTCAACCTTTTGTGTTTTTATGTTGTTTTTACTTGGTTAAGAAAAAAAAAAAAAGGCCAGGAAAAATAAAGTAGGACCACAACTTTCAATTTGACTTGCAATAAAAATTACTTCATATCAATCAAGATAAGCAGCGTACTGTTCTGAGAATTTTCTTCTAGGCACTCAGATTCGAGCTAGTGGTTTCTTTCTCCAGTGTGAAACTGTCCATTACATTAATAATTGCTCAATCAGAAGTGATTAGATATTAAGGGAGACAAATGTACTA